>NC_081412.1:715849822-716449822 GCF_030272615.1 Cryptomeria japonica
TTAATGCATGCTTTAAAATCATAAACATATATCTAGAACAAAAAAAAATTGTAATTAATGCATGCACTTTTCACTTTCATGTTGAAAAGGGTACAAAAATTTAATTAAGATCAGCACATACTTTGAAAAGCCTATTAAAAGTAACAAGATAACATTTGGAGACAGATTTAGTGGTCATAATCGTCAAGATAAAATAATAATTATTAATATAATTAAAAGAAAAAAAACGACAATCAGTAGTTTCCATTCATGGGATTTTCCGTCACTGAACCGCAAGTAACTTAAAAACTGGACAATTATTTTTAAATTTTTATTTTCAAACGAAGCCCACTCTACAGATGGCAACGCCGTCAATCTTTAATTGCAGGCAAAGTATGAGCGGCTTTAATTCTCTCGTCATCGATAATCCTCCCAGATCCGCTGCCTCCGCCTGAAATGCCGAAACTTTCTCTTCCACGCTTTATAACGACGTGCAGATTCATGGGTTTTAGACAGGTACTTTATATTCCTCCTTTTTATAGATTTCTCTACTTTAGGTCTTTGAGTGTTTCAATTTTAAAATACGGTAATTTCTTCTGACTTTGAATGCACGACTAACCAGCTTTTTTTTGAATTTTTATTAGTGGATTTCCGTGCTTTGAAAACTGACCAAGTGTTTACCTTTTTATATTTTTATAAATAGTTTGCTCCTTCAAGCAATACTTACCGCAGACATCCCATTCCGTTAGCATTCCAGAGATGGTCATTCGACAAATTAAATAACCATTTTGTTTTTCAGATGCCCATTTCATATATTAGAATACCCATTTGTCCTATAAGACACCTATTACGTATATAAACTTGAAGTCATAGAAAAAGTGGATGCTTTTTGCCCGTGCAAACACCCTGTTCAACATTGATTGGAATTATCTTGTTGTCAATTTGGCAGCTGCATTTGGAGGAGTTTACATGTTTCCTCGATGGCATTGCTATCTTTAAGTATGGTTGTGACACATTTGGCAGTGCAGCTGATCTGAATTTCACAAGGAACCATGGGCTCAAACGCAAGGTCAGTTGGCTTTAACCTCTTACACTAGACTTCATATTTTATTTCATATTTTTTCCCATCTAGGGATCATGCTTATGTGAATAAGGCTGCAAAATAGTGAGATATGCATCGCTTTAAAATTTTGAGTTAGGAAACTTAATTTGATCTTCAAATCTTAAACTCAATTGATATGCTCTACATTTACTGGAAAAAGACCTGTGGAAATATAGTAAGGGTAGACTCCTGACCATTGGAGATTCAAAATGAACACCATAGGTTTATAATGAAACTGGATCACTTGTCAACTGCATTTCTTGGTTATCTCTGCTGATAGGTAAATTTACTCTCACGAGAAAAGCAAGGTTCTGGGATGATGATTTCAGTGGCACGTTGGCTTTGTATAGATAAACAATAATGTGCATATGTCAGGAGGAAAGGCTTAAGGGTTTTGAAGGAATTGAAAATGGCTGAAGGAATACAAAAGCACCTGAGAGTGAAAGAATTGAACTCGTGTTGCCTTAAAAATCTGAGAGATAATGTTAAGAGAGCTTCTGGATAAAACTCTGTGTGATGTTAAAAAAATCACACACATTCTTATCGAGAAGCTCTCTTAACTAATCTCCAAGTTGCCAGTGGGCCCATTAAAAACAACACTTATCGGGGCATGCTGGACCACTTTAATATGAGCTTTAGCTAGCATCCGGAGACTCAACTGATCCCTGTAGTTTTAAAGTTTGAACTGTGGTGGATCTAATGTTGATCCAAAGCATTGGAAACAGTCCCTATGTTAGACCTGGTTTTCTTTGCGTCTGTGCTAGTATCTTTATGCTCAACTAGTTACCTGCATCATTGAAGTTTGAACTCTAGACTGCCTCATGATTGTGATCGATCCTGTTCAATATTATATCCTGCAGGCATATCTTAGATTAATACCTACTTATCATGTACCCATGGCATGGCGTAGCCTTGTATAGCATTCATAGTTGCAGGACATATTTATTTGTACTGATCAGTTTAATTATAGAACAAGAAGAGATATATGTTTTAAGTGTTGCAATCGCTGATTGGGAATAGACTATAGTTGGCATACTTGCCAAGAAGTTGTGTAGTCAAGAAGTCTGATTAGTTATAAATTTGTACAATGAGAAAGATCACAAATTTCAGGATAATGGCTTAGATTTTGCAATTATAGTACTGATATATTATAATTATATGTATGGCCTTTTTCTCATAAGTCATTTTTTTATCCCTTTCTCCATCTCATTTTCCTTAAAGAGAACTTGGTTCTTATTTGGCATATATATCAAAGTAAAACAGATAATCCTAATATATAAGAATTCGCTTTTATGGTTCCTTTTAGTGAGTATGCTTCTAGTAACGGTATGTCCTTGACTCCTTGGTGCTGCAGTTAGCTAGAGTTTCAACTTTTTAGCCTTGGATTAATCTTGAGAGCTCAGAGTTATGCAACAAAATAGGTTAAATTTTTGAGATTAATATAGTGCTTCATTTATAATGAGTGTCCTTGAGTGTATCTTGTTGTACGAGTGTCAATGCACCCATATGAAATTCAATGTTTGTACTTACCTCTTGCTCATTTATTGTCGAATTGATCGTTGTTTGTGTGTTGATCACATTTGGTTCATAGTCTCCATGGTCAGCTTGCAAGATTGTCATGTCATGGTGCAGGATGATGGTGATTGCCACAAGTCCAACAAAGAATGATGATGATGCTCGATGTAATGTTGAAGGCATCATCAAAGGGAAAGTATGGAGAGATATTAAGGCTGGGGAAAAACTCTGCATATCATGAAAAGTGGCTTAAATCATCCAAAGCTCTGCTTAAGTAATGGAGAATTGGCAACACGGGGAGAAAATTCTACTTGGCATAGTGGTTTAAGTAGATAGAATTCTGCCAACATTTGAGGTGGCTAGAAGTGCAATGAAGTTGTGCCTAGCTGGAAGAGGTGTAAAACAGGCGTAAAGGCTGGAAAGATTTTGCTTTTGCTTATCCAATTGCTTTTACCCTATTTCTGGTATTCTATTGAAAAGAAACTACTATTGCTTCCAAACTAAACAAGAGTGAGCTTAAGAAGTACGTTATGATTAGTGATTAGGCTTTGAGAATTTGGAGATTTGAAATAAATATGATATAATTTAAAGGTTAAAAGGAATATACGAGAAGGGAACAGGAGAATTTGATTTTTGTTGTTGGACAGGTTGAGTCTTAAAGAGAAATTACTGTTAGGAGGAGCAGGGATGCTACCACTACCGTGGGGATATCTATGCAACTGTTGATTCACATGCCTTGTGCGGAAGAACAAAAATAACAGCCCAGTTTGTTGAAAATGTGTAAAATGACAAAAAAAAGGCGAATAAAAAATTAGAAATATTGTAATCTTTACAAATGAAATAAATGAAAGGATTGAAAAAGGTAAAGAGAGTCAAATCAAGAGTACTTGAAAGGATATTTTATAGAGTATTTAAGATAGTATGAGTGTATCTCAGATAGGAAAGATTGGTGAGATTACTTGGGATTTTGCCAAAATGGTCAAGCCACAAATTTGCCACTCGGTTCTACAGACAATCAATATAATTGTGTGTGCTCTTAGATTTGGGACAGGTCCGAAAATAAGAATACTTTGAAATAATAACTATCTAGATTCAAAATCTATGAAACTATGCTGTCATGGAGTCAAATAGGAAATGGAAATCCAATCTGTCAATGAAGAATAAATTTGTGGAACTTTATATGTAGGAAAGAAGAAGAAATCAAAGAGAGTTTCCCAAATTGAGATGGACTCAAGAGGAATCAATATCTTTGACAGAGAGATTTGGAGAGAAGGAAAAGGAGAATGTTGAGTTTACTCAATCAACACAACAATCTCCCAAGTCTCCAAAAGAAGTTGAGCATTATAGAGAGAAGAAGAAAGATTAATGTCATTAGCTCAAGAAAAAAAGGAGGTGAATAACGAGAGAACCATTAAAATATTGCAATAATTAGTTTGACATCAAAATCTTATAAATTCTAGCCACAATATCAAAGGTTTTAAAGAGAAGATACAAAGGTGGGTATATATCTGTTGAATATCCCAAACAACAAGGGGGGGGGTGAATTAGTTGTCAATTAAAAGATATTACTTATTCCACAGAAATAGATCCGGTAAACTGATTCTTGATTTCTTAACCATAAATAGATATAAGCATGAGAGAGCACACGCATGAAACACCGTATTTGATGTGGAAAACCCAAGAGGGGAAAAACCACAGAGAATGCTAGTTCTCAAGTATAAAACACCTGTTAGGGTGACAACGGTTAAGGTGATTTTTACAAAGGGTGGCTCATTGCAAGAATGCTCACTCAAGTGGGCTCATTGCTCAAGCTAAAACCGCCAGAAAAGGGCTCACTGCCCAAAAGAAGAAGAAAGAAAAAGAAGTAATCCACCACAGTAGCACAACTGCCACTAAGCTGCAATGTCGGAAGAGACCTTTGGCTCATTGCCTTCGGTGTCAAATAGCATCAACGCACTACCACATTGCTCAACCACAACGACACACAACCTCGCAAAAACTCGCACCAACAGAAGACAAATTTTCTTTTTCAATCCACTTGTTTCTATATTTCTTCATTACAGTAATCCTTTATTTATACTAATCTCTGAAATAGACTCAATTTGAAATAGGTCTACACTAAACATTCTCGCGGTGGAAAGGAATGAGAAGTGGACCACACCACAATGCATAACATCGACCAAAACAACACGTTATCCATATACCACAATCACTAGAGCAAAAAACAGAACATTCAAGGTTGACTAGACCTGGAATGAACATATCTGCAACCACGACTCCGAAGCACATCATCACGTCTTGAATTAGAATAACAAAGATAAAGACATGAACAACATAAATCCAAGATATCATCATCAAAACCAGAAATGTGGAGCACTACAGACTTGGAATGAACATATCTGCAACCACGACTCTGAAGCACATCATCACGTCTTGAATCAGAATAACAAAGATAAAGACATGAACAACATAAATCCAAGATATCATCATCAAAACCAGAAATGCGGACCACTACAAACACTGTCAAATATCATCATCACTGTATACACTTTTGGAACACAACTTCCGGAGCACCAAATCTTAAGAATGGCATCCCAAGATAACATCCAACAACATACCAAAGCTTCATGACTATAACTGCAACATATCAGAGATGCAGAGCACAAACCAATCACTGAAACAAAGAATCGGTATGTTGACATCAATGACAACCATACTGACACACCATCAACTTCATTTTTGCAACAATATCAAATGTTACCCAAGAAGAATGATCTGGGTAGCACAATGATGGAAGCTCTTCATACAGAGTCAAACTTCAAAAACCTTGCAACATGAATGGCAATAACCTGCAATAATAGGAATACCTTTAAATGCTTGTGGAAATAGATTGGTAGAAAAAGCTTAGTGTGGGCTGCAGATCCTCGAGAAAAATAAGAAAATGGAAGCTTGGCATGCTGCCGTGTAGGGAACGTAGGAGTGTCTCTTTTGTTGCAACTGTAAGAAGAGAGTTGATGAGTGAAAAGAAGGAAAACTTAGTATGTTGTAGAGTTCATTAAAACTTAAAACTTAATATGTTTGAGGTTTGGTGCCTACATGGCAACTAATGAAAATAACCTTGGGAAGTTGCAACATCAAGTCGAGGCTGAAAGAATCGCTTAAGTTGCTTTCGAATTCTGCCAATAAACTTTTTGTTAATCTTTTTATTTTTAATTTTTCGATTGGTGAATCTGTAACTGTGGGGAAGTCTCCACTGCTACAGTAATGTCCTTGAGGGCTTAGAAATAATAAAAGTGATTTGAACAGACAAAGATAAAGTGAGATAAGAAAACATATAATTTCACAAAAATATAGAGAATAACACACTTGGATTAGGGAAAATGGATGAGGCAAATGGCTAAATGAGACTTAAAAACATACCATAGGAGTGAACATTAAAGTTAGTTCCATTTAGAGAATAGAAATTGCAGAGGGTATGCAATTTTTTATTACATTAGTATTAAAAAATTGGCATAAGTATAGGCAAACTCTGCTTTGCATGATCAAAATGGTTAAGTTGATGAAATGATCCATCTTAGCAAAGTCCTAATTTAAGCATGATTAGTGAATCTTCCATGTTAATTTGTTTAACAAGACTGTCAAATTGGATTAGAAAATGGTGGAAACTGCCAGTGTTTCTTAAACAGACATCAAAGTCTTCTTCAAATGTTACGCTGTCCATTTTTAAAAGGACTGCCATCTCTTGTTTGTGGGCTGTTATTTGAAAACCCTACTCATCCTGCCATTGGCATGCATCATTGCTTATAACTCTCTCTACTAGGACTGCCCACTTCTGTTATGCTTTACCCGGTTCCAAAACTTCCTTTTCCTTGCACAAGCTATGAGGATGAAGGTAAAGGTTGCCGATTCAAGCTTTACACTTACCATTGCATTTGCTTCAAAGTCTCTAAAGCCTTTTTGACAAATCCACTTTGTGTGTATCTTTGTTTCTTCCTATTGTGACTGTCTTATAGAGTTGTTGATACTCTTAATAAAACAAAGCCTTGTACCATCCCCTTACAAACAATGCTTTAATGCTTCCATTGCCTTTGGAAAATGGTGAAAACTCCAAAATTAGAAAACCACCTTATTCTGGTGCTTGCACATTTATCCTTTGTTGCCGTAGGATGCTCCAGATTTTCCCAAGTCTACAGTTAATTTACATGCAAGCTCCTTATCCTCCGCAACCAATGAAAACCCATCTCTGTGTGAAGGAAAATCATGATTCATCTCTCAACACAGAGCACAATTGTTGAAACAAAGTGATCACTTCCAAATAAAAACATTGTATACCCAACATATACTGATATCAGTGACAATTTTTCACTTGAATCCAACAATGCAACAGCCGCTGGTATAAGCATTAATCTTTTAACTGGTTGACTAGGAGTAAGAAGAATTTGTTGCCTAAATTTTAGTGAATGTGTGACCCTCAGGATCATAAGATGTAGTATTTTCTTCCTTCCATCAATGAATTTATCAGATGATCCATGTTCATTAACATCTACACTTCTTTGAGTTTATTAATCTTGCGTTTTCTTGAGCTATAGCACCTCCTCTAATCAACCTCATATGTTTTGGCTTGACCTGCCAATACACTAGAGTGATTATTTTCCTTATGTCAGGATTTTTGTTCCTGGTTTAACTGAACAATATATGGCTTCTTATCTCTGCAACTTTAGTGATATTCCATTTGAAGATATATCTTTCAATTGTTTTTTAAAAAAACCCCTTTGAGTATTTATAACATTGTCTCTGCACCTATAACATTGACACTAAGATTCTCATAGTAGAACTTATTACCCTATTTACTTTGACATAATGCCAGACTGGCACTTTATTGAAATCTACAACATTTTCCCATAGGAAATCAGCCTACTTTTTTATTGCAATTCCTATTTTTTGGTCAATTAATATTAATCTAATCTGGTTTAAAATGCCATGCACATACTTACAAGTTTCTTTTCATCTGCCTTATCCTAAATCATGTTTTCTGTTTTTCAGAACACAAAGGTTCATGTATCACTATCACTTCACAATTTCCTCTGTTATGTTTCCCAAGGTATTCTGTTCTTATGGAATATAGTCTTGACACATGATAGTTGATTAGATATAACATATCATTATGCTCTGAAACATATAAATTAAAGGATGAAAGAACAACATATGGAATTGTTAGAAAATGGCTAGTTGAATAACACTTAAAAATAATGTATTGAAACTGTAGATTGGCCTTTATATCAAGAAAGCGTGGAGAAGTATTTATTATTGAGTCATAACAAAGAATGCATTATATTTTAGCATGTACTATAAAGAAAATTATTCACATTGTTTGCCTCTAGATATTTCGAATAAGCGAACTGATTGATTAGTTCTTTGATGATGCTTAAATATTATATAGTGGATTTCTCTTAAAAATGATCCAGATGTTTGGTTGGGCCTCTGACAATAAACAACCTTGAATTTTGGGCCCCTATTAAATTCATTTATGCATACCTGTTTTGTGTCTTCTAAGATATTATATGCCATTCTGGGTACAGTTCTATATTTAGACCTAGATCAAGAGATTTCTTAGTTTCTCAAGCTGTTTTGGCCATTCTTTTAATTCCCAGTCATTTTGCTTGCTTTTCGTCAATAACAAAAAAATATTTCTCTTTCCTTATTCCCAGTACCTTGGGTTTAGATGGATTGGCAAGACTTGGAATTACTGAAAACTTTGTCAAAAGTTTGAAACCCAAATATTAGCAAAATTTGAACAATACTTTAAGGTAAATAGAAATACAATCCTCTCATGGACTTTTCCAAGGGAGCTTTGAGCTTTCATACACAAATTTTGTGTCTCACTTGACAGTGACCTATGAAACTACCTATAACTTTACCTTTTATATTATGTTGTTTCCTCTATTTTTATAAAGAAAAGTCTGATCATGATGAACCACATATATATTTTTTATAATATGAGTTGTTGTTGAATGGCATCTCACTGTAAATTCAAGATATTAAACATTGCCTAAGCTTATGATGAATTATGTAAATGCAGAATATTCTCAGGATCAAGAGCAATATTACATGATAACATTGATGAAGAAATTGGTGATGTGGAGAAAGATGTTGAAAGGGCTGTTCGGGAGCATGGGTTTATAAAAGTGCGCAACCAGGCTCTGATTTCTGGATTGGCATATTGTCTTTCCTCATGCAGTATGATACTGCTTAATAAAATTGTCCTCTCAGGCTATAATTTAAATGCAGGAATATCACTAATGTTTTACCAGGTAAAATGAATAGTTAATGATACATGGATGATTAATTGCAAATGTACTTTAGCAGAATGTTGACTTGGCAAATCAGGAATTAGGAACCATTACTGGATTTCCTAATTGATTATTAACAAATTGCAGAACCTTGTGAGTGTGGCAATTGTGCGTCTCCTGACAGTATTTGGGGTAATTTCAACTGAACCACTCACTTGGAAGCTTGTCCAAGTCTGGTTTCCAGTTAATATCGTCTTTGTTGGGATGCTTGTAACAGGTATTTTCAGGTATGCAAGATTCAGAGATGTTAAAAATGAAGTTAGAATTTGTTTTTTGTTGTTTCCGAGCAGCTACATTGTTTTGCAGTTAATGTAAATACCATTTGCTCTAGTTGAGTCAATGAAGCTATGCTATAGGCTGTCTGCATGGTCAAGAGCAAGTGAAGACTATCAAAAAGCTATTGGATTATTGCATGTTTCTATCAAAGGAAGCATTGGCTCCTAGGGCACTAAGAAAAAAAGATACTAGCCTAGTTATAACATTTCCCTAGACTCAATATATCATTGCTACGTCACTGGATTCATGGATTTGGGTTTGGGTGTGGAGCCGGGATCAGGTGTGGTCTTGGCGTGGCCTAGCCGGAAACTGATAAAACAGAGATTTTTTTTAAAAACTTTAATGATATACTCCATAGCCTCAACATCCTTGACCCAGGTAGCGGTGTGACTTAGATGTAGTTTATTGGTTGGGAACAAAGAGAAGAAATGGAGCAACGGGTAAGGAACCACGTATGTGTACCCTTCGGTTTTGGAGCATGAAAAGGACAGAGGCTGGTCAGATCAACATTTTATTGCAATGTTCCAGCCATATTGCCTAGCAGCAAGAGAGCTAGCTTGTGTTGAGAATTGGTGAAGCTCAATTCAAAAGATGCACACTATATTTAATAATGCTTATTAATATATTTTTTTAATTTATTTATTAATTTATTTATTTTTTTATATATTCATTGATATATATATATTGTTGTACTCATACATGTACCCAAGGAATTTTTTTGCCATACCCGAATCCATATCCCGTACCTGAACTCATACTCAAATCGACAACTTGGTATTATTGCATCACATACTCTCTCCTCCCAACAACTGCTCAGCAATACAAGATAAAATGTGAACTGCACTATTGAATCTTCTGTTAACTGAGGAATGTTGACTAGATCCATTTTGGGGGTTCATTTCTAAGCATGTACGCTCATGGTTAGCCCCAGGATTAGCTTTTTTAGAAAAAAAAAATTCAACTTCAAGTTTCAACAATCTCTTCTAAAAGAGAAGGTGGCAATCTGCCACAAATAACATTTCAAAACATCAAATGCTATATATAGCCATCCCATACCATTTAGAGGCTGAACTCAGTTGAACATAGTTAGCTGTAAACTACTTGCATTGTTTTAAGCATAGTTTGCAGACTCGGACTTAAAGGGTACTTGGCAAACCCAAAATTTTCAACTCAGCAAATACTCGACAAAAACTTGGCAAAAACTCGATAACTTAGAAAGTACTAAAAATTAAAATCTCTTACAGTTTTTTTTTTGTAAAATTAAATTACAAAATGCATTCAATTAAAAATTGACATCTCGAAAGAGAAAATGCATGGTTGTATAGCAAAATCAAGATGTGAAAAATGCATTTCAACCAGCATTTAACATGCGTTGACATTTTTACCCATGTCTTTTTTGCGTCTATAAAAATGCAAGAGTTGAACTTGTGAAAACTCACCCAACAAAAAAAATAGTGAGTACTCGTAGAGTTTGCAAACTTTGGTTTTAATATCTATATGATAATGAACTTGACAGGCAACCAAATGCCTTTAAGAAATTAACATCCATTACCCTTTCTGATTCCCATAACTTAGCTTCATTTAGATAACCACTTTGAATATTCTTGACAGATTTTCCTTTTTAGAGGTTAGCCATATCCACATGGCATTTGGGTATATGTTACTAGCAAGATTCCCTAATAGCTGAACTATGTCTTGAACCCAATCAATTGGAATTTCTATACAAATTTCATTGTTATTATAATTGTATTCACATCTAGCTTGCATAGATGATGATTGCTAAATAATCAATGAAAATTTCCTTGGAAACATGCACATGTTTCTAGATGTAAGTTTAGAGCTTAAGTGTGTGAGCTTGTGTGAGATAGTTCAGCTTATAAAAACTTTAGCACTAGCATCGATCTGAAATTTTGATTGATTAAGAGTGGGCTAATTTGGTCACTAAATGTTCTCATTGAAGCTAACTAAAACAACTTGAAGGCCTATTCTTGAAAAATGAAACATAAATTGAGTTGTAGAAGCTATTTGTTAAAGAAAGAGAGGAAGATGAACTGCAATAAAATAACAAACACAATGGAAGATATGATATGAAATATGCTGCAAATACTTGATACTAATATGCAACTTCGAGGGGACAACCTCCTTAATCCACTTCGAGGGGGATACCTCCAATATTATTCAAGGACACAATACTCAACATGATGATAATAAGAGCACACGGTTATATTGAGAGAGGGTGAATTAGTATAAAAACGATTTTTAGTAATTTAAATTTTATCAACCACAATAGTATTATTTACTAAATTCCAACAATCATGCACATAAGAACACAATAACACAATGTTTACATGGAAACCCTAATGGGAGAAAACCACAACAAATTAATGCTTTTATACAATTCTTCTTTTACAAAGTTTGTAGGCACCAACCTACTAGAGCACCTGTTAATTTTAGCAATCAGATTAAACAATAAACAGCAGAGATCAGAATGCAATGAAGAACAAACACAAATCACACAGATACCCTGGGAAAACCTCCCTCTTGGAGGTGAAAAACCCAGCCACTAATCTCAGATCTTTATTATGTAACACCAATATAATTTTACAACGAGCTTCACTGTTTAACAGCAATCTAATCACGGTGATTAACCTAGGGCATGCTGAAGTGATGAACTTATCTGAATTATAAATGTAGCTGTCACAAGAATGAGGTTCGCAGATCCTAGAATGGTGTTGACAGCCTTCAAGGATGATTCACTGATCTTCAATGATGACTGCTGCCACTCAGTAATATTCACTGCTTTCAAGAAGGATGTTCGCTGATGGTGTTGACAGCCTTTAGGATGATTCGCTGGTCTTCAAAAGGAATTCGCTGAGTACATAGATGAATATTGGAGAAGTAATTCGCTTTGTATGTATTATGTAATGCCATGCCATTGACTTGTTTATATACTTGACTTGAGGTGTCAAGTTAGCAAGTCGGCTTGCTTGAGAGTTTTATATTTTACAATAATATTGTTTAGACCGCTCAATAGGTCCTGCCCTAAGTTTGCCTTTTACCGCCTGTTTTGAGGCTCACATTAAATTTCATTTTACACGCTATGTTTGGGTCCTAGCCCAATTACAATAAGGGAGAACAAAGCGCTCAAGTTGATTACAATTTTAATTGCCATTTGGCAACATTGAAATTTGATTTAATCCGAACTAGCCATTATTTCAACAGCACCAACTTCACTAGTTCAAAATTCCACCTTGTCAATGTCGCTTCTACAACGGATGATGAATGATCTTATTCTTCACAAATTATGCTATAGTTCTCTTCTTCAAATTTGAACTAGTGATTGACAAAATAGGGCAGTTGACCATTTTAAATGGTTGACTAGTTAAAATTGGCACAACCCAAAGTTTGGGTTGTGATTAACTGCAAGGTTTCTCAATTTATGCTTCTACAATTAAGATAGTCAACTAGGCTACTTTGATCACTTAGGGGCTTATTCTTGAAAATAAATTGAATTGCAAAATTTGTTTGTTGAAGAAAACATTTGGGTGATGAACTAAAGGATCTACATGCTTAGACTAAAGGGATTTGAAAAATGAAAAGACAATAGCAACATGTTTAACCATAGTTGAACATCTCTCATTGGTTCAGCTAGGTTGACTTTGTTTGTGTTACAATTGGATGTGTAGGGCATGATTAACTATAAAACATGTTGAAGAAGATGATAGAGACAGAGTTTGTGGGGTTTTATGGCTCTTAAATGTGTCAAAATGGTTCCTTTCGTTCACAAGGATGCATTGACTTCCTCTTTGCTTCTTCTTGTACTTCATCTTTGCTAAAATCTCCAACAGAGGTCATTGAACTTGGTTTAATTTGTTATTGTTCATATGAAGTTGGTTGTAAAGGGTTATGTTGTTGGCAGCCTATGAGTCTTAGGGAGTTGTAGCAGAGATTTGGGGTGTGTGAGAGCATTAGAGAGCTTGTATGTGTTGGAAATCTAAGTTGTTTGGTTGATATCTGGGTTTGATTGTCATTGATGTCAAACTTGGTTGTCCGGATGGAGTTTTTTTCGGATATGATCTTGTACTGTTGCATGTTTTCTTTGTCTAGTGTTTGGTGTTGCTATTCAATTTGATGCTTTGGTGTTGGTTGTGGCAAGTTCAATATGTAGGAAAGAGTTTTTAATGTATACATGAAAGAGTACTTAACATATGCAGGAAACAATATTTAATGTCTCATTGGTAGAAATTGGTTGTTACTGTTCTTTGACAATAAGGGTGTCTATTAGACTGGTCTAGAAAGTCTTTGGCAGCCTCTGAATATGGTGAATCTTGTGTTGCTATTTCATGAACATGTTTGTGTGGTTTGTACAGTATTTCTCAGTTCATTCTCTAGTGGTATTTTTGTTTCGGAAGTGAGTTGTATTGGTTTATGCTAGATATATTCAGCTATGTTATGGTTCGGTGTGTCCAGTTGGATTATCTTGTTTGGATCGTACCTTTTTGGTCCGGTTATGCATTGAAGGTTGGTTTAGAACATGGCTATGGGTCTTACCATGTTGGGTAGAGATCCGTATTAGGAAATTTGCATTGGAAGATGTCTTTTGGCCTACTAAGTGCTAAGCCTTATTGTTTATCTACACGTTTCATTTGGTGGCAACCTTGGAGGATGTGTTGGTGTGTGCAATTCGTTGGATTCAACTTAGAAAGATGTATTGTGATGTTTTTAGGTTCCCTCTCTCTCCTGGAGTGGATCGCTTTGAGTATTTTGGTCCGGGTGGCTTATATTTGTGTAATAATGTTTATTCTATTCTTGGCCGACCCTCAATTAGGTTTTTTGATGATCTATCTTCTATTTAAGGAGTGCAGATGTGTGAGTTGTGTATGGGATAGCGTGTGAATTGATGAGAAGCGAATGGGAATGATATGTAAGCAGATTTGAGATTGCTAGTGTGTGAAAAGTCAGATTGTGAAGAGATTTGAAGGCAATACATTCAGTGAGACAATGTGTTGTGACAGTGGTGATTATCAAAGATGTTTGCCATGATGTTGGTCGCTTGACACAAAGGTTCAAGGACAATTTCATGATTATGAGATTCTTCTCATATCAGTTCTGCTATTCTTTCTATTGCCAGAAGACAGTGGGTCTCTTGGCAGCCTCTTTTGTATTTTGCCTTGAAGCAGTGTGCCTCAATTGAGCAAGTCCATGTATCTTGCCCTAAGGTAGTGCGCCTTAGTCTTGCAAAACCATCAGGTGCATGATGCTCCTTGGTAGTGAGCCTAAAACCTTGTAATCAATTTTATTTATATTGTGAGTATGATTCTCACCGTGGTTTTTCCATGTAAATCTGGTGTTCATGTGTTGATGGTTGATGTTTTTAGTATTGTTCTTAGTCATTGTTCAATATCAGTTAGTTAGATCAGATTTAAAGTGTTATGGACTGATTCCCCCCCCCCCCCCCTCTCAGTCCTACCGTGGGTTTAATAGTATAGTGTTGGGTAAACATGTTATCGACAAAAGTCCTTGAAAGCCTCGTTTTACACAAGAAACCATTGCAATAGATCATGGTGGCCTAAGGAGGAAAAACACATCCACTCTTCCGGAGTCTTTTCCTGCCTTGGGGTTTCATTAAGTCATACTGCCATTAACATTCATTATTTGTGTTGTTTTATGCTCTTTTCTTGTAGATACATGGTTCAATACCTTGCTCTTAGCTTTCCACAACTCTAGAATACATTTATAGGGACTGGTTTTTCATATTTCCATACATTGAACAAAAACTTATACAATCAAAATACATTAGGGTAATAGAGGGTCTTTTCCAATAAATTATGTAGTGGAACTACTTGGATCAGCCATATTATCATAAGATTAGAGAATAACAGAGTGATGATTAACCAGTTATATGATAGTTGCAGTGTAAGGGCCAAATAGAAAAGTGTTCAAACTATATAGCTTACATTTTTTTATTTGATATAAACTTGTTAAATATTCACTAGACTAATGTCTCATATTTTCATTGTTATGTAATTTCATACTAAAAACTTGCACTTGTCCATTACCAAAACATTACAAATACAATTGGTAAAGATAAAATGAGTTAGAGATAGGTGTCCAATTAATGTTTATGCAAAGTTTATGTATTAGGTTCAGCTACGTGGGAAATTATTTAGCAAGCACTTTTATTTGTGTCATTCTCTACTCTTGCTTTTCATTGGCATTCCTAAATTTTTTTATTATACCCCAATTAGTTGAATTTAAAATGGAAAAATTGAGTTTATTTCTAACAGATGTTTGAATTTTGAAACAATATCTGGAACTCATATGCAATATTAGAACTGTTACCATCTTCAGATTCTTTTGCACCAAAGCAGCTGTCTCCAGTTCTTTAAGTTTAGATTTTATT
The DNA here is from genome assembly GCF_030272615.1 of Cryptomeria japonica. Taxonomy (NCBI): domain Eukaryota; kingdom Viridiplantae; phylum Streptophyta; class Pinopsida; order Cupressales; family Cupressaceae; genus Cryptomeria; species Cryptomeria japonica. The sequence goes on from NC_081412.1 coordinate 715,865,448, forward strand.
TGTGTGGATAAATCTTTGTAATATATACTGGCTTAGATTCTTTGTAATAGGTACTGGCTTAGCTTTTTTGCTTTGAATTTTTGTGATTATTAAATAATCTCCATAAACACACTGTTATTTTGAATGAAGTCTTCTTTGATGCCTCCTAAATAAATTTTGTTAACAATTGTTCACATTTTGGCAGTCTGAAATATATAAATGTTGCAATGGTGACAATTTTGAAGAATATAACAAACATCATAACAGCTTTGGGAGAGATATATTTATTCAACAAGTATCAGAATTGCAAAATATGGGGTGCTCTCATTTTGATGGTATGTCCTATTTTTTAATACATGGTTGCAGTTATTTCTTGATCTATGTGCTGGAGGATGATGGTAATTTTTCTAATTGGATTAGTATTAGTCCCTCCTATTAATTAATTTTTTCAATGATCTATTTTTCGTAAGGTTCCATTTCAAGATCCAATTGAATAATTGTTCCCTTGATAGAAAGTTCCTTCTTTTTTCTGTATCTTTCCATTTACTCTCAAATATATGCTTTCATGGAAAAGGGGAAAAGTGATTTCTGCTATAAATTTCTGCAATATAATCACCATTCTGACCAGTCTATTAAAGTAATATTGTTATATTTATCTGTAATGGTCATCTAGTTTCCTTTTATTAAGTTTCCTTTTCTGTCTGTAGTTCACAATTGTTTCCAATATGGAAAGATTGTCTTGTAATTTCCTGTATAAGGAGTATTCCTCTCCATAATTAATTACAATACCGAACAATCAATTATCATTTCATGGTATCAGAATAGAGATTGCTCTAAGATTTTTTGGCGAATTTTTTGTAATAAAAATTTGTGGCTGCTACCTAGAATTTATGTCTAGAAGTTTTTGGAACAGTTTTCTTGGAAATTTTTTCCAAAAGTTTTTGGTTGATTTTTTAAAATCGAAGGACTTTCTCTGTTGCAAATCATAGAAGATTAAAAACCACCGAGTTTTTTCTAGGCTCATGGCAGATCACGACTTTGATTGAAAGGAAAATCGCGTAGGGTTTCCCAGAAACATCATGGACTTTTTGAGGAAATGCAGGCTCTTTGAGGATTTGCACGTGGGTTTGTCTGCTGCAACAAATTTGAGTTGGGTCTTCTCATGATTTCCTATGCGCGCAAGGTCTTTAGTGGAATCAAACTAGGCAGGGTCTCACAAATAGGTATTGACACAAGCTTAGTGCAATCGTCTAAGGTATACTCAAGGATTTTCAGACTATTATGATCAAACGTTGACACCATCCAAGTTGATGCTTGTCAAGGGATGCGTAATAGTTGAAATTAAGCTTACTCAAATTTTCAGTCAACCACACAAGGCGCACTTACCAACAACAAGAGGCTAGTGGTATGGATTAAGGATTCCACACAAATATATTCAACAAATATTTTCACTCAATCTAACATACATGAATACAAATTCTAATCTAACTTGGAGGAATTGAGAACCATGAATGCAAAGACAACATTTGAAGAGCAAAATCACCAACAATTGAACAATGATTATATTCAAATAGCTACAGCATATACCAACAATTCTATAAAAACTCTCTTACAAATGAGAGACAAAGAGGTATAAGAGTCTCATACAAAATGGATGGCCAAGATTAAAACTAAATCAAGGGCCAAGATCATGCCAACAAAACCCTAGAATTGCCCTAATTAGGGTTTACATAAAAAATGGTGCCACCAACATATGGCCCAATAGAAAGATACCTAGTCATCAAATAGGAAATCTTCTAGATGATTCCTTTCGGCATCTCTCTCTCTCCTAGCATTGTGTAACTCCAAGAATCTAGCCAATACAAAATCTAACTCCTCCATGGAAATGCTAGGTAAAGTATGTTGGCATTGTGTTGTCATTGATGTCAACCGGTATAGGATTGCTATCGGTGTAAGAAATGTATGTGCAGCACTGTCATTGATGCATACCAGATGTAATGTCTTGGATGTCACCTTGTATTGCAAGTCACCAATAAGGGAGAAAATGTCATTCAGTACAATGACCATTGGAGTCACCGGTACACAAGATTAGTGTTTGACTTGTGTTGAAGATATGGACAGGAGACCAGTATGATATAACAATTGGTAAATGATGACATCTGCAAGAGAGCAAGATGCTGGTTGGTTGATTGTGATGAAGAGGGGGACTGTTATCAAGAATCATATCAACACCGGAAGAGAAGGATCTACAGGTCACCAGTATGCTATGTGGATGTCAATCAGCAGGACTCCCAACGGATGAAGAGAAAACTGATAGGGAATGTGCCCCAACCAGATCACATGTGCCTATTTGAAGATGTGCTGCTCAAACAGGGAAGCCACATTGGTGCATTGTAGGATGCAGATGGCAAGGATCCACTCCCATCGGTAAGTGGAGCTTATCTCCTATTATGCATGAAATGCATCATAGTTCTTGGAGATTAGACAATAGAGATAAAGGCAATTGATTGAAGGTTCATGCCGGATCAACCGGTGAAACAAAAGGATGCCTCGGGTGCATGAAATCAGAGATGTGCACTAGATCAAAAAGAATTGGCATGTTGTGCCACCGAGACAAAAAAGGAAGAATAAAGAAGTGATGGGCTTGTCACATGGACAAACCGATTGAGATATGGTCTAGGTTGATGATGAAGAAGGCAAGGCTAAGTAGCTATAGATAGAGAGAGAGCAACCGGTATGCAGATGCCTCAGATGGAAACACTTGAAGGTTGATGACATGGTGTCATCAAGGTGTTTACCGATAAGTATGTCCATCGGTAATGCTAACAAAGTGCAGATGCAGAAGACTCCCATTTGATGAGGAATGTAGGTTAGCAAGTGTGCTGATCGGTTGAGTGTTCCATTGGAAGAGAAGCAGAGTGTAAGGTTGATTGCATACCGGTTAGGGTATAACCGGCAGGGTTTGTGAACCGGTAGATGAATCCAATATTGTGTGTTGGTCGGTGACTGACACAGATGACCTAGCAAAGGTGGATGCTGACAAAGGGGCCATGTGGAGGTGAAGTGGCAAGCATGCACAAGTTGGTGTGATGTGTCGATGAGGTAGTTGGCGACAGGTCGACATTTATGTCGATTGCATGATTCACGAGATGCGTAGCAGAGGTTTGCGGCTCAAGATCAAACGAACAACAGAGATCCAGAACAGACTGGTTGAGCTGATCAAGGCAAGTGAAGGGAACCGTGAGACCATTCTTGGTGATCGACCAAGAAATTAGCTAACAAATTAAAAGCAGATTGCTAAATATGGAAGGCGTGTTTTGGAAGGCATGACAATGGTGGGATTGATTGATGAGTTGCAGTTCATCAAGGCGATCAGATCTCGTGAGATCTGATTGGATTTGGTTTGCCTCAAGGTCGATGAGGAAACCCTAACCACCCGAAGTTTGAATTGGTTTTTGGCAGGAAAACCAGTTTATAAATATGCAAGCCAAAATCGATGAAGGCTGCCGCTGAATGAGATTGTTGTTGCATGTGAGAGGAGAAATCAGTCAAGTGCGAAAAAGACAATCTGAGAAGACACTTAGTGTGAGAAAGAGATAATCAGGTTGAAGGGTTCAATCGACATCAGTGAGGCAACCGGTAGTCAACCATTGAATCTGACAGAGGAGTAAACCGGTGGTGACTATACTGACAGAGAAGAGTTGCAGAAATTTGCAGGGCAGGCAAGCAAAGAATCGACAGAGTGTTGTACTGGTGGAGAGCAGTAGTGTAGCAGAAAGAACCGACAGAGAGAGAGAACCAACAAATAAGAAGAGACTGAACCAGTGAAGGTGCAGCAAAGAGTAAGTTGCATCAGGAGATGGGGTTGCAGCGGAGAGGTGAGCAGAGAACCGACAGAGTAGTGGAGAGAGGAGAACCGATAGAGAGATTTGCAGAAGGGTTACAAAGTTCATTTGTAACAAGGTTATTAATTTTGTAATTGATTATGCTCATTGAAGACCACTGAGTTGGAGCTCGGTGCAGGGGTTGTAGCTCCTTGGGTTGGTGCCCTAAACATTGTAATCAGAGTTTCATTGTGAGGCTAGATTGGAGCAATAGACTCCAGCAGCATTTCTCACCGAGATTTTTCCCATCTTGGGTTTTCCTCGTATATGTTGATGTTATGTGATGTCCCTTTCATGTGTGATTGAATTTGTGTTAGTCTCCCATCTCATCGGTAAGTTTGTTATCTATTAGATTTGTTATCCAGTATGCACACATAGGATTGAAAAGGGAAAAGTTTGTAAATCACTGATTCACGCCCCGCTCTTAGTGGCTCATTGTGTCTAACAAGGTATCTTGTTGCAAATCAATCACGTCCAATGAATCCGAGCAAGCGTCCAAAGTGTTCTCCCAAGCTGGCATGAGCTTTTGCGAACCATGAACATGAATCAACAAAGAGACCAGATCATCTATTTGACTCTTCTTCAAAGAGTCCAACTGACAAAAATACATAAGTTTCATCTTGTCTCTTAATTCGGCTAAGTGTAAACCACTGGCATCACTAACATCAACACCCAATAATTCCTCAATTGAGGCAAGGATCTTCATCTGAATGTCTTGAATTGATCCTTCCATCTTTGTACAACTTAGTTGGGCATTCTCATAAGTTGATTTCTTCACGGCCAATGAACAATACCAGCCATGGAAATCGTATATGTCTCCATTGTGCACAATGTTCTCACTAATCAACGTGGACTTGGGGCTTTTCTTCAGAGCCTTGAGGCGTGGAATAGTTTTCTCTTGGATAGGCTAGAATTCTTCCCAAACTCCCTCCAAATACTGGATTCTAAACATGAGCCTTGTTGTCCTATCATATGCCTGGACAAACTAAGTAAGGAAATCATCCGCTTGTTTTCTTGCACTCTCAATCCACTTCTCCACCTTTGAGAGTGTATCTCTTGCTGCCTCATAGTTTGAATGTAGTCCATGATCAACCGCAATAGGGGAAATAAGGGTGGGTTTCTCACGCCTTATCCCCGCAATATACTCTTTAAGTCTGATATTCTCTTCTCTATACTTCTCCTTCTCTTCAATTTCTCTATCCAACCTTGCGCTGATCGCCCTACTGTTATCACCAACCTCTTGAAACTCTTGCTCTCTTGTAGTACGACCAAGGGCAACTGAAGTAATATGGAAATCCATAGGAGTAGCAATGTCTGCCGTCACACCTCCAATAGGAACAACCACCCACGCAATCCGCACTCCTGTCTCATCTCTAGCTATGTGCGACAAAATCTCAACTCTCTTGGGTTCTTTCTCCTTATTGCTCCTAGCTAGGTAGTCATCAATAGGTTGTACCTCTATCATATTCTTACTCTTTTCCATACTCTTCGTTAGCCAATCAGGAATAGCAGATATCTCCATACCATCATCGAGACACATATCTCGATCAAGCCCTCTCAATGTCGGGATAACATCATCATCATCATCAAGATTACTCCTGGTCAAATCATATATCTCATTTCCCAAACTAACCTCCAAAATGACAGTAGGGGATCCCGATTGATCATCATTCTCATTTGGTGGAGCAGATGTCGTTGTGGCATGTAAATCTTGAATATTCTCTGTTAATATCACTATGTTGGAACATTGCTAGGTCTCCTTATTTTGTTCTGTTATTTCAACTTCCTTAATTGATGAGACACTGAGAGGGGGTGAAGGAATGATGGTCTTTTGCTTCTTCTTCTTGACCTCCTCAATCTTCTTCCCTCTGGCCTTAACTCCTCTTGGCGTGTTTTTTCCTTCTCTTGGGAGCTTGACTTTCTTCATCTACATGAATCCTGACATCACTGATAGTCCTCTGATCATCCTTGGAAGTAGATTCTTTCGGCTTCATCTTTTCATAAGTGAAGGAAACACCCATATCAACGAACTTATTCATCTGAATATCCACCCATGCACGGGAGAAACTCAAGACCTCTCTCATCAATATCTTTAAATCTATATCTTCTGATTCTAACCAATTTGGCAATAAGATCGCCTTCTTCATTTCATTTTCTTACTGTGGATGCGTATGATCCCTGTCATCTAACACCTGATCAGGAATGAGGAAAAGTCCACACTTCCTCATGAAATCCACTGACATTTTGGACCACATTCGTCTCTTCATTGCTTGCTCGTCCATCAGGTTGGCCCAATAATCTTCTATGTCTGTCTTGTGGATGAACTTCTCTCCCTTAATCCTTTCAACTTTCTTATCTAGATCAAATCTTTCTCTTTTCTTGAAGGTTGCAAATCGATAGAATGCAAGCTCCTCACTCGCAATGCTGGCAGCTAAGGCAGACTGACAAACCTCCAATGTCTTCCCAACTGAAATAGGGAATGTCATGCCTGTCCTATGCTTCTCTTTCTGAATGGAATCAAACTCTAGAAGTTGTATCACCACTTCCAACAAGATCATTTTGTCGGATGGATACCTATGAAGCCTATAGGGCTTGGATTGAAACCCATGAATCCTAAGGTACTTGAAAGTGGGAAACTGAATATAACACGATCCATATTTCTCTATTAGCTCTATTGCCTCCTTGGACAACCTCCTGTGGATTCCGCCTTGTAGCATCCGCATGATGTACATTGTGAATACATCATTCACTCTCTTATAATCTTCAATTCTATTAATGTTCAGCTGTGGATAACACTCATATCTCCTGAATTGTCCTTGCCCATTCCCGACTTCACCTCTGCACATCAGTCCTTTGTATGGAACAAACCGTGCAAGCGGGTATACCAAGTAGGAAGTCATGGCGAATGACTTGGACCGCTCTACATTCCTCAGTTGAAAGTCTAGATTGTCACTTATGATTCTAGACCAATTTATCAACGTCCCTCTAAGACAATCTTGGATGAAATAGAACATCCATCCATCGTATATTGCACCCTGCAGCATCCCCATCACTCGGTTAAGCAGGAATACTAAGTCACTATATTCCTCTTTGAAGTCTGTGCACATGATTGGAATGATGAAGCCTAGGCTTGATCATCCACTCTTTATTCACCACATTTTTTCACACATCCATCTTCTTTGTGTATCGATCTTCATATTCATCCTTAGTTATCTCCTTCATGTCTGCTCCACGTGGAATTTCAAACACTTCAACAATCGCATCCTCAGCAAGGTAGGCAATGACAACGCCCTTAGGAGTCTTGATCATTCGCGAGCAAGGATCATAACATCGTGCACACTCCAGGATAAGCTCACTGCACTGTATGGACTGTAGAAATCTAGCAGCTTGAAAAATACCACTCTTCGTAATGTTTACATACGCTATGGAAGGAATCTGACTTCCAACTCCGAACATCCGCTGTCGCATCAGGTTCAGGTTCAGGAAATGCACGTTCGTATCCGCAATCTCCTTCCATCTAGATGACATCTTGGATTCTGGATAGAATCCAGTCTCTAGTATCTTCTGTTATTCTCTCCTTTCCTTAAGTCCAGACTTCGACATCGCACTCGTACGAAGCTTGAAGTTACAACTTAGGAAAAAATACAATATTCTCAATACAATTCCTGACTTCTTAAAGATTTAGACTAATTAGGATATGAAAATCAGGAAAATAGTCCACACTCTAGGTAGATTTCAACAATTTAAATTTGAAATGTGACAAGATTAGAGTATGAAACCCTCATGAAATCAACACCTCCTTATACTTTGAAATTTTGTGCAAATTATAGTACAAAGGAGTATACCGGATCAAGAGTGACTAAGGAAAGGCGTGAAAGATGGTGTTTTCACACAAAATTATGTTTGAGGACACCTTCCAAAGTCAACAATGGAGGTCAACAAAGTCTGAAGACAACCTGCAACTGTACAAATTAGCCTTTCAAAACAAGTTGCAATCACCTAAATGTGCATAAATTTGATGGAGAACAACTTAGACAAGTAAAGCAAATCAAATCTGGGAAAAAATGGTATGGCTGGTAAGAGTTAAATTTTCTGAGGATAAGCAGCCATGGCGAAGTTGCAGACCTGTAACAGCCCTCAAATGGTCAAGTGATTGACTGAAAATGACTTGAAAATTCTCCCAAAGGTAAATCGTTAAGTTTAGAGTTGGCTGACAATGAAAGTTTAAGTCTGAAAATAGATGGACAGCCAACAATAGAGGTCACACCTGCTGCAACAATGGCATCAAAGTTCAGATCTGAGGAATGACAACAAGTAAGGAGCAATGGGAGTATCAAGCATGCATGGAATCCATCAAAATATGCCCACAAAACACTTGCCAAATAAAAATCGTGTTTTCCCAACTATGGCATCACCTTCAAATCTGGAAAATGTCTTTAATCTACATACAATCTGACAACAATTGTTTGAGAACAGCAAGTGAGCAAGGCGATATCAAGGAAAGTCATCAAAGTTTGGAGTCAAAACCCCATCACAACAAATCGCCCCTTCACCAAAATCGTGGATTTCACCCAAAAATGGCGGACTTCATCAAAATCATGGCAAATGATCTCCAATATGCATTCCAATCAGTCTAAATCAGGTCTGATAACAGCAAGCAAAAATGGCAGCCCCAAGGGAAAATCGCCAAGGTTGAAGAGCGGAAATCCCAAACACAAGAAATCGCTTCTCACCAAAAAATCGTGGATTTCACCCAAAATCGTGGCATTAACCCATCAATGGCAGCCACCAAAGAAATCGCCAAGCTGGAAAAATGGAGGGAAAAGATAAGTCTTCAATCAAGCTCTTCACCAAAACACTTCATCAAAAATCGCCAATAAGAGAGAAAATCGCCCTTGCATGGAAACACCTGGCAAACTTAATAATAAAATAATGTTGGACTTCTCTCTTTAAACTCACTTTTATCACCAACTTTCACCACACAAGCAATGTGGGATAAAACACTTGTTCTTATACTTGCTTTGGTGAAATCGATTTGCTTCTAGAAGGTTGAAAACATTAAATGCTTATTGCAAATCATTTAATTGTTTTTTTAAATTTATTAAATAATCGTTGTTTTATTAAAAAACAATTAAAACAAGGCTCTCTTTATTAAAATATTGCAATTTAAATCAAAATTTGAGCCACTTAGGAAAATCAATCCAAGTAGGGATTAAAAAATCCCATCAAAATCATTTAAAACGTCAGAATATTCCCCATAAGGGAAAATCGATCTAAGTATGGACAAAATTTCCCAACAAAATCCATCAAAATGCACACAAAATGGGATTAGGGGAAAATCGACCTTAGTCTGGATGAAAATCCGGACTTAAAAAATCACTTCATTCACTCAAACTACCCCTTGGTGGAAAATCGACCTCAGTTTGGATGAAAATCCGGACTTAAAATCATTAAAATGCTCTCAATGGAAAATCGCCTGGAGTTTGGACTACGAGTTTGCACAAAAATCCTCAAAACTTGTCACAAAAGACCTAGCGGAAAATCGACTTTAGTGTGGAATCAAGACAAATGTCATCCGCAATCCTATCCATACTCCTTGGTGGAAAAACGTGGGTAGTCAGGATAAATCCTGACACTTAGTCAAAATTTAATGCTTCCAGGGGAAAAACAACCCCAGTATGGATTCACAGTGGTGGAAAAATGAGGCAAGTATGGATTTCAAGGGAAATCCATGTCCAGTTTGGATTCTGAGTGGGGAAAACTATCGGTAGCTAGGAATATGAGGGGAAAAGCACCTCTAGTATGAAATTTTGACCTTCTAACCCTTAGAATATGGATTTTCATCCGGAAAATGATGATTTTCCACTCAGAATCACTTAGAAACTTAGAAACTCAATAAAACTCAACTGGACCTAAGCAAATTCATCAAAAATTAGAGCATAACACAAGGAAATCTATCAAGATAAAGTGCGAAATCAACTTGAGTAACCTCCTAGGAGCGAGAAAACAACTCCTAAAGGTCTGAAAACACCTTAGCACTTAAAATCACCGACGAGGACGTTTAAAAACACATTAACGCTCCAAAGGGGTAACACTTAGACAAAACTAGGATCATTAAAATCTCAATTTTCACGCGCTTGATCCTATAACTTCAAAAACCCTAAACGACACTAGGCATGATCAAAACTCCAAGACTCGGGCACTGGAAACACAAAATTGCCCACTAAGCTGCCAAAACCCTAACCTAACAACGCAAAAAACAGGAAAAGAGGGGGTCCTCGTTAGCAATGGGGCGATGTATGAAAAGGTCACAACAGGTTCCACCTGAGAGAGGCATAGAGCATGTTATTGAACTCGAAGAAGGAGCCAAACCAGTGATTACAAATCCTTATCGACATCCTAAGAGGTACAAAGATGAGATTGAAAAGGCAATTAAGGAGTTGCCATGTAAGAACCCTGCTGGTTCTAACTCTCTTGAAATACTATTGCTGATTTGTTTTTGGATTTTCAAGGGTTTTGAACAATTTTTAAATAAAAAATAACAAGTGCACTAGGCAAGAATTGCTCATATAACTAAATAGATACCAAATATGGAACAATTGAATCTATATTATGCATTAAGTAATTGCTACAAATGAAACTAATATATAAAACATACCCGTAGGTCGTTAGCTTATTTTAAATAAAGAATTTTGGAGTTTGCCAGCCAAAACTAGGAAACTGACCAAAATTGAAGTACAAGTCCAAAATACAATTTCTCCAAGCCAAAAATGAGATGAATTTACCTGATTATGCTGGGCGTTGGGAATGGCGGAACTAGATTGCAAATTAGAAAGGCGTTTCAGCCTCCCAGTCAAAACGTCCCTTTCCTGGACCCCACGTGCCAAGCCTAAATTATACGGCCAGCAATTGGAAACTGTACGATTGCTTATTGAAATGAAATATGCTGCTAAAAGGGACGTCTAACCTGATTTGCCCTTTCCTTATTGAAAAATCTGCAATATTTGAAATAAAGAATCTCTGTTGAAGCACAATAAGACTCTTGAATGAAGCCTTCACAATTGCAATAATTCAGCTGATCTTCCACAGCCTCGCAATCACAGATCCACAAAGAATTTTTCGTTCTCCAATGGCCAAACCTCTGAAACCCTTGTCAAGGAATTCCACAGAGCAAAATAGAAGCAATGTCAAATAATCAATAATGGAGTTTGAATTGCTCTTTTTCCCTTATATCCCAAAAAAAGCACGAATTCCAAGAAAAGTACGCCCAACTTCATATCAAATACATTTAAATGTATTTAATTCAATTCCTATAGTTTAATTAACCTTTTGGGCGTCCAAATTCATTTAAGTAATTTTAAAAGTCACTTTATAATATTTAAGTGGTTTATAATTTTAATAAAGTTATCCATATAAGTTAATTTAATAACTTAACCACTAAAATATTAAAATCTCCCTCAATATTCAGTCTTTTGACGTATCGTCAGAAGCTGGGGTCAACACTGAATAACCCCCACGTGTCCAGGTGCCCTGACTAAAAATATCACAATTGCCAAATTTACTTACTATAAATAGTAAGTCCCTCAACTAAGCCCATACACTGATTGCAAAGGCCTTGGAACTGAAACCAAGACTGAACTGAAGAAGTGGAACTGCCACCGAGACTCTCTATCCAAAATGTTAGCCTACGAGAGTCCAAAATATTAGGCTAACCCATCAGTCACTGAGACTGACTAGAGTGGGGACATTACATGCTAGAGATGGGACACATTAGATCTAGCAAGAGTCCTTTTGCTTCAATAATGGTCTTAGTTAAGAATGATAGTAGTATGCATATGTGTATTGATTATAGGTGTCTAAATAAGAAGACAATCAAGAACAGGTATCCGATTCCCAAGATTGATCAAAGTGAGTAGGTAGCAAAGTGCCTTATTATGAAGAAGGTTCCTAACATTCTAGACCAGCAAAAGAATAGTAAACACTTAAATATTTAGGTGTTGCTATCAAAGCATAGCAAAGTGTTTGGAAGTATTCCACTTGGCGTTCCACCTGAGAGAGGCATAGAGCATGTTATTGAACTCGAAGAAGGAGCCAAACCAATGATTACAAATCCTTATCGACATCCTAAGAGGTACAAAGATGAGATTGAAAAGACAATTAAGGAGTTGCCAAAGATGGGACACATTAGATCTAGCAAGAGTCCTTTTGCTTCAATAGTGGTCTTGGTTAAGAATGAGAGTACTATGCAAATGTGTATTGATTATAGGGATCTAAATAAGAAGACAATCAAGAACAGGTATCCGATTCCCAGGATTGATGCTTTGATAGATGAGTTGCATGGGGCTCGGTATTTCTCTAAGATAGATTTGAGATTTGGATACCACCAGATTCGGATGAGGCAAGAGGATATAGAGAAGATTGCTTTCAGATGTCATTTAGGTCACTTCGAGTTTCTAATGATGTCTTTTGGATTAATGAATGCCCCAACCACTTTTCAGAGTTGTATGAAGCATGTTCTTAGAATGCAGTTGAGGAGATTTGTCCTAATATTCTTTGATGACATTCTGATCTATGGTAGGACTTGGGAGGAGCATTTGGAACACTTAGAGGAGGTATTAAGCATTTTGGAGAGTGAGTCTCTTTATGCCAAGGAGTCAAAATGTGACTTTGGGATGACAAAGCTACTCTATCTTGGTCGTATTATTAGTGCAAATGGAGTGAGACTAGAGAAGATTAAGGCCATTGTTGAGTGGCCTACTAATCTTACACAACTTGAGGGATTCTTCAAACTTTGTGGATTCTACAAGAGATTTGTTAAAGGCTTTTCACAGGCAGCTACACCACTTACATACTTGACAGACAAGGGAGCATTTGTGTGGTCTGATTTAGCACAAAAGTGCTTTGAGCACTTCAAACAAGTGATGTCTACATGTCTCTTACTAGCCATATCGGACTTCTCCAAACCTTTTGAGTTAGAGTGTGATGCATCAGGAGAAGGGATAGGAGCAGTGTTGATTCAAGGTAAGCACCCCATTGCTTATGAGAGCTAGAAATTAAGGGGGCTTAAGAGGAGTTATTTAGTTTATGACAAGGAGATGTTGGCCGTTATGCATGCCTTGGCCAAGTTTAGACCATACTTGGTTGGGGGCAGATTTATCCATATTGGCATATCACTCTTACATGTTCACCTCTTGAAAATGCAATTACAATCAGCCATGAAGTAGAAATACTAAATATTTTCTCTCATCTCTTAGGGAACACTTTCCAAGGTACATGGAGACACATGAATGACATAGGATTTGCAAGGTTAATGTCACCTCATTCTAACACTACTGCAATTTTCCATCACATCTAGGATTTATCTTTTACAATCGAGTCAAAAGGAGATCTTTGATCAACCCAAGAAGCAATTCTATCGACACAAACACTTGCTCCATAAATAGATGACATGGGCATTTGGACCAAATTAAATTTAAAAAATGGCCTAGGTTCCTTGCCAGTTTTCCTACAGGTGTAACTTGCCAAACTTGGGGCCCTACAATTGTGCCTTGTTCACACCCTCAACAAACTGGCAATTCTATCGGCACAACACGTACTCCAAAATAGATGAGATGGGTGTTTGGATACAAATAAATTTAAAAATGGCCTAGGTTCCTTGGCAGTTTTCCCACAGGTGTAACTAGCCAAACTCGGGACCCAATAGTTGTGCTTTGTTTGCATCCTCAACAAATTGGATTGCATACTTGAATTAGGAAGAAACTGGACGTAGATCCAAGAGATTTTTTGAACAAACTACTAACATAAATAACTTCTCGATTGAGGAATAATTTATTGTGGGTGGGAGGTCTACTTCTAGATAATTAATGTGATTCTTTCCAGATGATAAAACAACATTAAAAAGACTCATCTTGCATATCTAGCTCTTTAATTTGCCTCCATAAACACAATTGCAATCCTGATTTGCTTTGGCTTCTATGAAGAGAAAAAACATTTCTTGCTTGCCTAAGAATTACATAAACATTGGTGAGTTTAGTAGGTCAATGTCGGATCTTATAGCTAGTGCAAAAATAGATGACACTTGAACTATTGAATCCTCAATGTACTAGTTCTTAGGAGAATGTGTATAATATACCCACTTAGAAGGCATCTCGATTGTTGTTTCTATTGGAAAACACTTGTTTTTGTTTGCAAAATTGGAGAATTGTACTACATTTACACAACAAGTTGAGTTGAGGATACCTCTTTCTCAAAAGAAAATAGATTTTAGGGTACTATATGTGTTTAGGGTATTATCTTATTCTTTTAAAAATACATGAATAAAAAAATAGAGTATGTTACAATATGTTGAGATTGAGCATCCAAAGAGGTTTTGATGTATGGATTGAGACAATTAAATGAAGTCTTTCAAAAAACCAAGCAAAAATTGATGAAATTCTTCTTGTCAAAGAATTACCAAAATCCAAAAAAAAAGAATATTTTTTTGTGATCTCAATAATTGACAACACAACAAAAACTTGTTTTGCAACACCACCCTAAACTAGGAACCAACATGAAAAACTACACATTACAAGGGGGTTTGAAGACATATTGTCTCCCATGAAAAACATGGAAACAAAAACTAGAAAACTAGACGAGAGTAAGCATAATTTGGGTCATTTGGTCTTGCAATGAATTGCAAATCATGAGACTAGTTGTTGATGCTCACTAGTTGCTTCTCACCAATCTTTCCCAATAACCAAGACACATAGGAGATTCACCAAATGCTCCATGAAGGGGATTGTGATAAGATGGGGGTTGAGATGGTGTAGACTCTCCCAAGATCGTAGTGCTTGAATGCTGAAGTCATAGAGGATTTTAAAATCTTTCCAATGGTGATAGCCACATTTGTCTTGAAATCATCAAAATTAGGAATCACCTTAAGGGAAATAGGTTCTTCGGGAGCCAATTTAGAAGTTTCATTCACCATAGATGGAAACTTGTTTGAATTTTTGTGCAATTGCATGGCCAACTTTAAGCTTTAAACAAACTGTTTGAGACTATGAAGGTCTTGGGAGAGAACCATCAAAGGGCAGGTCCCCATGCAACTGTTTAGCTTATTTTAGCTAGCAGCCACTGCTCAAGTATTTGAGGAGGAATTTGTGGAGCTGGTGGCCCCATGAATTTTAAATTTTGCTGCTTATTTTTAAGTAGTCGCCTTAAATGGCATTCTTAAATGAAATTTTTAATAATTATTATTTGAAATAAAATTTGAAGAAAAAAATGGAGGCAAATAAAAAGGAGAGGAAAAAATTGTGAAGCCATGTCATTTTTCCCAATAAGCTGTTGCTGCTTATTTTACAGCCCCCCTTTTTTTCAAAGCTTATTTTCAATAATAAGCAGCAACTGCTCCACTAACATGGGGAAAAATTCCAATTTATCCTTTTCCCGTAAAAAATTTGCATGGGAACACTCCAGTTGCTTAAATGTAAGCAGAAATTGTACACAAGCAGCCGCATGGGGACATGAGGTAAGTTTCTACTAGAGAGATTTGCAAAAGCAAGGGTTTCCTCTTTGAACATAGAGGAGGTAAAATGACCTTTAACAACAACTATATCCCACGCAATATGCTTAATATTATCCAAGACAGATTCGAAACACACTAAGCCAATTGCCATCAAGAGAGCATGCATAAACTCATTAATGGCCACAACATCGCTATAGAGGGAGTGTTTATCTCAATTTTTTCACAAGTCCGCCATAAATACCAGAAATATTCAATTTCTATTGAGAAGGTGATTTTGGAACGGGATTATCTATTTTACTTGTCATTAGAGGATGGTGGAAAAGAAAAGGACACGACCAGCTTATGGGAGTAAGAAGTGAGAAAAAAACATGAAATGGGGAATGCAAAACTGAAACATTGAGAGCTTGGGAGGAGGAGAGATTTGTGAGAAAGCCAATCCAACCCCACATGTCATATCCCCTATATTGTAAACAATAAATTGTATTTGGATATATTGATGTATCGATTTATTCAAATTAAAAACAGGTATGCATCTTTTAAACAACTGATCAATATATAAACATATATCAGAGCCTATCATTATCTATTTATTTCCCTTAATTATATTACATATATATTACTTGTATGTATTAATAAACAATGGATAAACAATTTATAATTAACAATAAATCAAATCAGAGTTATTACTAATAATGAAAACTGCCAACTATAATAAATAATAACTACTAACTAAATTAAAGTATGAATAGCTGGCTGGGCACACATAACGATTACCAACAA
Organism: Cryptomeria japonica; assembly: GCF_030272615.1. Lineage (NCBI taxonomy): Eukaryota > Viridiplantae > Streptophyta > Pinopsida > Cupressales > Cupressaceae > Cryptomeria > Cryptomeria japonica. The sequence continues at coordinate 715,881,594 of NC_081412.1, forward strand.
GCATTAACTAGCGGTCAAAGGAAAGGCACGAACTTTGTGAAGAGACTCCACCATGGGCATGGGACGTGGCTTTTAAGACAGCCATTGGGTGTTATTTAAGGGAAAACAATGACAAAGGAAAGGGTATCGAATGCTGAAGGAGAAAGGCAGTTCGGTCAAATTAAGATTAGAACAGCAGTCGCCAATTTTTATTGGTAAGGAAGATTCATGATTTAATATTGATTGATCACCATCGATCAGATCAAATCAGAACTGTTATAAAGTTACAGGCAGTAACATCCTTGTTCTTGGTGGTATGCATGGGTATATGCTTAGTACGTATGCTTAATATATGAAGCCTGATAATGCTTTTATGCAGAATTTAATAGTAATATTAATATAGACTGCAATATGTATGACAGTCATACTTAATATCATATACAGTGGCAAACCAGATCTGACATGCATCAGATCTGTCTGCCTTTACAGCATTAAATAGACTTCTAGTGTTTTTAGGCAGCTGTAGTATTAATAGATTTATAACGATAATAGATTTATATGATAATGATGTTAGCAAGATTTATATTCACTTGATATACATACATATATACTTGAAATAATATCAATAAGATTATATTTATATATTTATAAACTAAGTTACCGGTTCAGGTTCGGGTTCGAAGAAACCGGTATGCCGGTATGGCAAAATTTTGAAAAGGGGTTTGGGTTCGTTGGTACAAAAACATTTAAATTCTTTTTATATATATATTGATATTTGTGAAGCCTATAAGCATGAATTAAAAATTTGCATGTCACATAGCATCATATAAACAACAAAACAAACATCAGTCTTCAACTCCTCTTTGATCTTGGAAGCCAAATTTTGTTCACCCTTTCTTCAACCTGCTTTCATAAAACGTATGTTTGCAACACAAATGAGGTGAAATAAGTGAATATAATGTTTTAGCAGTCGCTTTTAGGATATAAGTTTCACTTTTTAGTAGGCGGAATTCAAAAAAAATTAAATTTTGCATATAATTTGCTTTTTTGGGCTGCCCAGCCGCCTGGGTTCGATCTGGGTTCGCCTGGGTTCCACTGGGTTTGACCAAGGACGAACCACCTCTGAGTTTTTCGAACCCTGGTTGAACCCAATCCGAACCGGACCCAAACCACGAACCCGTTTGAACCAGGACCGATACCAGGGGGGTCCAAGGGCGAACCCGGTAACTTAGTTTATAAAAAAACGAATTATAAATATATACATTATTATGGATATAATAAATAAATTACTTTGATTGTATTTTCTTAGATTATTTATATATGTGTCTTATCTCATAATCAATCAAAGGAATGAATGGAGGTAGTAAGTTAGGGAATGGCAGTTTACCGGTTCTCCCAAGTTAAGTAGGCCACCTCAAGGAATGGAATTATCATAGTGGGACGTTCCTGCCTCTTGTGGGCCAAGAGGTGAGTTGACATAGTGGGACACCGCGCGCTCTTGGGCTTAGTTGGGTTGAGCAGTTTACATACCCCTCGCAAGGCTTTCCTACCAAACTAAACTATGGTTGGTTTTGGGTAGAAAGACATGTTTATCATTCTATGTAATATATTTGCTATTAATCCATGTATTTATTTGTCTAGTCCTAAGTTTATTGAATGGCTAGATGAAGTTACTCTTATATATTGAAAAAATGATAAACTATATTATGGAATCCGAATTACTAATTTAGGACAAAATTCAGGTAATCACTAGTTGGGGACATTACACTACACGACACAACAAATGGAGGTAGGAAAGGAAAACTAATGTTAATCAGTCAAGGCTGCAAAGTTGAGAAGGGCATGTCGAAGGCAACAAAGAAATGTCAATGCAACAGAATAGCAAAGTGAATAGGAGGAATGAAAATGACAACAAAAAAGAAATCTTGTTGTCATGATAGATGTGGCCAAGACACCTCCCACGTATCATGATGCTGCTATAAATGTTAGGACAGAAAATCCAAATCAAGGGCCATCATCAGATTTGAAAAGGGATCAATGAAAAGCATGCTGCCAAAGTAGGCAGGGGTTGATAAATAAAATGGTCGTCAACATTTGAAAGACCATCAACTTTTAATGGGAAACCTTGGGGTGTGCATTAATGGGATGGGGATGATCACTTGCATGATTACTATCAGACCTCTGGGGCTTTCAATTGTGACAATAGATGCAGGGCGTCTTCAACAAACAAATTCATGAGATTTGGAGAAGGGAGATTCGCTTGGTCACTGTGTTGGTAGCTTTGATACGGTTGCCTCAAACATGGCAAATCTGAGATTTTTCAAACTTTAGTAGGAGAGCACATTGGCACAAGTGTGAGAAAGGATATTTCTAAGCTGTCAAAATCTGAGAGTTGAATTTAATTATGATACTTTGATGTGACAATGGACACAGAAACTGAAGGAAAGGAGGCCTCAGTATAGCGACAATTGCCTTAAGCTCCAGCCTGGCATGGATAGCCTTGAGAGGACCCATTTCTTTTCACATTGAACCAATTTTCCTTTGGTGGCTCCCACTTGATAATAACAAAATGGTAATTGACAATCCCTTTACTGGGAGAGACATTAGTGCCGAGGCCAAGCTTGTAGGGTTTTATCCTGTTATTAGACTTACTAATATGTGGAGCTAGAAGAAAAATGAACTCATTGATCATCATGTCACTTGTGTGGATAGCATATTGGAGCAAGTCATCCTTGATTTGTAGATAGAAATCTTAGTAGTTGTTAGCTTAGGCTGTAAGTGATATGTTTAAGGGGTAATTTATTGTACTCATTCAAGTTGAACACTTGTCCTATTATTTATGAGTGGTGAATGATTGTTTCCCAAAGTCATCCTGTATCCAGGTATCTTTTTCTTTATCTTAAATATAATTTATTTATCAGAGAATCTATGACTACTAATCTATTAAATTTGTTGTAATTGTTTGCAGGTTATCTCTGCAGTTAGTGGAGGGATTACAGATCTTTCTTTTCATGCAGTGGGCTATGCTTGGCAAATTTTAAATTGTTTTTTCACAGCAGCTTATTCGGTAATCATTCTGTTTCATCCATTTCTTGCAAATTAATGATTGTACCATTTTTGCAATAGTTCTGAATTCATTCATCCATTTCTAGTCAATAAAAAAGCTTGTGTTTTGAGTCTCTGGAATAAACTTGTCAATGATATTATACGTACTAGTAAATCTAGAGATCACAAACTTTACTAAAACTTTATTCAGGTGTTTCTTGGTATTTGAGAGCTGGATGATAATTGGGTGCTGTTATAACTCTTAAGACAACTCAATTTCATGCACTTCATTAAGATGTTTTAATTTTCCTTGCATATTATTTCAGCTAAAGTTTTTACCTTTTACAGTTTTTATTCTTTAACTTTTCACTTGGTATTATTAATTTTCTTCGCCACCTCTTACCATAAAATATAGTTTTTTGTGGATCTGCTTTGTTTACTCACATCTAGTTCAGTGCTTGGTGTCCCTAGGTTTGCTTATTTCTGGTTGTCTCCATTGGCAGAGAGTCAAACATAATTATATATCAAAATAATGGGTATGTTTGATGGGAACATTTTTCCTTTCTTTGCTAATCACCAAGGATATGTTGCATTTAAAGAGAAGATAATGCTTTGAAGATGTTTTATGGGGCCCTCGTAATTCATTAAAAAATCTTTAGATGGTGTTGTATTACGAGTGTATGGCTTATGTACACACCCTTAAAATACTTCAAACTGGGTATTGCATGAGATCCTTTAGAGTCCTCCATTGGAATAAATTAATTTCCTTTTTTGGCTCTGGAAATGCAATGCTCTAAACTAGTTTGGCTTTGAAGAGAGATTGGCTATTACTAAATTAATTGAATGAAAAATGTGATTTTTGTTAGACTGTTATTTACAGGCAGGATTTGAACCTAATTACATTACTGTTATTTACAAGTAGAAAGCTGGTCCATGTTCTCCATGATGCTGTGTTTTGTATATACCATGTTTCTCTTATGCCAACTAATGTGGTCCATTTCTCATAAATTGGGATTTGGCACACTATAATATTTAAAACAGCATCTTCATTGATTGAGAAACGAACCATTCCTGTATTCTTGTATCCTGAATGCTTTAATTTTTCCTGAACTTACTGTTCACATAGTTGTCAGGAAGTCTTTCATTTCACTAGCCAGTTCCAAGTTTTTCCTGGTTATCGCAGGAACCAGTAACTATGTTGCACAAATCTTACAGTTTTGAGGTACATTAATTAGCCTCTTCTTTATAGTGTAGCAATGTTTAAATGTGTCAATATTACTCAGGCATGAAAATTATTGCTTGCCTGGTACAGAAGCTTATTGAGTCACAACATCCTGGCTTAAGTTCAATTTTGGCAATATTAGTTATATCAGATCTGAACTTGTATAAAGAGTGCTAATATGGGAAAGAAATAAATCCTGATAAATGAGTTGCATTAACCACAAGTCACAGAATTGCATACCTTATGTCACGAACAATTTAGAGTATTTGCTGTTAGATTAGCATCATTGTTCTGAAAAATTAGACATGCTAATAAACGCAAGGATATTGTGCTGTTGATACCAATCACAAGTATGACTCTTCTACCTATGAAGAGTTCCCTGACATGGGTAATTGATTATTGGAAGAAAAGTAACAAGAAATGTATTTACATTATGTAATGATGCAATTTCAAAGGTCCTACAGACCAATTTGGTTTAAAGGATGTTGAAATTAATCACTATCAGAAATGTGTGCAGCAACTGCAGGCCAGGTTTCTGAAGGTTTTCATCTATTTTCATCTTTTGTCCCATTGATCAAATCAACAGTGACCTCAAAAAAATTAATTATTGCAAGAGAAGGGAAAAACGAAAGAGGAATATAGATGTTCCAACATACCCAATGAGGCCTGTTCCTTTTTTGTTACTGAATTCAAATATATGGATTTTTTCAAATACAATGAAACAATCACATTTGTTTTGCTTTGGGGATGTACAAGCACAGCATTTAATTGCTTATTTTAGTAAGAAAATGTTATGGATATATTTGAATTACACTGCTTCATACCGCACATCCATTTAGAATTCCAATCAAACAAACTCAACTTGAATCTTGAGATAAAGGCATAATAGAGTCAAGATATTGTGACATTGTTTACTTAATGATTATGGATTCACATGTTACCATAAGGAATTATTCAACATATGGAAGTCGTGGTTCTATATTCTCTTATTATTAAAATTTGAAACTAATTGTCTGATTATCTGATTTGCAGCTAACATTACGCAAAGTCATGGATGAAGCAAAGCAACAAACAAAAAGTGGAAATTTGAATGAATTTTCCATGGTCTTACTAAACAATTCTCTATCACTACCTTTGGGACTTACACTTATTATAGTTTTTGATGAATGGGAGTACCTATATTCTTCGTAAGTGTTATGTTATATTCAATTTCTGCAACTAGAGAAGCAAGTTGTCTTTCATTTACATGGGAGTTTAGTGTTTCTAGGATGTATTGCCTGCTGATCGAATTCCTTGAACTAGAATCTAAGATAAGAAGAATTTAATATATTTGAACTGGTTTTTTAATTGTATCTGTGTATCTAGGATTGCTGTCTTATCATATATGCCAAACTTGAAACATAAACTTCTGCAGCTTTTAACAATTGATAAATGGAGTCAATATTTCTAATATGGATATCATCTTATAATTTTGTTTTCGATTGAATTCAGTCCTATACTTAGAATACCAATGTTTTGGGTGGTGGTAACTGCAAGTGGATTGCTGGGCCTTGCTATCAGCTTCACATCAATGTGGTTTTTGCATCAAACAGGCCCTACAACATATAGGTGAATGTCTTCCTTGAATTTTGTACTATTAAATATTATTTTTAGTTTAGTAAATACTCATTAAATTTTTTTGATTGTTTGTTTATTTATGGAAAACTATAGTCATTTTTCATACTTCGTGGATGGTAGCAGAAAATGTATAATTTGAATTAATAGTCTTTGGTCTCATGAAATCTTTTTATGCTTCTATGTAGTTTGGTTGGATCATTGAATAAGATTCCTTTATCAATTGCTGGGATCATGCTATTCAAAGTTCCCACGAGCCTTCCAAATCTGTTGAGCATATCTTTTGGTAATTCGTTGATGCAAAGTTTATTTATTCACTTTAACCACCATTATATGTTGACACTTGACAGTCATATTTTTCACGTATAAGTTGAGAGGCAAAATATTCTTTCTCATAATGTTTACTGTTATTACACAGGTCTTTTTGCGGGAATATTCTTTGCTAAAGCAAAAATGTCTTGATGTAATGTTGATTTTACAATGTTTTGTTTAAAGGACTGGGGATTTTAAAAGGCCCACTCTTTCCTAGATCTCATTGGTGGAATATTTAATCTTTGAAATTGTTACCCTTTATAAGCTCAGAAACTTATTTGCAGTGGAAATTTTCCTTCCTCTGGACATCCAGTTTCTGATGTCAACACACGGCTTCAAAATACTTCTACAATCCAGGAGTAATTGTTGGAAGCTTGCATTATTCTTCTGTTGTAGCAATAAACGGCACATTGAACATCATGTTCTATTGAGAAATCCAGTAATCTGTCTGTTCAACCTTTTAATCAATTATGTCAAGATGGTTTCAACAGTTGGTTGACATTTCTTCTGGATCTGTGTATGTGAAATCTGATTTCAATAGCGATTACCATTTCTTTAGTTGTAAATTTCAGAAGTGTACTTTACTTGTAAACTCTTGATTACACAACTAAAAATGTTACTTTTCAATTTAATGTATTTCCATCCTTGAAGTTTGCAATCATTTCCATTTATTTTATACATAACTTCATGCCTTAACTTATAACTATCGTGGTTCTTTGGCTACACCACCACCAAACAATATGCGTTTGTATTAACACGGACCTCTTTTATTAGATGGAGAGGGATGCTTTTAGGGGTCAATTTGGGTCTGAGAGAGACTTTAAGGTAATAAGTATGCCTCCATGCATCGTGGTATTATTGAGGAAGCTAGATATTAAAAAAATTTGGAAGGCTATTGTTTTTTTGTTGATTGAAAGAAGGTTTTAATAATGTCACTGGATATTTGATTTCTGAGCAGCTTAAAACTCCTAACATGCTATTTCCTTGTTTTCTACATTATCAGACTGTATGAGTCAGTTGTATGCCATATTTCTATAGGAACGTGTCCTGACAATAAATCACTCCTGGTAGTGATGTTCTCTTTCTCCACTAGTTTTGCAACTTCTTTAAGCTTTTGTGGTGATGTTTTCTTCTTGTCCGAGAGGGTTGTGCATGTAATTTGATGTTCTTGATACCAAGCAGCTACTGGCAAATCCTGGTGAAACCAAGATCATGAATATCAACAGTGCCAAGGAGGCCACGCCTACATTTTACTCTTTTTCAAGGGCTAGATACAGGTGGATCACTACTACGTAGACATGGAGTAAATTCATTGGTCTTTTCACATGCATCGCACATTGAAGAGTCCTCAAAAACTCAGTCACAATGCTTACATGATGGAGTGCAAAAATAACAGCAACATAACATAAAATTATTAATGTTGCTGCTAAATTTTGTCATATAAAAGTGAAATGAGTTGTTTTTGTTATTTTGGTTTCCTTGAAGGCGATATATTCATGTTGAGGCTATCATCTATAATTTCAGATCACATACCAACCTGCCAAGAGAGATGTTGCTTCGACCACATTGGTCTGCAACAGTTCACCGCCATGCTTTCCCAACTCTGCCAGATTGCCTCTCAATTTTGCAGAGTTTCCCAAATTTGAAATTTGGTAGAGAAATTTGGAAAAAAATTGGAGAGAAGTGCAAAACTATTGCTGTTTCGCAAATAGCCTAGGATTTGAATCAAAATTAGTTACTACCATTGAATCTTTGATTGTGTGGAATCATTAAGCATCAATATTATATTAGATTAAGTTCAGATATGCCTCTTGCATTAAGAGGTGGATCAATTTTTAAAAATAGATAGAACAAAATTCATTGTGCAAAACTATTGTCGTTTCACAAATAGCCTAGGATTTGAATCAAAATTAGTTACTACCATTGAATCTTGATTGTGTGGAGTCATTAAGCATAGATATTATATTAGATCAAGTTCAGAAGTGCCTCTTACATTAAGAGGTGGATCAATTTGTAAATATTGACAGGAAAAAATTCATTCATATGGATGATTTTTTTATTCTATGTTAAAACCCAGAGATTTGTTCCTTGATTCTTTTGTATACCCCTTGGCACATATTAGATCTATGTGCACGGATCATCTACAAAAATGCAAACCAGATGTTTTATTCTTTCAAGAAGTTAAACTAAGCAATGGCTGCCTTGACCTCTATTTATTCAATTCAGAGGAAGTAGGGGAACTATTATTGGTTAGGCTCCTTGGATGTCTAATATTCACACAGTTGTGTTTGGACTCCTCGCTTTTATAAAAAATTGGATGGCAAAAAACCTTCTTAATGTTGATTGGAGGGACTTCGACATGGTTGAACATCATGATGATGGTAGTTAGTATCGTGAAGAAAATGGGTCTATTGCTGCAATTTGGTCAGAGTGATTAACTCATCAAATAATAATATATTTCAGTTTTATTTAAAGTTCTTAAGCTTTCCATCCTTTGTCCAAGCTAATTATAAACTCAACCTTGTTGATACGTTTAAACGAGTAAGGCAAAAAACATATAACTGATTACCACATGGGACTTTCCTATGTATTTGAATGAATGATTTTACTAACGTCCATGAGATTGATCAGTCTATGGGACCAAGAAAAACACAGCACTAGGCCCTCTGCAAATTCCTTTCCATGTTTGATCTCCTGCTATGTATCTTGACAAGGTAGCTAGCAATTTGATTGATTTTGTCCTTGTCAAATAAACGATACATGTTGTCAGCTTTTAAGATGAACTCATATTGAGCACAAGTATTATCATGCGCAGTGCACTCACTGAGAAAGTGTCATCCAGTCTCTATAGCCCCCATCTTGCAGAACAAGCAAGTTTGCTCTTCCCATACCTCTTTGGGCCTTTACCACCTACCCATTTCACACCTAAGATGATGTGACCTAGTCCTCAATTGTGCCACTAACAGCCTTGTCTTTCCTTTAATAATTGTCCCTAAATATGCTTTCTCTCCATGTTCCCACGTTGAGTTAAACTCTTTGATGTAATACGCTTTTTTATGACCAATGTGGTTAGTCCATATGGTAGTTTGAAACTTTTTCATGATGAACTTATTTATTTCCTCATTGGTATTAGGGCAATCATGCAACTTGATGTTCCACTTGTTCAACCACTTTTTGTTTTGTTTCATCCAAGTTTTCTTCCTACGATTAAGCCCCTCTTCCATCACAATCTTGGGCCACTGTTGGTTATCCATATTTTCAACCTTCTTTAGATAACTTATTAATCGGGTTATAGTTGATGCCTCCAACAGAAAAGTACTGGCTTCTGCTAAAAGGATTTCATATGGCATTGATGATTTAACTTTGAAATTGCTTGTGATTAGGTGTTTTTGAATTCTTTCTAACTGTCTCCATCCACAATTTGACATGTTGCCACCCCAAACTTCGCAACCATAGAGATCAACCGGTATGACCAGCAAACCAAAAAGAGTTTTCTTGGTTTCCAATCCCACAACTCATCTTTTCTGCACCTATTTTAAAGTAAATATGACACTTTCCACCCGCCCTGTATCCTTTTCGCTCTACAAGTCTCCCAACTAAGCTTATACTGGAATTCAATCCTAAGGTATTTGTATTGTTTCACAATTTCCAACGGACTACCTTCAAAAAGAAAGGTAATCTGTTTATCTTTCCTCTTTAAAGAGAAGATCATGATCTTGGTTTTGGTAATGTTCACCTGCATCCCTACCTCTTGACAAAAGTGCTCTAGAGCCCTTAAGTGATCTCTCAAACCATGTGAGTTGTTTTAGAGATTAGGATACGATCATTAGCATATAAAAGTAATTTCACCATATAGTCTGCCAGTTGAACGCCTTCACCCTCCAATATGCTTAACCATGTTTCTAATTTATCAATGTATATACCAAACATAGTGGGAGAAAGAAAGCACCCTTGGTTGATGCCAATGTCACTACCAAGACACTGACATTCCTTCACTAGTTTTGATTTTAGCTCTAACTTTCTCATATAGTCTACGAACAGCTGCTCTATACATATTAGGGATACCCAAATCTTCCATTCTATTCCATAGTTTGTCTTTAGGCACCATGTCAAACGCTTTCTTAAAGTCCACAAAACAACAATATGCTTCCTCCCATTGATTGTCCCATATTTTCTCTATCAAATGTCGAAGCATAATGCAATGATCAATGGTGGAATGCCTAGGTCTGAAACTAGCTTGACCTTTGGCCCTTTTTCCTTCCACCTTTGCCCTACCGCTGATTCTACTCTCCACCATGCTCCTAAAACATTTGCCTAGAAGAGGGTTGACCATAATAGTGTGGTAGTTAGATGGTTTGTTGATATCCCCGCTTTCAAAGAGAGGAATAACCACACTAGTTGTCCAATCCACCAGAAAACTATCTCGAATGACAATATTGAAAATTCCCTTTATGTGAGGAGCGAGAAGCTCAGGTCCCCACTTAAAAAATTTCGCTTGAAGCCCGTCAATATCACTCGCCTTACCATTTGCTAAACTCTTTATTCCCTGCTTGATATCATCCAGCGTGAATAACTCCACCGAAGTGGACACTGGGAGGAAAATTTTGCTCCTGTAACTACTCATAAAGAAGCTTTGCATATTCAAACCACTAGGCATTTGTAATACTGTTTTCAATTTGTTTTCTCCTTTGCTACAATTCCTTCCAAAATCTTTGGGATTGTATTTACGGAGAGAGATTAACTCCTTCCTTCTTGCCTTTACATATTCTTCTATTTTAGCTTGAATTAGTTTTGTATACCTCTTCTTATTTTCTTTGTTCAAATCTTTCCCTTTCAAAGATCTCTTGGTTGCCTTGCACTCTTCATCATACCATGGGTTTGTCTGGAAAGTATTCACAACCTTCTTCCTACTGCAAGTCCTCTTGCAAGTACTCAAAGCCTTGTGTATTATAAGAATCAGCAAGCTACTATGAACATGATAATTTTCCTTATTGAATCTTTCATCAACCGAAATATTATCTATTTCAAGAAATTGTTGTTTAAGGACAACATTAAAGATGTCCATGTTTTCTTGGTTTATGAGGATTTTGCCTTTAGTGGTTGTTTTTTTTGCATGTGGAGAACTAGTTTATCGTGTGCGCTGCTTGTGGTAAAGTCCAGCTTAACAAAAAGAGGCATATGATCATATTTCATTTCTATAGGACAATCCCCAATGTCAAACTCCAACACTTTAGATGTAAGGTTTTGAGAGTAAATAAAGTAATCTACCACACTCTAACCATTATAAGTTTCGCAAGTGATACCCCCTGATGTCGGTCAACTTCTCATTATGTTGCAAATCACCATACCAAACAAACTACAGATCATAGGTGTCCTTTTCAAGCAGGGTTCCAGGGATCTGCAGGGTTAGCAGACAAGGTTCCAGGCAAATGGGAAGATAGAATAAGGGCTCAAAACACGGGGACATCGGGTATGCCAGAGAGGGACCCAGCTCCACCACTCGAAGACAGGTTTTCTTAGCTTTCCACGTATTTTTTGGGCTCAGATAGAGCAAGGTGTGTCTTAATTGGTCCCTTTGTTTTCATTTTTCTATCACCAAGTGCTTGCTTTTCTTGCATTTTCCATTCAATATGAGTTAAATAAAAAATGTTGCATAAAACATCAATACATAAATCAAAAACATTATGGAGTTCGATAAGGGTGAGGCAGAGAGAAACTTAGCAATGATTTGTTAGAAAGACAGGAAGAAGAGGTTCCATTTTTCTATGGGAAACAATATTTTATATCACCCGGGTTGAACGATGGGGGCAGGCTTCAATGATAACCTCCAAGCTTGGTTGATGGGCTCAATGTTAAACTTTTTTTGTCAAGAAGGTTAGAGGCAATCTTCAACCCCACCTATGACACCTCGCTATATGGCAAATTATGAGGGTTTAACATGGTCTTGGGAATCTACCATGGTAGATTTTCTCCTAAGGCAGACAGGCAACACACATACAGATGAAAGACTGATATTGGTAAATGCACAACAATACAAAGGTATTTTAAGGCGTAGATAGATTCGAAAGTTAAAACAAAAGCATAAAAAAGAATCCTCTATGGTTGGAAGAAAGTGAAGGTTAATCTTGGGAAAGACCTTCACGAGATAACAATGGGGATGTTTCACACTTTGGGGTAGAATTAACACTTGAAAGTAAGCGTTCAATAGTACAACATAATGTCAAAAATTGCCCTTTAATTAAAAGGATTATCTAGATTTTAATGTGTGTAGAATTTCATAATGGAAAAGCTTTGCATTGTTTCATGTGATAAAACACGACACTATAGTCCCTGTCACTCTTTAAGAGAAACATTTTTGCGAAAGATGATAACTAACCTTATGTCTGATTTTTGTGCTATCTCAACCCATATGAATATGTCCACATGATGGACATGCATTTATTATGAGAGTATGAGGACCTTAAGCTATGAACAAGATTGCAAGAGTATTGTTTTAAATCAAAAAAAGTTGGTGCAAAAATAAGTGAAGAAATTGACATTGACAAGAAACTTGAAGCTTTCGCACACTAATAATTCAGAGCATTCATGTAGTGTCCATTTAATTTTTATTACAAAGCTTGAAATAGTAAAATTTTGAATAGTACATTTAATATGGTGGGGACTTATTTGTATGAAGTTTTAATCACCTTATCACACAAAGGTGAATATGACATGGTTGAAACTCTCTCTAATTTGACATGAAATTTGAACTACCCAAAGGAACTAGGAAAATGTGTTATTCTTATAAAGTCTAAATTCTCTCACTAAAAGATGCAATTAATGTTATCTTTCTTGATGACAACTTCATGTATACCAAGCAAATTCAATCTCAGCACCCAATGGGGTTTGAGGAACCATGAAATCTATCCATAATTCTTGTGCCTTTTGTTTTCTATGTCGATGTGAATTGATATTGTTCCTTATTTGATTCAATTAACAACACTTTCCACTCATATGTAGAATAATGCATAGAATGTACCTTTCATCTCCTATAACATGGTTGTGCTAGCATCTTGCAAGTGCATGGGATCTCTCATATCATGATGCATTGTCATTTAAATGCAATGACATGCCTGACTTGTTCTTATTGCATTGTTTGTGTTGTAATGCATTATTCTAGTCAACCAGTGGGCTCATCTTCTATTATTATACTAGAACAACTACATGAAAAAGGGCAACAGTAACTCGATATCATAACCTCTAGATTGATCATCAAAACAATTATTAAAGATTGTAAATGTCATCATTTTGGCTTACGAGTTAGCTCCATGAATGAATCCTTTACCTTCACCCATAGTAGTTTAGAAATTAAAGTTACAAGAGTTATCGCCACAACACAAGACACAAGTGTAGTTAAGAACTTGAAGATGACCAAAAATTACATTACCTGGAAGGAGCAAAAATTATGTCTAAACGTTGGCAAAATGGGTTAACCCATAAAGCACAATGAGTGATCCAAATTGAACAATTATTGATGTGAATAGAACAACAGTTGAGCAACTCAAAAAGTACATAAGCTTAAAAGAGATTGAGAACTAAACCAAGGCAATCACAAAATCATTTGACACTGAAATATGTTCTTATCGTTCCACCATCCATCCCCCTCACACGCAATGACTCCATATTGACACTAATAATCATTCCCTCATACACCCCATGGCATCAAAATTCGTTGCCTTCCCAATTTCTACAATTATACTACCTTTAATGTCAATATCTACTTTATAAATCCCTACGTAAAGTATGTGTTGGTGTAATTATTTATTCATGTTGGATATTATTACACTGTACTTAAGTTTACTTAGGTACATGAATATAATAGTACTTTGCATATGAGACACTTGGGTGTTTGTGCCACATTGGGATAGTGAATTGTAGGAGATTTCCACCTTTTATGGTGTGATCTTGTTATTACTTTATCATATCCACTTATTGTGGAATGGTAATTCCACCTTCAGTGGGTGATCCACCTCATATGAAATATTTTATTGTTTCTCCTACCTACCACACCTATTTCCTACCTACCCTTGTTTCTCATTGAGCCACATGACATATTTGTGTGCTCACTTATCCATATAGCCTTGCCTACATAAGAAGGCTCATATTCATTGTATGTAACTTTGATGATCTATCTATTGATGAGAATACAATTTATTCTTGTCTTATATTTTGTCTCTCTATTTTGTACTTTTCATTGAGCTCTTGATCTTGGCAAAATATCACAATGATCTGTCTTTTCGAGACATTGTGGAGGCTTCTATTTTTAGATCTGGGGAAGTGATATTTTTGGGGGCATCCTATGGCTATTTGGACATCACGGTTGAGTCCGGGAGGCCGTTTCCATAAAAAATCGAGTATAAAGTCAACCTATTTTGGTGAGAGAAAAAAAATTCGCCTATTTGACTATAGTCATACAGATTTGTCAAAAAAATAAAAAAATAAAAAATTTATTATTCTGCAAAAAAAATTATTTACTATTAATACACAGAATAATTTTTTAAAAGGGGTTTATTTATAAAAGTTTTATTTTATTAAAAAAATAATCAAATAAAAAGTTATTTGTTTTACGGGGGGGTCCCCCCCCCCACCCCCCGACCTCCGTACTCTGTGTGCTTTTTGCAGAGTTCGTACTCTGCAGACCCATACCGCTATGGTCCTTGCGTTCTATCCAATCTCCATCGTGCCGCCTGTCCTTTCTAGTCCCCAAGGGCTTCTAGCTCCACGTCTGGTCGGCACTACCTCAATCTACCTTCCCCCCACCGACGTCCTTCTCCAGAACCTGTTGTTGCTCGTCGTGTATCAAATGACCTCATTTTTCACATTGATAAGTGTACTACAATCAAAGAAGCTTGGGATATTTATGACAAATTGTATGGACAAGTTGATAAGATTGAGGGCTACAAGCTTGATAGTGAACTCACAACATTGGATCCCAAGGATTTTGATACAATCCAAGATTATGTCACAAAAGAAAATGAGCTAAGGGAAAAGCTAAAGGATTGTGGCATTGACAAAAAGGATGCTCAATTGGTTTATAACTTGTTGGACAAACTTCCTTCAGAGTATGCAACCTTTGTATCTATCTTTCACACCCATAGGTTAGCTCAAGGTTCCTCATACACTTCTCCCTCATTTGATGTCTTCACGGAGATGTTGATACTTGAGCAATCTAAGTTGACTAAGATGGGGTTTCTCAAATCTTCAAAGTCACAAGCATTGGTGGCTAACAAAGGGAATCAAAGCAATCAAGGAAAAGGCAAGAACCAAAAGCAACCCAAGTCTAAACCACAACAAGATAGAGCACAATCCTCCTCTCCACAACAAGGTGATTCTACATCCTCACCTAAGAGGAAATCTAAGGACAATCATTTTTGTGCATATTGCAAGAATTTAGGACATGATGAACATCGTTGTTACAAGAAGGATATTGATGAGTTGAAGAATCTTATTGAGAAGAACAAAATCAGTTTACCTTCTAGAATGTCTACATCGACTTCTTCTTCCAAGGAAAAGGATAAAGGAAAGGATCACTCTTTTGGGACAGATAAAGGAAAGGGACAAGCTCTTTGTGCTACTACAAGTCATGATTCAGGGAGATGGCTTCTAGATTCAGGGGCTTCTCATCATATGGCATCTTTGCAGTCTATGTTCTCTTCATTTGAGTCTTACCACATATTGCAGATTTTGATGTACAATCATACATACATGGATGTGATTGGGAAAGGATCTATTTTCATTGGGGATAACTCCTTCAATGATGTGTTGTGTGTACCCCACTTGACAAACAATCTTCTTTCCATCTATCAAATCACACATGGGGCAACTAGGAAAACTATGGAGTTCACACCTGATTTAGTTATCATTAGGGACTTGGAGACTAGAGCTATCATTGCAACTGGGGTGGTTGATCATGCATCTCGGTTGTACTCCTTTTCACATTTTGGTCCTATTGATGAGGTTGATGATTCACATCACCTATTGCACTTGATGATGCAGCTAGTGCGACATTTTTGCCTTCTTGTGATTCAGTGCAGCAGGATATTCATTGTCTTCCAGCTTCAGTTGATTGGGATGATTACTTGACAGACATTGCAGGTTTGTTTGTGGAGTCCTACATTGTAGATTTGGGAGACATCATTGATGACATTCATCTTCTCTTTGATGAAGATGATCCTTCTTTGATTGTTGCTAGGGAACACTCTAACCCTCTTGTGCATTCTCTACATGATCATTCTTTTGAGGTTGACATGATTGTGGATACTTTTGTACAGCAGTTGATGAACGTCTCTTTATCCTTAGAGGAGACATGTGAGTCGGTGGATATTGTTCTACATTCATCTCCACTAGATCTTGGAGTGCCTTTTTCAGCAGTGTGGAGCAGTTCACCACCTTTGGAGGGGTAACTTTCAGCATTGACATGGGGACACTTGAGAAGTTTTCAGAGGCTCCATTCATCATGAGTTTTTTTCCTACATCTTCCCTTCATGATTGGGGAGACTTCATGGCTACACCTTTGGTTTTGTTTTTTCCCAAGGGGAGGAACATTGTTCGACGTTCGTGGAGCAGTTTCTTCATTCATCTTCGAGATTATACCATTGGTGCAGATTCTACATTGAGGGGGGGCTACCTATTCTCTCTTCTTCTTCTCTCATATGGGGGGGACTTTTTCCTCACATGGGGTTTTGTCCTTCTCATACTTCTATGAGATTTCTTTGTATATAGTTTTCATCTCTCTTTTTGGGGGAGGGTTTTTTCCCATTGGATTTTTCTCTCTTTCCCCGCTTTATGAGAGATTGCATTGGTTTGGGTGCATTTCCATTTGTACATGGGTACCTAACATGGCCTCATAGTCGGGACCCATCTTGCATTGCTTAGTTGCATTGTAGACTTAAGTGCATTTCCCTAAGTTGCACTTACGGGGGGGTGTTGATGTAATTATTTATTCATGTTGGATATTATTACACCTTACTTAAGTTTACTTAGGTACATGCATATAATAGTAGTTTTCAAATGAGACACTTGGGTGTTTGTGCCACATTGGGATAGTGTGTTGTAGGAGATTTCCACCTTTTATGGTGTGACCTTTTTATTACTTTATCATATCCACTTATTGTGGAGTGGTAATTCCACCTTCAGTGGGTGATCCACCTCATGTGGAAAATTTTATTGTTTTTCCTACCTACCACACCTAATTTCTACCTACCCTTGTTTCTCATTGAGTCACATGTCATGTTTGTGTGCTCACTTATCCATACAGCCTTGCATATATAAGCAGGCTCATATTAATTGTATGTAACTTTGATGATCTATCTATTGATGAGAATATAGTTTATTCTTGTCCTATATTTTGTCTCTCTATTTTGTGCTTTTCATTGAGCTCTTGATCTTGGCAAAATCTCACAGTGTGATTAATGCATTTTTAATTACATCTTGACAAGAAGTAGATGGATATACATATGCTTTACTTATTCCAGCTCTTATTACTTTTCCACCAACAAATATGCATTCATCTCCATGGATTATGAAATCTTGCTCAATTTCTACATACAAATTTGTATCTCCACATGTGTTCAAAGTCATGTGACCTTCTACACTAAGTAGGTGGTGAAGAAATATTGGTAGTTGCATTCAAACACTTTATACAAGTGCATGGTAATGAAAATAAATTCATGCATTTTAGTGATACTTCTTTGAAATTTGAGGTCAAATCCATCTCTTGAATAGTTGCTAGGTTTTGTGAGGTTCACACATATTGCAATTGATGAAGACTATTAAAGACTACGGGAACTTAAGAAACTTTAAGAAGATTCTAAAGGATCTCTCAATTGACCTATCCCAAAAATTTGAGTTATAGAAATTCCAACTAAAGCTTTCACATAGCAATAAGAACTGTCATTGTCTTACTCAAAACAAGATTTAATAAGCATTTCATCATTGCAAAACGATTAAGGATATTTATGGCCAAGAAAAGATGCATTAATTTTGATATGATCAAGATAGAATAATAAAGGAACTTCACATGCAATTGGAAGACAAACATGATTTCTAAGAGAATGACTTGATGACACATATTAACTTACAACCATGAAAACTTTAAATTTGTTAAAGTAAAAAGCATGGACAATATAGCATCATCTAAAGCTAATAATTGCATGAGATTTGGTCTACAAATTTTTTTCTATCTATTGATTTAAATCCCGATGCTCACTACTCAATATTTCAAATGTATTTTTCTTCATTTATTTTTTCTCTTCCAAAATATTTTCTATTATTTGACACATTTTTTTACAATTATACCACATGTTTTTTCTCAGTTTCATTGCAAGTGTCCATCCTAAGAAATCATTATTATCATATTCTATAGTTCCTAGATTTTTTTTTAAGATTCTATGACCTAAAGGACTTCTCCCCACCCTAGATTTCTCCAAATTATTGGGCCCCACTTGGGACACAGCCCTTCATTGCAACAAAGTCCTAACTTTAGAATTTTATGAAATTTGGTTTGCAACCCCCTTAAAAAAATTGTAGTCTTATTATAGCATGTCCCTTCCTAGGCTATAGTTAGTGTGTTCTTATTTGATATTGTTTGCATGAATACGTCATTGCTATGTACCAAACTTAGCCATTCTTGTTAGGTGTTAGTGTAGAAAAACACTCAATTTCAGTTGGTTTGAATGAGTTATTTAGACTTAATGACATCTTAAAAACCATGAAAATTGTTATCTTTTATATTGGAATGGTGGGAGTGACACTAGGAATCAAAATGGGTGTAGTTGTAGCACTGAAAGTGGAAATAGTGTTATGAGGGGGTTTGAAGGAAAATGAATGGTTGGAAGATACATTGTCACAAGAGGTCATCGAGGATTTAATGTCATAGAATATGTGTCAATCAATGTTATATGTGAGATAGTAGATAGTTGGTGAAGAAATCAAGCATGTATAAGTACAACAAGTAATTGACCAATAAGAGCAATATCTTATTAAGCTACATGAGCATCATGGGTATAATCCTCTTAATTAGCATGATCATTAAAAGGATTAGCATTAGAAAAGACCATTTTCATTTAATTAGGTAGTCATAGTACAATTAAAGAAAGCACTCCTCCTCAAAGGGAGATTAGATCGTAAATAGCTTGTCACATAAATAAAGTAACATGGTTGTGAGAAATGAAAAGAAAAGGTAGTAAAAATCACAAATTTTTTAATAGTAAGAAAATGTATCTAAAAAATAGGAACCTAAAGGAACATGCAACATGGGTAGGTTAAGCAAAATCAAGGCCACATAATAAAGTTGAAACCCTAAAATAAAGGATATAGCTATGAAGTACCAGTAAGGAAATATAAACCCTTATAAAAAACATGATAGAAAATCATACACATAGATTTGAAACTCTAGTTGCAAAGAAGGATAAACCCTAAGTTAAAACGCTAGTGGGTGTAAAAGCATTTGGGTTCACCAAAATTGTTTTCTTTTACAAAAATATAGGTTAGTTTAAAGTTCACCAAAATTGTACTGTTTCAAAAAAATCTAGGTTAGTTTAAACAAAGCAAACAATATGCCTATAGTGCACCTAGATTTAATTAGCTAGGAATTTGTTTTTTGAATTAAAATGAAAGAATTAATTAAATAGAGGAATATGTGCACTTAGCTTTTTGAACAATTATGAGGAATAATATCTATATAACATTTGACATTACATTTTTAAGAAAGTAGTACAAAGACAAAAAAAAAAAAAAGAAGATTTTCCCAAATCTATCTTCTGATTGTACACCAATGTTAAGAGGATGAAATTGAATAAGATTAATATCTATAAAACATTTGACATTATATTTTTTTAGATAGTAATACAAAGAAAGAAAGAAAAAAGCCTTCCCAAATTTATCTTCCAACTATACACCAATGCTAAGAGGGTGAGATTGAATAATATAAGAGTCTGACATTGTTAAGTGTGAGTGCTCTTTTGAACTTTGAAAGTTAATTGTTCTGCTTTCCATTTGACAGCTTGGTTACAACTGTATTTTCCTCCCCTATAAGACTTGTTTATGCTTTAAATTGTTCCATCTAATCAACATAATTTTTTATCCCTTCAAAATTAATTTACCTGATACATATGTAACACAAAAAAAAATGTTTGAATGGTGTATCCACCTACTATAGAAACCAATCCTCTACGTTCCTCAGAGCTATTTCTGTCGCTCCATGCTGCATCTCGGGCTAGTGTGGTTGTTGTTGGTGTCTTCATCAATGGAGTGGTTGCATCCCCCTTGGTCGGGGATCTGGTGTCCTCCAACCCAACGAATTTTTGTCCCGAATCTGATGTCTCAGGCCCATGTTCCCGCCCTTTGAGCTATGGTGATTATCCTAGTCATGTTGCAGACTTTCCTAAGTTGCCTAGCTCATTGACATCTACTCTGGAACCCTCCTTGACTTTTGAGGCCATTGTTACTGTGGGGAAAACTATTTGCATGGGTTTGGGAGATTGTTTCCTAATCCTAACAAGGCTGCTCTACTTTTGCCTCTTATGTAAGATATTTTATCACCCTCGGCCCGTGTTGTTCCTAGCATAAGCTCTAGTTCGGTCGACGTCTGTGTCGCTAATGGCATTCTTGCTTCTCTTGGGCATTGTGTTGATGGTGGTGTGCTACCTAGTGATTCAGTTTTCGGTTGCAGCAGTCCTACACAACCATAGTTACCTCAGGGGTTCCTACCCACCCTTTTGCTGCGAGACAAAACATGACCCTTACTCTATTTACAATCCTACGCTGTGGTGGTTTATGGACAAGACGTGAATGAAAGTGAAGACTTATATCTTCGACAGGGCTTGGTATTCTCAACTTTCACAAATGGGTTTTGGAATCATGGAAGCCTTTCATTGTGGTAATATGGTAAAATGGTATATACAATTTTTGTCTATTCAAAGGAAAGAGATTTGGTGTTTGACAATAGATTTGGTGTTTGACAAGAGGTCGTGCATATGGGAAGAGCACTCTCTCTTGGTCAAGTTTTGGCCTATCAACTTTCACCTTTTCTAAACCTCTCAACGTTAGGTGGGTTTGGGATCAACTTTTGAATTTTCTTTTTCATTTTTGGGAAGTTTTCTACTATGAAACCATTAGCAATATTATTGGTCATTTCATGGAGGTTGACTTTACTACTTCCTACACAGGTTACTGTATATTTGCTTGTATTTTGGTAGACATGGGTATCTGCAAGGCTCTTCGTGGGGATATTGTTTTGATAGTGGGGAATAATGGTCTCAACCACTTGATTATGAGGGTCTCCACTTTAGATGTAGAAAATATTTTTCCAATAGCCAATTGGCTTCCAATTGTCCACTCTCTTGATGTAAGAGGGTGAGAACTTTTATGGAAGAATGCTCACAAAGGTAACTTAACTATTAATGGTTCCAACTCTTGAGTTGTTGGGTTGGCTTCTCTAACAATGATGAATCTTCACAAAATGTTGGGCCCTCTCTTCATGTTCTCCTTATGGCTAGTTAGGTTCTTGAGGGGGTTTCTCGTGTAGTTTGCATGACTCTGGTGAGTCTCACTCCTTCAATTTCTTTTAGTGAGTCCCACCCACCATCTAACCTAGGTTTGCAATTCCTCACTTCCTCTACTCCTATTTTACTCTTGGCTTCGATGCAACGTCCACTATTCCTAAGATGATTGATCAACTATTAGTAACACTAGTTAGACACTCATTTGATTCTATTGTGCCCATGGATGGGCTCTCTGAGGGGAAATCCTCCCCCCTCCCCCCTCCCCTCCCTGCTTTCTCCTAGGTTTGGGGAATTAATTGATAACATTTTTTGGAATTATTAAAAAGTGTGTTAAAGGTCTTCCCAAGTTTATTTTCCAATCAAATACCATAGTGAAGTGTGTAAGATTGAATAGGGTAGGGTCTAGCATTGTTTAGGTTGTATCCTAGGTAATCTTTGAGCTTAGCAACTTCTTCGTAATTATATTGATTCTCATTTGGTAGCTTACTTGTAGTTGTGTTTTCCTCTTTTGTGGGATTTTTGTGTATGCTTTCAAATGTTTTATCTAATGTACAAGGTTTTTGGTCCCTTCAAAATCAATTTACCTAATTAAAAATAATGAAGAATAATTTTTGATGTTATGCAAAGTCTAGTCACCGAGTACAAAATTCAGTGCTTATAGTTAGATGAATATTTTAGGTTATGCTTACTCTCAAAAAAGACTATGGGTTGTTCAAAGCATTGAGTTGAATTGGTTAAAAGCATTGACTTTCCATTGTGGAGACCCAAGTTCAAATCTCCATGGGCACATCTACTGTGAAATTTTTCCTAAAGGGCATAAACCAAATGGTTAAGCTTTTGAAAGACACAATTAATGGTCACATGTTTGAATCCTCAACTTCAATCATGACATGAGTAAGGGCAACTCATTTGGATGGACGTTCTAGGGGTTGTTCTATAGGCACCTTGCTAATGGAGCCCCAACTAGTATCGATTCCTCTATATCAAAAAATAATCTATGGGCTAAATATGAGCCCCTTACAATTGAAATTAAGGACCATAAAAATAACCTAAAGCCTACAGGAAATTATCAAAAACTTGTAATAGGTATCTTTGTACTTATACCTTCTTCTATGTTCAATTTTGTCAAGGTCATATTTATAAACACCTAAGGAGATTTTTGGATTAGTAAGGTTGAGTTCTCCTAGGTCAACCCTCCTATCGAAATAATTTATGACAAATAAATTGGTTGAAGACAAGCCACAAAGACTTGTAGATTACCTAATATGATTATGATGACTAATAATTTTGTCCATTATAAACAAAATTTGCCCCGTGTTGTTTGCCTTGAAATCACTTATGATTTATTGATCTAAGTTATGATTGAATGGCACATTAAATGTCTTTAAATGCCAAGACATAACAACAATTCATACAAATGTGTCAAATTGGCTACTAAAAAATAATAAGAAGGGCCATTAACTTTAGAATTTATAATTTATAATTTTGGGGTCAATCCTAAACTCAAGATTGACCTAGGATAGGAAACTGTTGGGTTCAAGTCAAGGGTCAAATGTGTGGATATGTGTGTGAATGTAGACCAATCAATGTTGTGTAAACAAGGTAAATGTGTGGGCATGTGCATAAACATGGATGGGGTAAGGTCAAACACATGAAAATAGTTACAATAAATGGGAAATGAATAAGGAAAGTATATGAAATTGTGAGCCAAACTTATCTCAAAAGTGTACTTGTCATATGTAATTGTGTTAAATCATTCCATCAAAATAGACCCAAAATTAAATGAGAATTGATATAGATATATAAATTTTACATTATGATATATATTGTTTACAATCTTCTCTTAAAATAATTGAATATTTATTTAATTAGAATAAGGAGAAATTCTAAAATATTTAAATTAAAATGAAAAAATAATTTAAACTTTTTTAACTTCATGAATTCAAATAATAAAACCACTATTTAATAATAAAAAATCACTTTACTTAGATTCTTTTTATATTTTCTTAAAAAATTACTTCTTAAGTTTTAATTATCATAGGAGTATGACAAATTACTAATTATTTAAATTAAATAAACATAAATAAAACCTTAAAACATACCCTAAAATTTTTAACAATGCCTACT
Organism: Cryptomeria japonica; assembly: GCF_030272615.1. Lineage (NCBI taxonomy): Eukaryota > Viridiplantae > Streptophyta > Pinopsida > Cupressales > Cupressaceae > Cryptomeria > Cryptomeria japonica. The sequence goes on from NC_081412.1 coordinate 715,905,435, forward strand.
ATTTATATGTAATTTTGAATAAAGTCTATTATCAATAATAGATAGATAGGTAGATATTAATTGTTTAAAATTCAAATTTTTTATTATTATTATTGCAAACCTATCAAATTATTATATTATGTTGATATTTTATTTTAAGGTTTGAATAAAAAAAAAGGAAATTATGATTTAATATTTAAAATAAAATTAAAATTTAATTTAAGTTTCAAAATTATTTAAGTTCAAATAATGCAACCACTATTTAATAATAGAAGATCATTATATTTTGTAACATTTGTACAGTGTGAAACTTTTTTGAATTCATGGACTCAACAAAGCATATGTAACATCTACAAGTGACTAAAAATTCGCGATGCATGCCGCTGCGAAGCCTTCCGCTGCCCTAAGGTCGTCTGTTGCAGCCGTTGCGAAGCCTGCTGCCCTACAGCCTTCTACTGCAACCGCCCAGCTTCGACCGGCTGTGGATGCCATCCCGCCTCCTCTCCTGATTGTTGTTGTAGCCGCCCAGCTTTGACTAGTTGCGGATGTCATCCTGCCTCCTCTTTCGAATGTTGCACCCCCTGGCGTGGCTGTTGTGATTGGGGCCTCGGTGGAGGTTTCTATCTGTGCCTTGGCGGGGGGTCCGGGAGCTTCTACGCCTCTTGCCTCGGTTGCTACTGGTAATATGGTGGATGGCGATTTGGTGCATCTGGCGCCCTCAGATACTGATCGGGTTGCCCGTGGCTTGGGGCCTGTGGCTGTTACCGTGTGCAAACCCTTGGTTTTCAGGATGTCTGCTGATACTGAAAAGGAGGTTATCCACAACTCCTCTATGTTTGAATCTCATGGTCTGATTTGTAGGTTTCGGGGCTTTTGGCCTAGCCTCCCTCAGCTACACACTTGGATTTCCCAAAACTGGGAACCACTCTTAAAAGGTTCAGTTAACATTTTTCCTTCAACCAAGGGTTTTTTCATTGCTAAATTTGAATATGCTAAAGATAGATCGAAGATTTTAAGTATGAATCCTTTCAGCTGGGAGGACAAATTTGTTTTGATGGTTAAACCCTGGTTCTCGGGTTTTAACCCATCTACTGATTCATTTAATGAGATTCCTATTTGGGCTAGGCTCCCTAACCTTCCCCTTCATCTATGGACGGACTCTCTACTAGAGGAAGTGGGGGAGGCTTTAGGCGAATTCCTAATGATTGATAAGGATTCTTTCCAAATTTATCATTCTACTTATGCTTGGATATTGGTTAACATGGATGTTTCTAAAGGGCTTCCAGCTGAGATAGAGATTGAATCTCCCTTGGGATCTTGGGTCCAACCGCTCGACTTTAAGGGTATCCCCTTTAGATGTCGAAAGTGCTTCCAGACGGGACATGTTGTTGCATGATGTGAAACTAATAAAAAGAAAAGAAAAAATCTGCTTCTTGGTGGAAGGGTGCCTCCTCTGAACACTATTGTGTTAAAGAGAAAAGCTTTTCCCAGGTGGTTGCGCAGGTTTCTCAGGCCGATGGTATTGTGCCTCTAGTTGCTGCCTCTGTTTCTGGTGTAGCTTTGCCTCGGGAGTGTGTGGATGCTTGCGGTGGCATCCCGACTGATCATTTGAAAAATGATGGATCTTCTTCTTCGGTGGATGGCCTTCCTGCTTCCCAAACTTTTGTTGGACCTTTGTCTGATTCTCCGACTTCTGTTGTCCCTGCCTCTCTAGATGTTGGCTTCATTCCTCCTGGTGATGGGAGGTCCTCTATTCCGGACCCATCCTCTTGGCAAAAGGTTGTTGCTAGGGTTGAGGAGGGATGGATTACTATTAAAAGCAAAAAATCTAAATTGTCGCAATCCTCTTTTGATATGACTCTTCGATCCCACAAGGGTAGATCAAATTCTTGATCCGTCCTGTTTGGGTTGGGGGCTGTTGTCTTTTGCAGCCCGCTAGGTTTTGTTGGGGGTCCCTTTGTGTTGTTCTCCCTTTTGTGTTTGGTTGTGTCGTATCTCTTTTGTTTTCTGTTTCTTTGAGTGGACTTTCAAGTTTATCTTTCAGTTTGGGTTGCAGGTCCTTCTAAAACCTGTCTTGTATAAGGTTTCTAGTCCCTTAAAAACTTGTTTTCCTTAATCAAAAACATTTGTACAATGTGATGATTAAATTGTGGTGTTATAGTTATTGACACCAAAGTTCAAACCTCTTTGAAGTGTTATTGTTGAGTGTTTGACCTTACTAATTTATAATTGCCAAATAAAAATGAATACCACTTTAAAAAGAAAAGTCACTTTATCTTTCTTTTTTTTCTTCTTGACAAATTTAGAGTTTATCGAAGTGTTCATATCTTTAAAAGATTGTTTCATCTTTATTTTGAAAACATTTAAGTCAAATAGATTTTTATGAAGATATTTAGGTTGTAAAAGTAATTATTGTACTATTTTTAGGTTCATTTAATTTTAAAGGAAATGTCTTTTTCTTAAGTTTGTAAAAATATTCTTTTCTTCTATTTTTTATCAAAAAGAAAAGGAGGAGATAGAACAAACAAACATATTTATTTACAATTAATCAATTATTTTCTATTAAGATAAGCAGCAAAACAAGGGTGTTGGGCCTTTATACAAACAACTCATAGGCGGCAAAAAGAAAAGAACCAAAACAAGGGTGTAGACCCTTACCAAACCTAGGTCTATCGACATACCTTCAATAGCAAGTCAAAAACCATTGCTAAAAGCCTACCAAACCATCAACAACCCAAAACCTTGACTCAAGAATGAGGAGAGACACCCAAAACTTGACCAAAAGGAGTTTGAGGGGGGGTGGAGGGGACGTACCCTTTCGCCTGCAACAAAAATAGTCTAGGCAATATTGTTATTAAGAACACCAAGAGAAGGATCAAGAAAGGAAACCCCCGCAGAGACATTGTCTGCAACAAGAGCATATTATTGTTGCAAAACCATAGCAGGAGAAGAATCACTAGGAGTAGATCGCTCTTGCAGAACCAAAAGCAGGAGAAGATTCACCAAGAGCAAATCGCTGCTACAGAATCGGAGCAACGAGTGGAGGAGCCACGAGGCCAGTGGAGGTCACATTAGTAGTAACAAGAGGGCCAACAAGGGCCTCAACAGCAGTAAGAGACGCAACCTCAACCCGAGAGGAGTCATCAAAATCAGAAGCCTTGATAGTCAAGTCATCAACCATATCGTCTTTTCACCAAGTAGCAGCACCTCTGTGGCAAGAGAGAGAACAATTCGAAGCTAAGTGACCCATTGAAAAGCATCTCCGACAGTGAAAGGGGAGGCCCTCATAATCTAATGATTGAGTCCATTGCCTATCCCCAACCATAAGAACCACATCCCCAGGGAGGGGCATAGAGATGTCAATATCGATTAAAATGCAGGCAAAGGTAGAATGACCCATGGAAGTCGTGGAATCATCAACTTTCAAGAAATGGGAAATAGAGTTACCATTGGCCTCATAACAAGAATGCTCCCAGAAATGAAGGGGGGCTTAGGAAGGTGAACCCATCCCAGACACACATTTAGTGGTTCAGTAAGAGGGTTAAAAGAAGTTGTCCAGGGTTTGACAAAGAGAGAATTAACTCCCCAAAGCCCATAACTTGCCCAGCACTAAGTCACGATCATGAGAAGAAGCAAAGGAAACAATGAAAAAACCTTTAGCACAACGGTAAAGCTCAATGCTACCAGCAACTAGAGGCTTCCAGGAATCACTTACCCAACGATAGGGGTTGGGGAGAGAAGGCAAAAAACCAGTAAATTTGCACACTAACCTACAACATTCGTAAAAGACAACATTCTCAACCACGTCTTGGCCACAAACCACCACAGGGGAGGTTTTGGTACCAAAAAAAGGTTGAAATCTCCCTTTGGGAGGAGTAGTAGATCTGGACACGCGTGCAAAACTACATCCACCAGCAATAGACTTAGCACCTGCATTAATAGGATCACCATCAACAGTAGGGGTGGCAACAACATCACCAAGAGCAACCACAGTACCAACACTTGCAGAAGGGTCGACAACACCATTCCCATTGAATATAGCAGCAAAGGACCATTGAGTAGGAAGGGGAGACTCATAGGAAACGGTACCAATGAGCGCAGACTGTAGAGGCTCATTTCTGAATCTGGCATCATAAGGGATGAGGTCGGGATCGTGCCCCGGGTGAATTTGGCGGAATGGATACCCCTCAGTCCTTGGCTCTTAGCCGAAGAGGTTTCAGCCTAAGGTGCTCATGAGCTTTGTGCCCTTGTTGGGTTGTCGTGCTCGCGGGTATGGACCTCAACCAAAAATGCGATTTCAAATTGGACTGGGCAAGAGAAACAACGGTTAGGGCTTAGACATCACAACGGCTTTACAATTAATCAATTGTTATATTTAAAATTTATTTAAATATTATCTTTTTTAAAATATGTCAATATACAAAATTTATAATTAAAACTTGTGATTTTTTATTTTTTGTTTTACCAAAATATTCAATAAGAAACGTGATGTTTAACATCTTGAAAATTCAAAAAAATATGCTTTTGAAAATGAGTTTGATTTTCTTTAAGAAAATAAAGACTAACTATAATAATTTTGATTTGTATTTCAATTAACCTAAAATAACCATGACATTCTAGTTTGAAATATTATTAAATTCTAAAGACCTCTTCTTAACATTCATCTAATAACTTTACTTTCTTAGCACTTTCATAGTTTGTTTAATGCCTACATTTAATTTTTGCATTAATTTTTTTGAAATGTATGTTCCTTAATCCCTTTTAAACTCCAAGATTTATTTGGGCAAAGCTTTACAAATAGTCATGTCATTTACTACATCTTACACTAAACATACTTATTACAATAGGATTCATACTTTTGGTTTCTTTAATGTAAATTTATTACAAGAATAAAAAGACAATATCAAATAAATAATTAGAACATAAAGATGTGACGTGTTGAAGTTGATTCATCAATCTTATAGCTCTAAAGGATCACCTATCATAGGAAAAAAAAAAACAATATAAATTGTTATGGAGGTTAAAGAGACAAATGATAAAAAAAAAAGTTTGAACCATTATGAATGTGCAACTTTAATAATGAATCCTCATAAAAGGAAAATGGAAAAAAGGAAAAACAGCCCTGGATGAGGATAAAAATAGATCATGACATTTGTCTGTCTTTATCTAACCTTTTGAGAAAAAAAAAATACATGACCTAAGTAAGCTTAAGTAGCTAGTGTGAAAATGGACTAATTAATTAGGACAATAACATTTTACTCTAACACCTCTAATGGTGAATGCACAAAAGGAAAAAGATGGGTTTTGGCAGCCAGACCTAATGAGGTAGCCATGTACAAATATAGAGTATCTCTCATAACCAAAAAAAAAAGGAGAAACCCTCATGTAAAAAGCTCCTCTCCAAAAGAGAGAAAACCATAATAACTAAGAAGTCTCCAAAACAATGTCTCAAAAAGAATAGAAACGTAAAAACATCATAGAAGTGCAAAGAAATTGCAAACAACTGTAGAAAGATGATTGCTACAATGTTGAAATCGAAGAGTCTTTGAAATTAGGATGGTGAGCAAGATCAAAAAGACAAAAAACTGCATAAGTGACCCCAATGATACTACTTGAACAATGATTAGATGGAAAACCAAAGAAACAATCTAACAATTGAAGATACAAATGGCATATCAATATGCATGAGTGGCCCTAATGATACTACTCAACTAATGCAAGGAATACTTCAAGTCAAAATATAGGTGCTAATAATTTAAATAAATTGATAGAATAAGGTTAAAGGCTTCCTCAAAAAAATAGGAATGTGATAATTTTATACGGCTTGTGTTCCATCACACAAAAATGAATGAGATACTAGTTGTCACACCTACCTAGCAAATAGGAACAAAAACTATAGACATAGCTCACTTCAAATCAAAACAAATGAAGGATTAGCAGCAACAAATATTAAACCTCCTATAACATTGGTAACAAAGAGAGATGATAGGTCAACTAAAATTGTTACAATGTAGAGAATGGAGGAGAAGATACATCATTAGAATGTGCACAAGAAAGTACCTACAACTAAAAAAGGGAATACAAGACACACACATGAAGGTAGACAAGGTTCTGATTACAAATAACATAAAACACACAAAAAATAGCCCCATAACACTTTATAAAGTAGTGTGAAGACAAAAAAAAGGCACAATATGATGTGTAAGATTTCCAAAATGCATGTACAATGGTGACATTCTATCTCAGTAATCAACAATTGAAAAATTCATTCAATAGATGCATATAATGCTCACAAAGGACAAACTATTAGAAATACGTATAAAACAACTCAAAAGAAGTCATCTCACATAAGAAAAACGTTTTCAGGTGCTAAAATGTTTAAGTAATCAACCAGAATGTGAAATAATGACAAATTGAATAAAAGATGCATGGGGTAGATTCTAGAAAAGGTGCACAAATAGCTTTGAAGAGATCTAAAATGCCTTTCCAATGTCCCAAAGATTGTGAAAAATGGATATCCAAGTAAAAGGTTGAGTTTGAGAGCCAAAAATGAACATCTCTATCAAGAAAAATATCTAAGAAAAATACCTACACCATTGAAAAATGTTTAAAACTTGTTAGAATATTTAATCTTTACTTGGCTTAGGGTTATTTGTATTTAGTTTGGAATATTCCTTTGGAATCCTTACATGTAATTTGTCCTCTTGTACATGTGTGAGGACAAGTCATTTCTTTTATTTTCCTTTATTAAGGAATATTAGATTTCATCCTTAAGAGGATGTTGACATATTGCACACACATATTATGAATGGTGGCATTCATAGATTTGCGAGTTACTTTGTATCTCATCTTCCCATCTATGTTTAAGAGATGCTTCTCCTTTCATTCTTTACTTTGGATACCATTGTAATGAGCTTCTCTCTCTCTCTCTAGGCTTTGCCTTCAGTCATAATACATAAGGGGGTTTTCTTTTCTTTTCCCCTTTCAAAAGCTCTTGTGTCTCCTCTTCAAGTTTTTGGGTGATTGCTCTCAAGTTGCTCTCTACTTTGATAACATTACTTCAATCAACATACTTACTTGGATTTATTTTTCATTTTCTTGCTCTTGTATTTCCTTTAATGGTATCAGAACAGGTTACTAATCCTTGTTTAAGTGGAAGTTGTTGAAGGTTGTCATTGTTCTTTTTTGGAACTCACCTTTTTTGGGGAGGCACTCTTTGAGAGAAGAGTATAAGTTTATTCTCTAACTTGTTTTATGCAAGTTTTGATTTCATTTTTTTTAATTTTTAATTTTTCCATGCATGCAGGATTAATCCATTTAGATTCTAGAAGAAAGTTTATTTTCTTTTAGTTTTGGAAGGCTTGCCGCCAAAACTGTGTTGCTAACTTCTTTTCCTGCATACTTTAGTTTTCATTTGCACTTGTTTTGGAAGGCTTTCCACCAAGACATTCTCTAATTTACTTGCAGGTTCTAACATTCCACTTCTTACAGTGTTTTGATAAGGAAAAAATTCATATTGTTACTTCATTTGATCTTTGTGTAACATCTCCTTTATATTTACGTTAAATGTCAATATCCGATTTATCTTTGTAATATATTTAAGTTTTAGTCTCTTTAACTTCAACCTCTGTGTTGGTAGCACCTCAACCTCTGCTCAGATTTGTATCTGCCCCTTTGTATCGTTTTCTATTGCTCTTTGTGTTCTCTGTTTCTTGAACCTTTGCATCTCACTTGTGCCCAACAACACAATGTTCTTGCCCGTGTGTTCCTTCTTTCTGCACCTATCGCCTTTCGTCATAATCTTTGATATCATACATTGGTATGTAACGTCTCCTCATAACATCTTTGTAACCTGTTTTATCCCTGTGTTGCCTACCCTTGTATTGCAGACCTGTTAGTAACGTTTTTTTTGTCTTTCACAATTCTCCATGCATTGTTATAATATTTTATTTCCCTGATATTATTGTTTTTCATGTTTATCCTATTCCTTCTCGCAAGCTTAGTTTAAATGGTTTCAAGGTTTCTCTTTTTTTCATTCACGTATAAAGCAAATTTTCCATAAAGTAAAAGTTTAATTTCTTTTAACATAAAGTTTACTTTATTTAATGTAAAAGTTTAAATCTTTTAAAGAGAGTTTAGTTTAGTAAAGTTTTTAGATATAATTAAAGAAAGTTTTTCAAAGAATTTAAGTTTTTTTTCAATCTAAGCTGCAATTTGAATTTTTAATCAAATATATATATTTTTAAATTTTTAAATTTAATTTTAAAATCATTAAGTTTAATTAAAAAAAATTAAAAATATTAAAGTATTTACTTTTTTCAAATTTAATTTATATATTCTCAAATCAAGTTAATTATTATTTAAGCTTGTTATTTCATATTGTGACTTTATTTATCAATAGAAATATTTTAATTCAATTAATTAATATTTTCTCTCATTTAAGGGAGGTATTTTATTTCTAGGCAAGGCGGTGTTTTTTTTAAATTTTTTTTAGCTAACCCTTTATTTTTCTATCTTGACTACTTTAATTCTTGAAATTAAGTTAAATAGTAGTATTTATCATTCATGGAAAACACATCTCATTTATTTTTTTGTTTCAAGCATCTTTTGGATGTTGTTACTGATAAAAGTTCAAAGCCCACTACAACTGCTCCTCAAGCCGGCCAAGACAGATGGAAGGCTCAAAATGAGGAAGCACTTGATTTAATTGGTATTTCGATGGTTCCTGGATTGTATGTTCTCAATGAAAATTGTACAAAAGCATATGAAGCATGGAAAATTTTAAAAACAACTTATGATAGCTCAAATGAATCTCAAAAAATTCTGCTTCAAGATCAACTCGAAGACGTCAGGTATACGAATTTTAAATCCATGGATGAATTCTTATTAAAGTTTGATTCTATTAATAGTCAAAACTAGTTGATATACGTTTAATTCATCTTATTCTTAAAAAATGTCTTCATCATCAATTTCAGCAATTTATTACTAATATTCATGTTGAGCTTGCTATTCCTAGTTTAGCTACTCGATTAACTTATGATATTTTTCGTAATTTATTATGTCAAGAGGAAGCTAAATTAATTCAATTTGGTACTCTTAAAAGTAGTGAACATGTTTCTATGTCTAAAAATCAAAATCATAATAATCATTTTAAATCCAATAATAATAATCATAATAATCATTATTCTAATAATAAATTTCATTCTAAATCCTATAATAACAATTCTAATAATAATCAAAAGAATAATTATTCTAAGAGGCCTCATTGTACGTATTGTGGTAAGGATGGTCATGTGACTAATAATTGTTTTAAGAAACAAAATGGTAAAATTCCCATGAACCAAAATAATCAAAATAATCAACAACATAAACCTCATTATAAGAAAGGTAATTATAATGGTAATTAATCTCATCATGCATTTACTTGTAGTTACAATGTTTCAAAGCCTCTTGAATGGATTATTGATTATGATGCATCTCAACTTGTTACTTCTCATTAAAAAAAATGATTCTATGCATCTCGATACTTCGAATATTCATGTTCAACTTGCTAACAATTATACTTGTAAAGTAGAAGCTATTGGTGATGTCAATGTTCTTAATGGTAAGTTACATGATGTTCTTTATGTTCCTGAATTAAAACAAATTTGCTTTATGTTGCTAAGCTTTGCCAAGATTATAAGATTGAATTCTATAAAGATATGGGTTATATCATTGATCCAAAGCATAACCAAGTTATTGCTAATGCTAAAATGGACAATAATAACTTATTCAAATTTTATGAGTTTGCTCATTCAAAATATTATTTGCTTACTACCATTGATTTTAATGTTTGGCATGAAAGACTTGGCCACATAAATTCTAATAATATTGCCTTGATGAAAAAAAAAATACGGTAGATGGATTGCCTAGCATTGTCCCTTCTAAGATTGTGTGCACAGGTTGCATGAGTGGTAAGATGCATAGGGAGCCCTTTCCTCATGGTCAATCATGGAGGGCAAATCATAAATTGCACCTCGTTCATAGTGAACTTTTGGGACCCATGGAGAATACCTCCATCCAAGGATCAAGGTATGCACTTACATTTGTTGATGATTTTTCTAGGAGAACTTGGATCTATTTCCTTCATAGCAAGGATCAAGTTCTTGATGTTTTTACTGAATTTCATACGTTTGTTGAAAGGCAATATGGTTTTAAGATTAAAATCCTTAGAACTAATAATGGTAAGGAATATGTTTTTGATTAAGGAAAAATGGGTTTTAAAGGACCCGAAACCCTATACAAGACAGGTTTTGGAAGGACCTGCAACCCGAACTGAAAGATAAACTTGAAAGTCCACTCAAAGAAATAGAACACAAATGAGACACAGCAAACCCAAACCAAAGATGGGGTACAGCACAACAAGGACCCCCAACAAAAACCAGCGGGCTGCAAGAGACCAGCAGCCCCAACCCAACCAGGACGGATCAAGAATTTGACCTACTCTTATGGGATCGAAGGGTCATATCAAAAGAGGACTGAGATGATTTAGATTTTTTACTTTTAACAGTAATTCATCCCTCCTCAACTCTAGCAGCAACCTTTTGCCAAGAGGATGGGTCCAGAATAGAGGACCTTCCATCACTAAGAGGAACAGAGCCAGCTTCCGGAGAAGCAGGGACAGCAGAAATCAAAGAATCAGGCAAAGATCCAGCATCAATCTGGGAAGCGGGAAGGTCATCCACCAAAGAGGAAGATCCAGCATTCTTCAAACGATCGTTTGGGATACCACCGCAAGCATCCCTGTATTCCTGAGCACCAAAAACAGAGGCAGCAGCTAGAGACTCGGCCTGAGGAACCTGCGCAGCCACCTGGGAAAAGCTTTTCTTTTTAATAAAATAGTGTTCAAAGGAGGCACCTTTCCACCAAGAAGCAGATCTCTTTTTCTTTTTATCTATTTCACACCGTGTAACAACATGTCCAGTCTGGAAGCACTTTCGACATCTAAAGGGGATACCCTCAAAGTCGAGCGGTTGGACCCAAGATCCCAAGGAAGATTCAATTTCTATCTCAGCTGGAAGCTCTTTAGAAGCATCAATGTTAACCAAAGTCCGAGTATAAGTAGAATGATAAATTTGGTAAGAGTCCTTATCAATCATTAGGAATTCACCTAAAGCCTCCCCCACTTCCTCTAGCAGAGAGTCTGTCCATAGATGAAGGGGAAGGTTAGGGAGCCTAACCCAGATAGGAATCTCATTAAATGAATTAGTAGATGGATTAAAACCCAAGAACCAGGGTTTAACCATCAAAACAAATTTGTCCTCCCAGCTGAAAGGATTTGTACATAAAATTTTCGATCTATCCTCTGCATATTCAAATTTAGCAATGAAAAAGCCCTTGGCTGAAGGAAAAATGTTAACTGAACCTTTTAAAATTGGTTCCTAGCTTTGGGAAATCCAAGTGTACAGCTGAGGAAGGCTTGGCCAAAAGCCCCGAAACCTGCAAATCAGACCATGAGATTCAAACACAGAGGAGTTGTGGATGATCTTCTGTTCAGTATCACCAGACACCCTGAAAGCCAATGGTTTGCAAACGGTAATGGCCAAAGGCCCCAAACCATGGGCAGCCCAATCTGAATTAGAGGGCACCGAATGCACCATATCACTATCCTCCATATTAGCAACAAGTACATGAACGATCTTGGGCTTGCAAGGAGTAGCCACAGGAGCATCCTTCAGCATCATGCCAGTAAGGGAGCCCCCAGGATTCAGAGCAAACCCAACACCCACCCCCGAAGAGGGTAAGGACTGCACAGAAGAAGAACCCCTTGGACCCCCCGCCAAGGCCCGAACAGAGACCTCCGCAGAGCCCCCATTCGCAGCCCCCACAGCATCCTCCACAGATCTCCCATTCGCAACAGCCATTGGGCGAAGCTGGATTGGGTGAGGTTGGACGGCAGCAGCAGGAGGCAAGACGGGAGCGTCATTCGGCCTTAGGGCAATAGGCGGCAATGCAGCGGCAGCGGCAGCGTTTAACTTCACCCAAACCATCGCAGCGGCAGCGTTTAACTTGAAAATTGTATGGTTTGAACCAAGGATGTAGGCTCTACAGGCAAGAAGCCCCACCATTTCTCCAAGATTCTCCCCATGGACAAACATTCTCCATTGTCAACATGGTAGAAAAAATGTATGGTTTGAACCAAGGATGTAGGCTCTATAGGCAAGAAGCCCCACCATTTCTCCAAGGTTCTCTCCATGGACAAACATGCTCCATTGTCAACACGGTAGAGACGAACCCGTGGGGTTTGAACCTAGGTTGTAGGCACTACAGGCAAGAAGCTCCACCATTTCACCAAAGGGTCATCCCCATGGTAAGGAATATGTAAATAATGCATTTAATGGTTATTTGAAATATTTTGGTACTAAACATGAGCTTACTATTCCCTATACACCTCAACAAAATGGTGTGGCGGAAAGGAAGCATAGAACCATTGTTGAAATGGCTAGATGTTTATTGCATACTAAGAATATGCATTATAAATTTTGGGCTGAAGCTATGGCTTGTGCTACTTATCTTATTAATAGAACCCCTACCAAATTCTTAAAGGATATAACTCTTAAAGAAGCTTGGTCCGGTAGAAAGCCCAATTTAAAGCATTTAAGGATTTTTGGTTCAATTGCTTATGTTCATAAACCTAAACAAAAGAGGCATAAATTAGATTCTAAATCTTCTCCTTATATATTTGTTGGCTATGATGAACATTCTAAAGCATATAGAGTTTACAACCCTATCACTAACAAAGTTTTTGATTAAGTAAAAGCAAGTTTTAAAGGGACCAGAAACCCTATACAAGACAGGTTTTAGAAGGACCTGCAACCCGAACTGAAAGATAAACTTGAAAGACCACTCAAAGAAACAGAACACAAGAGAGAATTGGCCCAGCCAATCAAAAGAAGGGGAACAACATTAACCCCCACCAAAAGCCAACAAGCTGCCAAAAACCAGCAGCCCTACCCCAACCAGGAAAGATCAAGAATTTGACCTACCCTTATGGGATCGAAGGGTCATATCAAAAGAGGACTAGGACAATTTAGATTTTTTAATTTTAACAGTAATCCATCCCTCCTCAACCCTAGTAGCAGCCTTTTGCTAAGAGGAAGGGTCCAGAATAGAGGACCTCCCATCATCAGGAGGAGCAAAGCCAGCATCCACAGAGGCAGAGACAGTAGAAGATCCAACAGCAATCTGAGATGCGGGAGGGTCATCCATCGAATTATTTTTCTCACTCGGGGTGCCACCGCATGCAATAACACATTCCTGAGGCACAACAACACCAGAAACAAGAGGCGTACCCTCAGTCTGAGGAACCTGTGCCACCACTTGGGAGAAGCTCTTCTTTTTAACAAAATAGTGTTCAGAGGATGCACCTTTCCACCAAGAAGCATATCATTTTTTCTTTTTATCTGTTTCACACCCTGTAGCAACATGTCCAGTCTGGAAGCACTTTCGACATCTAAAGGGGATACCTTCAAATTCAAGTGGTTGGACCCAAGATCCCAAGGAAGATTCAATCTCTAACTCAGCTGGAAGCCCTTTAGAGACATCAATGTTAACCAAAATACGAGCATAAGTAGAATGATAAATTTGGTAAGCTTCATTATCAATCATTAGGAATTCACCTAAAGCCTCCCCCACTTCCTCTAGCAAAGAATCCGTCCAAAGATGAAGGGGAAGGTTGGAGAGCCTAACCCAAATAGGAATCTCATTAAATGAATCAGTAGATGGATTAAAGCTTAAGAACCAAGGTTTAACCATCAAAACATATTTGTCCTACCAGCTGAAAGGATTAATCCCTAAGATTTTCGATCTATCCTCTGCAAATTCAAATTTAGCAATGAGAAAACCCTTGTCTGAGGGAAAAATGTTAACTGAACCTTTTATGATCGGTTCCCAGCTTTGGGAGATCCAAGTGTGCAGCTGAGGAAGGCTTGGCCAAAAACCCCGGAACCTGTAAATCAGACCATGAGCTTCAAACACTAAGGAAGTGTGGGCGATCTCCATGTCAGTATCTGCAGACACCTTGAAAACCAGAGGTTTGCAAACAGAAACTGCCACAGGCCCTAAGCCACGGGTACCCCGATCGGCTGCAGAGGGCGCGGGAAGCACCGTACCACCATCTGAAACCCCCATCGAGCTCCCAAGCACAGCACCAGGACTAGCCGCACCAGGGGTTAGGGCGGAATGCAAAGAGTCGGCATCGTGAGCAGCAGCGGCGGCCTTAGCAGCAGTCGCAGCTGCACCAAGGGTTAGGGCGAGTTGCAGAGGGTCAGCATCGCGAGCAGCAGTGGCGGCCTTAGTAGCAGTCACTGATGGCAACACGACGGCCTTAGCAGTCGCAGACGGCATCGCTTACAGTTATACTTAAAATTTAGTAGTTGTAACTAGGATAAAAATTGTATGGTTTGAACCAAGGATGTAGGCTCTACAGGCAAGAAGCCCCACCATTTCTCCAAGGTTCTCCCCATGGACAAACATGCTCCATTGTCAACACGGTAGAGACGAACCCACGGGGTTTGAACCTAGGTTGTAGGCACTACAGGCAAGAAGCCCCACCATTTCACCAAAGGGTCATCCCCCTATCACTAACAAAGTTAAAGTTGCTAGAGATGTTTGTATTGCTGAAATATGGTATTCATGATTGTTCTAATGTGCAGGATAATGAATTTGTTGAGAGTAAGGTTGTGGTTGTGGAGGACAAACCTCCTTCTCTAAACCCTACTTCTTCTCTCAACCCTACTCCTAATGCATCTATTTCTACAAGTGATAGTGATGATGACAATGATAATTCTACTCCTAATGATTCTTCTTCTAGTGATGATTCTATTACTTCTAAAAGGAAGCCTGAATGGTTTAAGACTTTGATTCAAGAAAGTGATGATTATTTAGCTAGAATGGATAAACTGAAGGCTAGAAGAATAAATTATTGCAATTATGCTTTGATGTCTACTATTATGAATTTAAATGATCCTAATTCTTTTGAGCAAGCTAAAAATCAACCTCATTGGTAATAAGCTATGCAAGAAGAATATGATACTTTGCTTGTTAATCAAACTTAGGATTTAATTCCTTTACCTCAAGGTAAAAATCTTGTTTCTTGTAAGTGGTTATATAAAACCAAGTTGAATGTAAATAATGAAGTTACTAAGTTTAAAGCTAGATTAGTTGCTAGAGGTTTTTCTCAAATTGAAGACTTAGATTATAATGAAACTTTTGCTCTTGTTGCTAAAATGCCTACTATTAAACTTGTTCTTTCTTTAGCTTCTAACATGAATTGGCCTAATCATCAAATGGATGTTAAAAGTGCTTTTCTAAATGGTGATTTACATGAGGAAATTTATGTCTCAACCTCCTGGTTTTGTTAAGGAAAGCAATGAACATTTAGTTTGCAAGTTAAAGAAATCAATTTATGGTTTGAAACAATCTCCTAGAGAATGGTATACTAAGATAAATGCATTCTTTTTTTCTCAAGGTTTCATTAGAAGCAAAAATGATCCAAATTTATATATTAAACATAGTGAAGATGACATTGTGATTATTATTTTATATGTAGATGATTTAATTCTAACTTCAAGTTCGAATAATTTGATTTTTGAAATTAAGTTTCAACTCAATCAAAAATTTCAAATGATTGATTTAGGACTTTTACATTAGTTTTTGGGAATGCCAATCTGGCAAACAAGTAATGGTATTTTTCTATCTCAAAGTAAATATGCTCAATATCTTTTAGACAAGTTTAAAATGAATGATGCTAATCATGTTTCTACTCCTTGTGAATTAGGAACAAAGTTAATGCTTGACATGCAGACTCATTTAGTTGATGTTACTTTATATAGACAACTAGTTGAAAGTTTAAATTATTTAACTCTTACTAGACCAGATATTGTGTATTGTGTGGGTTTAGTTTCTAGATTTATGTCTAAACCTCAACATACTCACTTTAAAGTTGCAAAAAGAATTTTGAGATATATTAAAGGAACTCTTAATGTTGGTTTATTTTATTATGCAAATTGTGATTTTACTTTAAAAGGATTTACTGATTCGGATCTAGGGGGAGATCTCAATGATGGGAAATCTACTTGTGGATATTGTTTCTTTGTTGGTTCGGGTGCCATTTCTTGGAATAGTAAACAACAATAGTCTACTTCACTTGGTTCCACTAAAGCTGGATATAAAGGATGCACTATTGCCTCTAAAGAAGCCTTATGGCTTAGAAGATTACTTGAATATTTGGGGCTAACTAAACAAGATCTAACACCTTTATATTGTGACAATCAAAGTGTCATTGCCTTGGCTAAGAATCCTATCTTCCATGTAAGGACCAAACATATTGCTCTCCAACACCACTTTATTAGGGAACAAATTGAAGACAAGCAAGTTTCACTTCTATATTGCAAGGGCGAAGATCAAGTTGCAGATATTCTAACAAAGCCACTTTGTAAAGAGAAGTTCCAATTTCATTGTAAAAATCTTGGTTTGCAACTCATTGAATGGTTTGATGTAATCTCCCCAAGTAAATCTTAAGGGGGGGTGTTAGAATATTTAATCTTTACTTGGCTTAGGTTTATTTGTATTTAGTTTGGGATATTCCTTTGGAATCCCTACATGTAATTTGTCTTCTTGTACATGGGTGAAGACAAGTCATTTCTTTTATTTCCCTTTATTAAGGAATATTAGATTTCCTCCTTAAGAGGATGTTGACACATTGCACACACATATTATGAATGGTGGCATTCATAGATTTGGGAGTTACTTTGTATCTCCTCTTCTCGTCTTTATTTAAGAGATGATTCTCATAATGCATAAGGTTTTTTTCTTTGTGTTTCCCCTTTCAAAAGCTCTTGTGTCTCCTCCTCAAGTTTTTGGGTGATTGCTCGCAAGTTGCTCTCTACTTTGGTAACATTACCACAATCAACATACTTACTTGGATTTCTTTTTCATTTTCTTGCTCTTGTATTTCCTTTCAAAACTAATTTTTTAATGATATCTTTTTTGTCAAATTTTGACACCGTATGTTCAAGATATGTCAAAAAGAAGAACTCCTCCTTTAGCACAAAAAAAAAGTTTTGAGAGCCTCCTAACAATATAAGGTTGATATCAGTATGAGGTCATGTTGATGTCAACAACTCAGTGGCTAGTATATACCTCTAACTAACAAATATTCACCTAGGTGTCAAGAAACAACTAATCGGTACAAAAACCCTCTTAGAAGTGTAAAAACTGCAAGAATAAAGTGAAAAGGATATTCAAGCAAAGGTTTCTAGATTAAACAGTGTTTACAATTAAAAAAATCCAAAATAGCAAATAAGCAAAGTAAAATTCAATCATTCTGTAATTTAACTTCATAAACCAATGTTAAAACTTGTTGCAAAAGACATTACTAGAAAATTGCATATATAAGGGTTGTACATGATATGGTACAACAACTTGTGGCCACATGAAATTACGCCCTCAAAATCCATGCAGCCCTCAAAGAAATTTCAAACTACGATTTTAGCATTGGACAAACAATTTGAATTTTTTTTTACATTTTGGATGCAAAAATGAGGTTTGTTTTGCTTCAAAATGCATCATTTGACCACCTAAAGCGAAATCCTTTAAAAAGAAACCAAAAAATTATAGATCTGAAGCTTTGATACCATGTTGGACTCCCAAATATTCCCAACAATCAAACGCCTATCACAAAGGAGAGAAAAAACAATAGGAATTGCTATGGAGGCCAAAAAGACAATTGATCCAAAAAACATGAATCATTATGAACATGCAACCTTAAGAAATGATACAATAATAAATCCTTACAAAGGGAAAAAAAAAATGCCCCTAACTTTAACCCTACATGAGGATAAAGATAGATTATCGTATATGTCCTTATCCACTGACTTGAACAAAAAAGCAAATGATTTAAATAAGCTTAAGTAGCTAGTGTAA
This sequence comes from Cryptomeria japonica, assembly GCF_030272615.1. Classification (NCBI taxonomy): domain Eukaryota; kingdom Viridiplantae; phylum Streptophyta; class Pinopsida; order Cupressales; family Cupressaceae; genus Cryptomeria; species Cryptomeria japonica. The sequence continues at coordinate 715,923,378 of NC_081412.1, forward strand.
AAAAGGACCTAATTAATAATTAATTAGGAAAATGCCCTTTTACTCTGACACAACGACCATACTTATCAAAGAAAATAGTTAAATTAAAATGACAAACTAGAATGCCAAAACATCCTAATATGGGAGAACAAAACACAAAGTGAAGAGAAACAAAAGAAAGGGGCTACAAAATCCATGAAACCCCTTATCGACCCACTCCAAACACAAAACTACCACAACACCACCTAACCCAAGCCACCTCCACCCAACTCACCTCTACCATTTTCAATTTGGGCATGCTTGATTTACTATAATTCAACAAGGAAACCTAACATTACAAATCATTTCTTCCCTTTAAAAAAATATGTATCAGGGTTGCACTTCTAGGAGATATGACTATATGAAGGCACTTGTTAACTCTAGCATCCCATGATTATGGAAACAAAAGGTATTTCATAATCATATGTATATCTAAGCAAAAACCTATCAAATATTACAATTCCTTATTAACTACCACAATTCTTTATTTAGAATATTAAGATCAACCTTCATGTTCTAAAACTACATAAGCTATGCTTCTTAATTCTTTAATATTATGTAGTCAATAATCTTATTATTCAAATCCATGAAAACATATATACAACTCCTTTTCTTAACTCGAAAGATCTATCGCTATCTTTAAAAGATCATTAATAGGCTTGAAAAAATCATCCTAGACTTCCACCTAAGTTGTACTTAAAAGAAAGAAAAGAGAATCTTGTATTTTTAATCTAATGTGTTACTTAAACTAATCATGTTATCTTACTTTAATAAAAGAAAAGTAGAATTGTAATTTAAAACTAATATATTTAATATTATATAGCTTTGCTTCACTAAAAATAAACTTGTTTTCAAAAATGAAATTGAGTAAGAAAAATGTTTAGAGAGAAGGCTTAACTGTCCCTAATTTGAAGTTTGATAAAATGGAATCCAAGGATAAAGATATGCAAACAAGTGCAACAAAAAAATTCTTTAAATCTAAGATGAATATAAAATGACAAAGTTGCAATAGCATTACTTAAAGTCTAAGTTGTTCAAAATGTTCAAAAACATGGACCAATAAACTTCCAAATCAAAAAACTTTTTTGTATTTGCGATGAGGACATGGTAGTTTTGGTTATGTCCTTGTGTCATAGACTTCAAATTTTTAGATCAAGTATGCCTCACCCTATGAAATCTCAGTGCTTGTAGTATGCAATTTGGTCTACATAGAAAGAGAAATGCAAATTGGATTATATATCAAAGGCAAGAAAATAATTGCTACAACTTGAGAATTGTCTTTGTTAAATCCTTATTTGCTATATTTCAATCCAATGTACAATCCTAAAATATCAGAAGTATGAACTTGGCATGGAATCTCTATGCTAAACAAATAAACAGTAAACATTAGAAATTGTAAACCTTCAATTTTTTCTAATGTGTGCTTTCTATGTTGTGTACAAAGTATATGGAAATATTGAGGTCATTGATATATGTCAAACAAATAAGAAACAATAAAAAAAAAAATTGCTATGTTACATGGGGATATGTCCCCTACTCCAAAACTCTATGTCCCCATCCCTTGCCATTTCAAGGACGAGGGGTGCCAAGGGGATGTCCTCTTGTCATCCCCACTTGACCAAAAATCCCAATAAACATCCCCAGTCATTTGAGGATGTTTTGACATCCCTGAGATAGCAAAGCGACATCCCCTTGTCATCCCCACGTCCCCAAAATGGTTAGCCATCCCTTGCCGCTAGGAATGATTCCAAACTTACAAAAGCAAAACAAAATAGTTTTTTTTGAAATTTTATTTGCTTTAATTGGCATGTGGGGGGCCACAACGACTTCAAAACCACAAAGGAACCCTAAAATAATATTAAGAGTTAAAACCAAACAAAACACTAACCCAACACCTGGATTGGTTGAGCTACCATTGAATGATCCACTTCTACTAGAGGGTGATTGATGCAGAGAGTCTTGGAGCCTTTGTTTGTTTCACCTTCTTGAGTGACTTGTCCTACTCAACCCTACAACTCAAGTCCTTCCTATGGCACTTGGTAAGGGTTATGAAAATGAGACCTCCAAGGTCTGAACCTCCTTGACTTGCCTCCTAGGTATAGCCAATGGTTTCTGGACAATCAACTCCTCCACTTGAGGTTGTCACCTCAGTTACTCACACTCACCTCTCCTGGGCTCCAACCACTCCTGCTAGGATCTTAACACGCCAACTCTTCTTATGGTTTCCCAATGCATTAATAAGGTGTCTTCATTGTGTTTTGAATTTTAAGACTCGCCAACTCTATCACCATGGTTTCTCAAACCTTCTAGGTCTCTACCGGCACCTAAATAGGCCTAATTGCATTAGCCCTCCTTAAGCAGTTTTTGGGGTTTAATTTGCAAAAGTCCCAAACAAGCCTAGGAATAAATCATGGATTCGGATACCCTTTTGGAATTTGCAGACAATATTGGAAAATTGCATATGGGTTATCCGTACATGTGTGGTTTCCAATGTTGCACTATTTTATGGGGTTTAAGGCTTAACCGATGGATTGACAAAATTGGTCTAGAACCTTTCACCAGTCAAAACTCCTGCTCTAAACACCTTGGTAACCTTCAAGGACACTCTAGGGGCTTTCCATACATATGTCACTTGGGCCTGCATCAATCTCCAAGTGCTCACAACTCGCACTTTGCTTACTGTCCTAACTCACCTACTCCCAACGGTGAGCCTAGGTCTTCATTGTTTATCCTCCTCCTAGACCTGCAACATCACACACCCTATTCCAAAACTATGTACAGACCCTAACCTAGCATTCTTAATGATTTCAACAAGTGCCATCAAAGAATTCCTAGGATAGAGCCATTTCTTGCTCTTAAACCCTACTTGCAAGGGTTTTGCTCCTAGTTGCAAAGAATGAGAGAAATCTCTACAACCTGGAGCAAGCAAACCTACAAACCAACCTGATTGAAAACAAATACAATGAACATACAAAGATGGCAATGAGTTTACACCATCTACTTCATACTGGACCATGCAAGCAATAAAAAAAGACAAAACTGTCAAAAACTGGTGAAAACGAGATTGACTCACAAACCAAAAACTTGCTCTTGCATTTCCAATCCTCCAACCCGTACAAATGAAGTGAAATTTGGCTTATATCCACTAGTTTAGTCGGTTCAACCAACTACCTAACGCCCATAACCAAAAATGCAACTTTTGCAAAAAATTGCAAAATGTTGCTCAGCAACTTTTGACAACTTTTGCTCCAAGATGCAATTTTGCATTCTATTGCATTCTAAAACTCTTGAAGGTCCTCAAACACCTTAGAAGACCTAACCACACCTCAGTTGACTCCTAATCCATGAATACATTCCTCTGGAGTATTTTGCTTGTGACCTACCTAAGCAACTCACTTCTCGGGCTAACAGCTTCCTGAGAATTTGGACAACTCAACAATGGCTCTACTGAGTCCTCAATGGTTGGTCCATTATTACATCACACATTAACACACAAACTAAAAGGAAATCAAAGCTTACATTATTGGAGTGCTAGGTGCCTTGCACCAATCTTCTAAGTCTTTGCATATTGATAGCTTAAATAAGTCATAGTTTCATAGATTGTTGTATTTTGATGCTTGACTTATGGATCCATGTTTGATACTTTTGGATATTGATAGACCATGATTTTTTTATGTTTGAGACCACTGTTATAATGCTTTATTGAAATTTATTATGTTGTTGTACTACTACCCTAAAGATATATTTAAAAATTTGTTTATCGTCGTCCCTTGTTGTCCACTAAAAATGGCCCTCTAGGGGATGTCCGAGAAACACATACCGTGTCGTCCCCTAAAAATGGCCCTCTAAGGAACATCCCAGAAACACGACCCTAATCGTTCCCGACTCCAAAACACCATGGAACATAATGCTTATAAAGTTTGCATAGAAATTATCTTACTAATAAAATCATTAAAATTATCTTAATAATAAATTGAACACGTCACTAGAGAAACATAGAAAACTTGCAAACAAAATTGGAGTTTGTGTGTTAGAATAGATCAAAAAACTTTGTAGTTGTATAGATGGTTTAAACATTCAAATGTTCAGGATTATGAACATCTAAGTAGGAAGAAACTGAATTTCATGTTTAAACATAAAGCATCTCTTGACATATTGTTGAGAGTAAACGTATTTGGCAAAATATATGGTATAAGATTAAAAAAAAATCATGTTAAGTGGGCAATTTCCAACTCTGATAATGACAAAAATTTGACACTTCCATTCAATTTTTGGTTAAAATTTTACAAAACAAGAAAACAAACAATATGCTAACTAATTTCGGGCTCTCGGAAATTTTGTTAGTATTAACCATTCCACCTCGACCACATTCAATACATCGACATTCATTTATATATAAAGAAATGGGGAAAATATACTGCTTTACCCAAACAATTAAAGAGAAATCTTCGAGTTTGAGAGATTGTGTAATGATCGTCTACATAAAATTCCTTGGACCTCTTAAGCAGTCGTTGACTCACCCAAACTGAATTCATATGTAGACACCAATTCCTCGTAACTTGATCAATTGAACTGGCACAATTGAGCATTACAGGCGCACTACAGGCCTTTGAAAGGAAAGGAAAAAGGAAAGGATCTTTTATAATCTACGATGTCAGGAATCTGTATATGGGTTTACAGATGGGTTAGAGCAATATGGTACTACCCATACTCCTTGCGAGAGGCACCTAACTGCACTACAAACAAGGCATACATACCTTACTCCCCGTAAGATTTGAACTCATGACTTCTCTTTCAAGAGCACAAGTTCTCCACCACTAGACCAACTCAAGCTGTACACAACAGGAGTGTGCACAAAGTGCAACACAACCATAATCCTGGTTACGAAAAATTTAATTCGTCAGATATCATGTAAACGATATAGTTACCAGAACAATCTACAGAATTATCTAGAGAATACCTAGCACTGTGGCATTTTAAGGGCTGATACTGCTTTTGTTTATATTTTTTTTTTTTTTTAAGACAGACCGCAGGGAACACCTTGACACCCCGGGGACAGATGTTTTGACATACCTTGAAGGATGTCAGTGCAGTATCCCCTGCATAATCGCAGAAAGAGGAAAACATCCCAGACACGTCCAAAAACCTTCAAAAGAAAGTGGGGGCCATGCACGGGACATCCCATTGTCACCCCTGCCTGTCCCCGTTCCTGATGTCTAATTGATCCCGTGGATGCACAGATGAACACTGTTTGTGTACTAAACGAAACTTAACATGAAGACGACGTCAAAATTCCAAATTCATTCGTTTCTCCAGAAACATGATTTGTATATTTATTATTTAACGAGTGCTGAAGATCCAAAATAGCCCATACAGAGGGCTTATGACACGAGGATTTACTAGGCACCATTCCAAAACTTTAGTGGTATTTTACTACCATCAATGCCCTCACTAGATTGCCGAGGAGCATAGATAAGAGACATGAATTTTTTAATAAAAATGTATATAAGCTTCTTTGCATGTCAAGTTTAAGAAACTAAAGTGAATTTTAAAAGCATGTATCTGAAAGAGTACTCGTGAAAATTTGAAAGCAAAATATTACTATTAAAAGAAATGGAGAATGGCATTAGTACGGATATTAGATCCGTACTAAATTCAGATCTTGAACAAGCAACATTCCTTAATAATGAGAATCTGATTAAAATGCAATAAAATATAGCAGATATGTATGGCAAGGATTCATCAATACATGAGGCCACACTACCCAACATACAAATACGGCAGGATTAAATTAAGGGAATTTTACGACTGCAGTGAAATTCATGCACTAAATGTATTACATAAAACATAGAGATCGATTGAAATGAGCCTCTAGCAGAAAATTTGGATAAATACAATGCACAACAAAGAATGAACTAAGACCAACAAAATGCATTATCATCCTCTCTTTTATCATTATTGGCTTGCCTAACTTCTTATATCAATCTTACACATACTCATCCCATTCGTGTGAACCAAAGCTAGGCAAATATCAGCACATAAAGCATTGGCAATTTTAGGCTCTGTAAACTTGTGTTCATGCCACAAACTGGCAAAGTTCACATTAAAAATGACAAGAAAAATCCAACTCACAAAGATGGCATGAAGCCTTTTCTTCTATATTACAACGCACACCAAAAAATTGTAATAAAAGACAATGAAATCAGCCAACATGAAGGTTGTCAATTGACTTTGGACAAATATTAATTAGTCACAGAGCATAAGGAAAATGTGAATGAGCTCAAAAGGAACTTTGGGTGCAAAACAAATTGCTCCAAAATAAAATCATGTCAGGATAAGAGTCTAATAGTAGGGGCTTAATTTAGGTTCTGTATGACTGATTCAAAGAAACCACAAAACTTCTTATCATGCAATCCAATAATTTATGTTAAAATTGTAAAACAAAAAAAAACACCTATCTTCCATCAAAGTCCTGGCAGGAAAAAGGACTAATAAATGTCAAGTTTCAAAGATGGCTGGAGAAAACCCACCAAATTCTAAGGGCCAGCAAAGGGAAGAGCCTTAACAAATAAGACCTTTAAAAAAAAATTTATTTAACGCTTGATAAAGACTGGACAATAAAATTAACAAACATAATGTCTCCTAGGAATTCAGTAATTTTTGAAATTGCATCGAGGAACTTACATGATCAACCATAAAGAATATGCAAACAGCAAACGTTGACAATATCTCAAAAAAATACATTCCATAAAAAAAATTTATAATTAGAATTTTAAAAGAGCTTCATAGCACTCCCTAGATTTATAATTGGACTTCCAGTGGAACAAGGCATCAGTTTGCAAAAGCATCTTTATGTTGCCAATTCGATGCTTTGGGATGACTATTGGTAGGGAAATTGAGGGATGCTCAAGTTTACAGCCCAATCCACCCATCACCCCCTGCCAGGTGAATCCTTAATTAGACTAAAATGAAAAGAAGATTCTTAATAACACTTAAATTGTTCTGTTTTGCTTTGTGGCATCTGATAGACATCCAGAGTAATGTCAAACATAATGACAGTAATTGTACTCAAAGCATTTGTTGATAGAAAGTGATCCATTGACTCATCTTTAAGTCGGAAACTAGCACCAACAAAAAAGTGCAAACATCAATCCAAGACAAAAATCATCAGTACAGCTCAATCGCAACTGACATAGATATCAGTAACGCAATCTCACAGCCCACATGTCAAAACTTCAGTCAAGATGCTGAAATAGACTGAAGCTGAGAAAATGATAATCTAATTGTCGAGTGATCCATGGTACTGGCATGTTTGCAAACAAGAGCTTCTGTAGCTTGTTCTTCATTTTCAAAAAGTATCAGTGCCTGCTTCTTACCATTAGCCTCAAAGAGTCTGCTGTTAATTATATTTCCATGTTCTTCCAAATGAGACACAACTTCAACTTCTGTCACATCAGCATGTAGGCTAGAAACATGTATCATCTTTGTTGGAGCACAACAATACCGGTAGTTCTTTGCCAGATTACGGTTAAAACGATTCAGCTTAGAACCTGAGTAATCAGTTGAATCTGAGGATGGATGTATCTGTGCATGCTTCGAGAAGTTTACTTCCAAATGTTTTCCAAACAGCAAAGCTCCCTGGGTGACAGTTTACATTGTTAGACATTGGTTGTAATTGAAAAAGTTTTACCGAACTTTACCAAGCAATTGAGAAGCCAAAGATTCTACCTTCAAAAAGTTGACAGCTAATTCTGCCTGAAAACCATCTGCCATTTGAATCAGTGCATGATCGGGTTTGTTTCGGAGTAATTTAATGCGCAGTATATTACCATAAATGGAGAACAAATTGAAAAGTTTATCTTCATCTATTTTCTGAAATAAGTCATAACATCAACTTGAGTCAGTTAATTCATAATTGTCAAGCTAAAAACATTTCAAAAAGTCCTCTTGCTTTAATTCAAAAAGTGCATTCAATATTTCAGTTGGAAAACAATTAGAGAAAATCAAATGTGGAAATGCAGAGAAAGCACAATTATAAAAAAGGCTCTGTAAGCAGGACCTCTGGGTTCAAGTTGGCAACTAGAATCGTGCATCTATCATTGTTACCAGTAACTCCTCGGGGTAAGACACCGCCAAAGGCTTCCATTATAGCAGCTCCACTGGCAGTAGGCATCTATTACAGGTAACAGGTATCGAAGAATTGTATCAGAATGTGTTGAGTTACATAGGTCAGAAATCAAAGAAATATAATTTCCTTGACATTTCATTATCAGTTCAATGGAAAGCATAGCCCAGCAACTCAGAATAATTTTCAAGGAGTGCAATCAGAGCTCAAGCTGATTATCAAACCTGTACAGAGTTTAATCCCATCGCTGGAGCACCCACCATATGATGGAGAGAGACTGTAAATTTTCCCAAGATAAAACACATCATTATAAAACGTAATTTAGACCCTAAATTCTTCAAATGGTATATATTCAAACTTGAACAAATGGTTGTGTACCATACCCACCTGGTTGAATGCCATACATGCCTCCCGCATCACCAAAAGACTGTTTTAAATACACAAAGATACAACTCAGAACAAACCAGATTAAGTTACAGAAAGCCATTTTAACTTTCCATTTACATTAAACATATATCAAGTATCACCTGGGTAGGCATCCGATTTTTCTGCTCTGAAGGCAATGCTGGGTTTGTGAAGTCCCTGCCAAAAATTAACTAGAGGTAATTACAAACTATAGATAACATAGCAACAAAAATTCTATATCATAAGAAGAAGCTAAGGAAAAACTTGACCGGTGCAATGCAAAAAAATTACCTGGTTCTTTCATTGTTGTAGTTCACTTGTAACTCAGTAAGGCTAGCAGAAAAAAAAAAATTACATTGTAAGACAACATCAGAAGGACAATCTAATAATGCTAATGATTCAAACAAAGGTAAAAGTTGGTGATATCCAGCATGCATACTTTGAGAACTGAATCTCTAGCTGACAACATCCATCATAGATATTACGATTCTGCAGAAATATTCCAAGACGACTCAATCTAAATCAAACCTCAACAAATAATGTTAAGAAAACTAACTATATGAATGTACACACCAGTTCCTCGAAGATCAGACAACAAACCATATGAATGTACATATGTCCTAGCAATAACATACCTGCAGATTTTTCATAGCTTGAACGGCACTTTGTCTTGAAGCATACTGAATAAAAGCTTGCAAACCTGTATACAAACAATTAAGTTATTAACTCAACTGTTACCGAATTGTAATAATCCCAGATTCATAATAACTTATATACATTCCCATATTGTATGATAAGTTCACTAGAACATGTGTCTTGTCTGTTCATGATAATTCTATGCTCCAGAAGCATAGGGTGAAGTATCATGATCCATATATACTTAAAGAGTAAAAGATAGAATAGAAAGAAAAAATGCCACCAACACTCTCAGACTATACAGCACTAAGGAAAGAAAAGAAATAAGAATCGGATATTTAGAAGACTCGAAGAAGCTGACCAGACTTCTGAAATATGACGATCTTCTCGACAAAACCAAGAGGGGAAAAAACTTGATGCAGCACTTCCACTGTGATGGGATAGAGCAGGTGATGAATAGTAACTAAGAGGATTCGGTTGGGCTGTGAATCCTGAGAATGGCCATCACCAATCCAGCATAGCAAAGACACGAGAAAGAAGACATACATAGAGAAAAGAAGAAAGGAATGCGTGAGAAAAGAGATTTAAGTAAGGAAGTGCACAAATGACATAAATTTGATACTGCAAAGCCAAACCTATTCCACTCTAACTCATAGCAGCATCAATTTGAAAAGGCCAGTAATACTGCCTACCTGGTCTCCACTACGTCGTGCCTGCCCTGAATACTCAGTTGTTGTCAACTCCTGATGAGATGAGAACTGAATGTAGACATTCCTACCTCTGCAAATAATCCCCATGTTAGGTTGGACCGAATGGGAAGAATATTTTGCCAACCAGAAGTGTAAATTGCACAAATATCCATGCACAATACCTTATGCTCGGCTGAATTGTTGAGTAATGGTCTAAAACACTGACCGCAGAAGGAATATCACGCATTTGCATGAGAGCCTACAGAAGAAACACAAGTTGTCAATGCCGTGTGCCTAAAGAGCATCATACAAGCAGTTAATTCAACACAAAGAGGAATATAAACGTTTACTAGAATAAGAAATTCTTTCTTAAAGTTCTGACCTGATTCTTAGCACGCAATATCACAAGTTTGGTTGCAGTACCAAGATTTTCTACCAGTTTAAACAAGTCTGCCTGCAGATTTCACAACCATGAATATAAACTAGTACTGAAAAATGACTATAAAGACATTCTGTTAGAAAAAAAGGAATAATCGCCATTTCTAAAAAGCATTACCTCAGATATTTCAGGTCCAACATTACGAATATGAAGAACTTTTGATGGTTCGGTCATCTTGAAATCAGTATAGAGAATAACCTAACAGTAAGAAAAAACAAGACCCTGTTACTCATTATTCATGTCAAATAGCTGCACCTTTAATAAGAAGCACAAAGTATATATAATGGCAGGGAATATTATATAGAAGTAAATAACCCGATCACAAAAAATTAAATGCCAATTCGTCATACAAGCTCATGTATGCCAAGATCTCATTCATTGACAGGTAGTACTTAAAAGTGTTATCACTTTCATCATTATTGGGCTTCTTAGGCCCAACAGCTCTAGTTGTACCCTCTCTTTAGGCCCAGGTAAACAGCCTTGGAATCGTCACTTAACAAGAGAATTCATAAATTATTGGCAACGAAAAATGGTTAAGAACATTTAAACAGATAGAAAAATGACAAATATAGATAGTGTTGATTCTGCAAGAACCCTGCAAAGAGGCAAAAAAATTTCCTTTGAGAATAGGAAACCCTTTATTTACAATCTAATTTGAGACAACCCCTTGAATATAAACATTTTCAGAATCTGTTGCATTACCATCTATTTCATTTTCTCCAGCACTTTCTGGGAAACAAATCAGATGCCACTGAGAAATTATGATCCAGACAGTCAAGTTTTTAAGCAGATAAGGTTTTCACAATGTTAAACTAAATGTTTGCTGATTGTAACAAAAACATGGTATATGGATCATGCATTCTTTCAAAAGAAATAATATGACCTTTTCCTTTTTATCTGGTGAGATTCAAGGCTTATTAGGATACCCAAACTCAAAGATAGGAGGTACAGAATTTCTCAACAAAAGGATATGAACTGAGCACCTCACCTAAGGTCAGAGGCCAGGCAATCCTGATGACCTAAGTATTACACCCAATTGGAAGAGAAATCACCCTCTCCCTGTAAATGATGAAGAGCAAATAGTCTCAACTTTATCTTAGTGTAAGAGGATCATGTTTATAATACTCCTAAGCTTCTCATCAAAAGCTATGGGAGGGGCTTGAGATGTGTTGGTAGAGTGACCATCATAGAACAGATGTGCCACTTAATTAAGGTTAAACTTTAGAGCCATTAGTTGTTGACAATTATTAAATTCTGATTTACCTTCATCCCCAGATTCAATTCATCAATGTCAAGCATGATCTTGAATCTTCAAGCCAGAATTAGGGATGTCTTCAGGAATCTATTTATACAAATACATTCTCCTTAAACGAGTTCACATTAAGTTATATACATAAAAATGTAAAGAAATGACCCTCCCTCTCTTGCTCTCTCTCTCATGTTCACACATCCAATTAACTTCATGTAACAAGGAATATGCCCATCAGAACCCTTTAGACAAGAAAGCCTATTGTCTTTTTTGTGTATCTTCACCCATACACATTATTCTAAGCAGCTGGTGTCAAGTGTACATATAGACTAAGTCACAACGTTCGAATTCGGCAACAATAAAATTCGGATGAAATTCGACAAGGTAAACATAATGAAAAAAAAATTGACATTTATATCGCCTTATATAAATTTAATTTTTTAGAATATAAATAATAGATCACAAAATAGCTAAAAAAAAAATTATCATTTGTAAACAATAATTTTACGAACATATACAATTAAAAAAGTTCATAACAATATGATATAATTATATTCTATTATATTATATTTAATTTAATTTAATATAGAAGTTTTTTAATATAATAGACTAAGTATATACTTAATTTAAATATAACATTTCAAAATTTAAAACTTCTATTATTAAAAAATTATAAAATATATTTTGATAAATGTAACAGTTTTTAATAGAACTTAATTTATAATTTGAAACATATCTTAATAAATATAATATATAAAGTTATAGACTATCTTGAAATTCTATAGATTAAAATAACCCTATAAAAAGAAAATTAAAAAAACAAATTGTGGATTAAGATCAAAATTGCAGATGGAGACTTCGACCAGCAGGAGGCACGGGGATGATATTGGTTGCAGACATTATGTCCGAGGAGGGAATCATAGCAGATGCCATGCCTTTCTAGCAACCTACGTCGGCTACAAAGCCAAAGATGAAATCAAAGCTTACGCAGCCTCAGGCAAAACACCGGCTGCCATGGGCATTTTAGGAGCAGGAGAAATCTCCATCTCGGCTTTACTTTCAACGATTGATTCAAATTGCTTCTTCACGCAGGTCCTCTCAACCTCAAGCTGCTCAAAATCCACATTTACGCTATCATCCACATCCATCCAATCAGGTTGGTGAACCATATCTCCCCTCTCTGCCTGTGATGCCTGAAACCGCTTGGAGCGATGCTCATTGTCCTCCGCTCCTGTCAATGGCCGCTTCTGCTTCAAACCAGAAAACAATCTTTTATCTTGTACTAGATCCAAATCCATAGGCTCGTAGTCTTCATGGGAGTGCCTCATTATCTTAGCTAAGGCCATGCCATCTACAAAGCCCTCCAAAGCCACGATTTCTCCCAGGCTTCCTTGCCCTGCTACCTCACTCCAATCTGCACCCTCCTCCTCACCCTGGGAGGCAAAATTAACAGCAGATTCAATTTGGGTTTCTGATGGCATACACTCTTCCTCACGAAATCTTTTAACGGCTTCTTTTCCAGCATCTTTCTGCCAAGAAATTCCAACCGAGGCATCATGGGGTTCAACCTTTACCACACCAATGCCAACAATTTCCGGGCCATTAACAGTTTGGCCAATAAGTGCCAAAGCTGGCTCAAGAGAGCAGCAAATAAGAATCCCAACATCATTCTCTTTCGCTGGATTCTCCTTTTCAACTAAGTTCCCCTCTTTCTTCCAGCCATCCCACAAATGTACACGACGCTTGAAGCACAGTTTTACATACCATAGTTATGAATTTTACTTTCTTCTCCTTCATCCATCTCTGCTCAAGCCAACCTAGGCTCTGATACCAATTGCTAGTTTAAATCAAGCAAAGAAATAACATAAAACAATGAAAGAAAAACAAAATTAAAGATTGAGACACAAGACAAGATTTATAGTGGTTCGGCAAATGCCTACGTCCACTCTCAAGCAAGGAAATCATCTATTAACCAATATCCAAAATTACATCCAGTACATAGACTGCACACATATTTATACATTCATATTCAAGTATGAATCAAAGAGTTGAGGGAGCCAAAAGGTCATGTGACCGGTGGGCTTCACATCCCAACAGCTGCAGCAATTGATTTTCATGGCATTGTGTTTGGCAACAAAGAGGGGTCCAGGCATTGCCGATTGGGAAATCTTGAAGCTGGACGATATAGAACCCAGAGTTAATATCCTTGCAGCGTGGCCTTCAAACCTCGCCCCACAGACCTCCTTGACAACCAAAGGTTGGTTAAGTTCAAAGTGCAGGGAAGTGAAAGTTGTGGCAGAAATGATCAGGAAAGACACGGAGGAAAGACGTGTGGGAAAGATTTAGCTACGTTTCTAGAGTGAGCTGTAAACACCATTTAATATTTTTGAAACCCTTAAAAAACACTATATTTTACTCCATGGAAGAAGCTAACACGTTTTTCTGTATGAATATGAACCCGAATTTTAACGAATTTTATAGAAATATTTAAAATTCGCCAAAATCCAAATTCTATGGTTGAAATTCGGCGAATCTTGTGACATTGCATATAATTAAGAAAGACATAAGATAAATTTGAATATTCAAAATTCATATTGTGTTCACATGTTGAATGTATTTGCGCTTTGTTTTTTAGGCAACAGAAGTTAATCTATTATTCCACTTTCTAACAAAATTTCCTCTTCGGCAGAGAACCTCCTGCCTACAGCCCATGAACCACAAAATTTCCAGGACAGAGAAATCTGTCCCTTGTGTGGGAGTTTTGCATATTCCAACAAGGTACACATAATAATCATTGATTTTAACAGTCTTTAACCAGTACATACAGTAAATATGCATTATGAAGAAAATTAATATTGGATAATCTTCCAGAAAGCAATACTATATTCATCTTGCCCACTAATAACCAACACCTTTAACTAGCTATCTAACATCTCATCATAACTCTTCACATCTTTCGCAGTTGCTGAAGTGCATATCATACATCAAATCTCGACGGCTGCTAAATCCATTTTAGTTGCAATAATTTTGAATCATAAATATAGCTTGAGTTCAATACTAAATCTGGCTATCCTCTGCTGCCAGCTTAGCTGATCATAAGTATCAATATAACAAAGTTATCCATAACATTGCACACTAAAGATTGTAATACCCTATATGTAAATGATGCACAAAATATAGAAGCATACATTTTCAATAGTAGGTCCCTATCCAAGTCACTTAACATGTAATCTCGCAGCGAAATAACATTCTCAAAAGTCCCCAGATGTGTAACCCCAACAAAGGAAAGCTTAATGTAGCATAGTGATCCTGAAAGCTGGAAACCAAAACTCGTGCATTGTAAATGAAAGGTTCTTCTTAGAAGATGACTTTTCATGAAATCATGGACGCAATAGATGTGTCTCAATCAGTTAAAACTTAAAAGTAATTCTACATGGCTGACAATGTAGACAGGAATAAATCAGAAACCAAAAGAGTACAGATACAATACATTTCATTGAATTTTGCAATAGATTCGTGCCTACTGAAGTTGTTAGCTTTCATTACTCAACCTAAGTGGAGACTGATCAATCTACCAGCTCACAACACTGAAAATCATTTTTTGCTTCCTGTATGTGTAGGCATACGTAATGACATAATCAGATTGGTCTGTTCAACGCATATAGATAAATCCATGCTTCTTGTTAAGGCATTTAGTTAATATTTATATGGGTCGCTTAGATTAGAACAAAAGCTGATTGACATTCATAGTCATATTCTAGCTGATTATAAGCACATTGCAAACTTTACGCAAAACGGGACCACATAAAGCTGATTGACATTCATAGTCATATTGTAACTGATTATAAGCACATTGCAAACTTAACACAAAACAGGACCACATGGATACTAAAAGAAGTGGGCCAAATGAAACGTGCGTATAAAAGGAAATACAATACATTCATTCAATATAAGAAAAAGCATAGAACACTGGGGAGTAGACAAAAATTGGTAACGGGTAAGATTATATATAGCTAGTCAGTTATTTTATATTTGAAGGTCAATCAGAGGTTATATTCAGGTTACAGTGCACTACTTGCATTGAGCAACTGTACAATAAGGAGTAATGTTTGGTGCAGATCTCGTATTAGTCTCATTCAGTTTTCACTATTCAAACACTAAGAAGCTTATAATGTAATCCTCTACTTGACAGCGGCTTTGTCATGCTTGATGTGTTCCCTTGACGTATTAATTCTAAGCTTTTAAGTTTTTCCAGATCAGATGTTACCATAATTATTAATTAGTTTCTTTACTATTATTATACACTGTAAGCATTCATTGGATTGTATTATGTAACCTAAATGCCATATTATGTTAAATAAAAATTCTACAGTTAGCATAGAATATGCAAAAAAGATCCATGTAGACGCAAGCAAATGGTCTGGATGAAAAACAGGTAATGTCCTTTCAGTAGTCTCCACTAGTCTTATTGCATATTTTGACATAGAGAAATGCAAAACTGTATTACAAATTTATGTTGTGTTACTGGGTACACCTAGGTGCCCTGCCATACCCAAACTAGTTTGGTCTGGGTTCAGATCCTAGGCCAGATCTGACCTAGGTGAATCCAAGGCACATACTCAGGCTTGTGCATTTGACCCAAGTACATCTGAGACATACCTGAGCCAAATGCAAAGACCCCAGTATGTCCCTGGATGTACCCAGGCAAACCCAAACGCAGTGGGAAGAACACATTTTAAAAAACTGATATTTTTTATAAGTCAAAAAGTACATTAAAATTTAAAAGCTAACTTATTCCAGCTAACCCTAAAAAGCAACTTTGTGTTACCAACAAAACACAAACCAAAAACATAAAAGTCATTCTTACCTTTTATTGCTCAGACTTGCTGCTTCTTTGGTGTTCAAGCATTGCGAAGGCCCTATTCCTATGCCTATATTCTGTAACTTTATTGTACGAATTAAAATTCTACATATATAGTACAAATGAAACCAGCCATACCAAATCTGGTGAATCCCTTAACCCGAAACCTTCATATTTTAGAAAGGAAATCTGAGTGGCATCTGAAAGTTCTATTTGAGAGATTTACTTCAAACTCAGATGGGTCTATGCAAAACATTTTTAGATTGCATGAAATGGAAATCACTTGCTTCAGTTTTAGATAGAGTTATGGAAAATATTGACTTCAGTTCTAGATGGAAATACGGAAAACACTTGCTTGAGTTTAAGATTTAAATATGGAAAATATATGGTTTAGCTAGGACGGAAATTCCTAATTAGCATCCTAAAGGTATCATTGTCTATATTTCTCAATCCTGACAAAACTTGAAAGAACTCTTTCAGTATGAAATTAAGCACAAATCTACTGCCAAAGCAGCAATTCACCCATTTAAGCAGCCTATGCCTAAAAATTTGCGGCCCATACTAGAGATCCTCCATACAATAATTATACAACTTGAACTTGAGATAATGCAAGAAGCCAACGAAAGAGAGTCAACTCAACACTCGGCAAAAATTAGTGCATAACAAAAATATACATCAAAAACTCAACAACCTCAAAATTTCATATTTTTTAAAGAGTTTTAGCTTTCCATCAAGCCAATCAGTTTCTTCATCCCCAAGTTGAGCAGTTACACGTCAAACCTGAGACGTGTGACTTAAACTTCATACACTGGTATTGGACCAATCATAAATACATAACCAAGAGAGGACCTGCATTAGAAATCTCAATCCTTTCTCTGCCAACAGATTAATTCATTTCCTTTCGAGGGCCATGTAACAAAGTTCTAAGTGCTGGCCCAAAACTTCAACAAGATTCAAACAAGGGGCATAACAACTCTGGAACCCTTAGTACCCCAATGTATATGTATATCGGATATACATCACAGTTGGAATAATTATAATATAAATAAATAAAAACACACACACAAATTGTTCAGAAACCAATGTACACATATAATCAGTCCACTTTGAAAAACAGGACAACCCAGCCATCAGCCTGACTACACTGCACTAGCATTTTAGCATATATTTATAATTTACAAGTGACATAGACCAAAATATTCCTGCACAGGTAAAGGGCTACTGTGGTTCCGATCAAAGAATACTGTCGTAAATAGTGGACAGTCAAAGGAATTACAAAATTGAATCACATTCTTCAAGAAAGTTACTCTCAATAGTCTGCAGTAAACGAAAACAATAAAAAGACACCTAATTATCAATTAAGCACCGTCAATCTCAAATATCAGGCAACCATTAGAAAAAGAAAGAAAATATATTAACATCCACAAACGTCCAAAAAAGGATCAAAGGGACTGGAACACGCAGAAAGTACAATAGCAACGGACTAGGGAAAAATCGACCCTAAACATTACGCAAAGAATAAATCAAAACAAAAAAAATAAGAGTAGCCAGAAGATGCGTTAGCTTAAAACGATTTAACTCCCAAGCTAGTACAATTATAAAAAGAAAGGCATGGAAAGAACCCTGCAAAGCAGTACAGTCGAAGCAACCGACCAGGTAGAAAACCAAAATCCTCAGGTGTCGGGAATTTCTTTCTATTACTTAGTATTTGTTCAAACTTTGTATTTGAAGGTGCCAAGAGTATAAAGGTAAATGTGGCTTTTGATACTTCTATATATGTTCATAATCCGAAGCTGAACCATACTGTGCCTTCCATTTTTTTCTATGCGGATAAACTCTGAGGTATCCAGAACTTGAAATAAAAAAGGCATTCAGTCCCACTCACAAAATGAGTGAATAGGAACAACACATTCTCGTGTCAAAACAAGGTAAATTTGTTTTTACTTCAATAATGCTACGAAGCAAGCGTACGACAGATCCACTTTCCAATGGCACATACTCACTCATTGTACAGTAAGATTAAAATCATAATCTCCCGGGGCAGCTTGGTTCGCGTGTTTCTGGTCTCAGAAAACCTGGAAAACCCGTCAATTATAGACTTGAAGGCTCTGGGTTTAACAAAACTCAATGGCAATACCCACAAAAAAAAGTTGTCGACCAGCAAGATCCCCTCTACACCCAGACTAAGTACAGACCCATAACTAAGAAATCAATACCTTTAACGATTCAATGTCAACCCCCAAAAGGAATCTTCTTCTTTTTTCATAACGCGGATGACCGAGTTGTCAACTGAAAACTTGGAAAACGCTTTTTTTTAATATTCAATGGCAATGACCACAAGAAAATGATCAGAACAAGATGGGTAAATGAATGCATAAGCTAACAGAGAAACTTAAAAAATCCGACCCATTTCTGCACTTAAGAATCCAAGCATACCCAACTTTGAAAAAGTACCTTACCAGATAATAAAGCTGAAGTGGTCACTGTAGCTCCTCCTGGTCTCTACCTGAGTAACAATAAGACCTCAGATATCAATCCTGAGAAAGTGTAATTTGTTATCCTATAGGCTGAGCACCTTGTGGATCTGAGTGAAAAAGAAAGAAGATACCACCGATTCAGTAGACCTAAAAGAAGAAAGAGAGAATCAGTGACCTAGATAAAGAGGGGACGCCTTCAGTTGCGGTCAAACAGATCAGGATTTAAGGTTTTAATGAATTTGGATGTTGGCCTGGAGAGTTAATAATATATGTGAGAAAGCTCGTTAGTGTTTCGGGCTTGTGAATAGGGTAGTTTCATGCAAGTTTAGTCACTTCTATGTCCTTATATTCAAATATATAAACATATCTTATTTATTTGTGCTTAAACAATTATTTGTTTCTCTCTTTCCTTTTTTACTTTATTTTATTTTGATCTTCTTCAATGTGTCAATGTTCTTATTTTTTCCACCTAACCAATAAGGTCTATTTTAGCTCTCTTATCTTATTATCATTTTTTCATTATGTTCTTAGTTATATCTCATCTTGAAGATGGATCATATAGTATAACCTGAAACATTAAGATAAAAAATGTCATTCAATAATTTAAGTATATTGATATTTTGATTTATTGTAAAAAAAATATGTTTGTTTATGTAAATTTAAGTATAAAAGATAATTTGAAATATTCTTTTTATAATGATAGAGTTATAATTTAAGAATTGAGAATGAATTATCTTGAAATTTATGAGGGACTAAAAGTGTGTAAGATATAATAATTATGTAACGTGAGTGTTCACATTTCTTTCCCTTTTCTTTCGTATTTCCTTCCAAAAGTTTCACAAATAAATATACATATATATCATTCAATTAAAAATTGTTTAGAACATGGTCACATGCCTATTTGCATTCGTTGCTTGAATTTTAGATGTATAAAGTGATCCCATGCAAATTTTAAATTGAAATCTTCTCTTATAATTTGGAGTTGCTATAGTTTAGGAATTGAAAATAACCTATGAAAAATTAAGGGGGGTTAAAGTTATGCAGCTAATACTAAATAAAAAGTATGGCCCCACTAATTGAGCATGATGGGCTATTTTCAACATTAATAATCATTTAGTAAGGGTTATTAATATTTATGCTTTGAATGATGTTGTTGAGAGATCTATCCGGCTCCAAATGTAGATTGTCAATTAAATGTCTATGATTCTATGTAGGGATTAATATGATTGAAATAACCTATGATAAATATGGGGTCTTGTCTATGTTGTAGATAGCTAACAAAGATAGTTGTGGTTCTTCATGTGCGGTAAATTAGAAATTTTTGATCCATATCTTGGTTACCACCTGGATCATTTGACATGATATGTATGGAGTAATATTAGAACAAGGTCCAATAAAGTACTCAAGCATCTTGGTTGTTCTATGATGTCAACATGATTGTTTTCTGCTTTGCTAGTTGGTATTTGTTGTTAATGAAGGCTTTGTTGGACATTGTCCTTTCAAACCACTTCTATTATGATTTAATGTTGTGTAGAAATTCACTAAACCCAAGATCATGAAGACACAATTCTTTCTAAATATGTCATTGCTCGACCACAAGGCCACATCCTATTCACATTCAATGTTTTTAGAATTTGGACCCATATCCCATGCATGAGACTATATGGATAGCCTATGGAATGATGTAATCACTCATGCTTCTTGGTTTATCTACATCTATGGGCAATAGCCCATTTCCATCATTGATCATATGAAGCAACCATCTCATAGCTTCACAAAGCCACCACAAGTTTAGAAGCATAGCATTTTGATTTGACTACTTATCTTAGAGTGGCTTAGGCTTGCCACCAGAAATAGGTTGTAAAAACCCACAATGCATGAGAAGCTGAAATCAAATCTTATCTCTCTTAGCTTGACAGATGAGGTCTTGGAAGAATTTTATAAGATTTGTGGAGAGGAGCTCCTTGACAAGATTCTTGACATTCTTCAAGCCTTTATTCGACATTGAGAAAAATTCATTTGCTCAAGAGTACACTTTGGCTACTCAAGAAAATACTTTGGCTAAGGTCATTGCTTTGAAGGAGTGCCTAAATATAGTTTCTTATTAGGCTTCCTACTCATTATGCATTCTTTGTACGATCAACTTCTCACCAAAGAAGATTTGTGAGAGATTATTTTTGCAATCTAGAGATAAAGTTGTTGGTTTGGATGGATTTCCTTGTGAATTCTATAGAGTCTTTTGGGACATAATAGGTGGTGATCTTCATGAGGTGTAACTCAAGTTCTTTCATTATAAATCCATGGGAAATTTCATAAATAAAGAGAATATCAAATTCATACCTAAAGCTAAGACCTTAATGAAATATACAATCAATGACCTATCAATTTGTTGAATGGCTTATACAAGAGTTTTTCCAAATCTATCTCTGACTCTTAAGCTTTGGAATCTTCTACCTTAGCTTGTCCATCCTAAATAAACTAGGTTCATCGAATGTAGAGTTATCTTGAATAATATAATTATTGTTTATGAAGGAATGGAATGAGCTAGACACTCTCAACAATCTAGTATTTTTAATGATATAAGATTTCCACAATCCATAATTTATTAAATGCTACTTATGGATTAGATTGTGTGCAAGTTTTTTATCAACGTTTTGGATCACACTCTATGGTCCATCATCGGGATGAAAGAGGGCTAAGGAATTAATTTTTTGATCAATATTTCAGATCACACACCATGATCCATCATCAAGATGAAAGAGAGCTGAGAAATTAATTTCTTAGCTCTCTTTCATCTTGATAATGGAATTTCTTAGCTCTCTTTCATCTTGATGATGGATCACGAAGTGTGATCCAAAATGTTGATCAAAAAACTTGCACATAGATTTCTTGGCTCTCTTTCATCCTGATGATGTATCATGGAATGTGATCCAAATATTGATAAAAAAAACTTACACATAGTCTAATCCAGAAGTAGCATCTAACAATCTATCATTTTTATGACCACATTAAGTGACCTTTCATTCTTACCATCATTCAAGAACTTGGGTTTGGTCTTCATTTATTTCAATCCATGTAGATATTGTTTGATAATGCATTGACCTACATTATCATTAGTGTTCAAAAGTCCAAGTTGTGTCGACTTGAATTTTATCCTCAGAATGTTACCTGCAATAAGTTAGTTTCATAAAATGCAAATGGAAATACTACAGGAAATCCAAACTCAACCAATGAAACTACATGAAGTACATATAAAATAAAATACTAATATTACCTTCATGGCTTATGTCTCATTGTGTTCTAACTCCATTGTTCCTGGTTGCAGATGGTGTGCTCTCAAACAATGCATTGATGGCTTCCAAGATGACATATGAAGAATGGACCGATAACTTGTAGTTAACTGATACTATGATATGCAATACTACATGATTATGCTAAATGATTATGCTAAAATGCTATATGATATTTGTTATTTGCTATTTGCTTCAAGATTAAAACTCACAGATGCATATGATTAATTTGAAGACTAACTCTCTCTCAACTGAAGCTCTTAATTTTATAGACTTTGAGAGGATGAGATGATGTGGCTTAGATCAACGGTCATGATCAGATCTACAGATTTGGATGGCTGTGAGAAAAGGTGAAGGTTGAGAGAAAGGGGGAAGGAGAAGACAAATGTCACTCATCTCACCTTGATTGGGTTGCTGACTGAGGGAATCTAGGGATGGTTGGAGGAAATTTAGGCATGATAGGACAAGTGGACTCAAGTCCTTCCTAAGATGTAGGGGGTGTTGGAGAGAATATAGAAGATGGTTATGAAATATGTGTAGGTACACAATTTTCATTAAGTTTGGAGGTTGGAGATAAATGATGAATTAATATTTAAGAAATATTAATTTCCTTAGCCACATGATGGATGAGTTGGCAAAGGGAAGATGAAGTGGAGATGGAAGGTGAGTTGGATAAGGGGTTAAATAATTTAAGAATTATTTAATATTTGAGACTATAGGATAGGAGAATAACCACTAAATGTTAGATATTTAATTATTTGGAGGAGATAATTAAATATTAGATATTTAATTAACTTGGTTAAAAGGAATAATTAAATATTAGATATTTAATTAATTAGATGAATAGGATAGATGAATTAATTATTAAAATATTAATTAATAGAAAGACACAAAAATGAATTAAATAAATTAATCTTTTCAAATTAACTATTTAATAGAAGAATCATTATTAAATAAATATAAAATATTTATTTAATTGCTCATAGCCATTTTTATGTGTATACATTTTGCCCCTCTTTGAGATGATGTCGAGACAACATTGTTTCAAAGATTAAATCAAGTCTCAATAATGTGCCTGATGGAGATTGAAAATCTTGATTGTGTGCCCCCTTAGGAGATTGATCGTGAATTTGTTGAAAACTTTGGTTTGAACAATTGATCTCATGATAATTGATAAAAAATTTAGTCAATTAAATTTATTTGTAAAAAACAAATTAAATTGCCCCATTGAATAGCATTAATTACTCTTCAAATAGTAAATATAAAATTAACCAAGGCTAATTTTAATTTCATTGTTATCCTTGTCAGCTTGTGAAGAAAAATTTCTTGCTGAGGTGGTGAAATGGTGATTCCTGTGGAGAACCATTGTTTTGAGCGTGTTTGGTGATATCAGCAACCTGTCGATTATGGGTATCCAGTATATATCTTATCCCGAGCTTTGTTTTCAACTTTTCATTTGACTTTTCATGTGTTTAGGCGCGTTTTTTTATTTTTATAATTTTTTGAATTTTTCCAGCGTTAGGTTAACACTTTTGCATTTTGTTTTAGCGCATATGCAATTAGGTTTAGAGCATTTGCATAGATTAGCGCAAATGATCTTTTTGTTGGTGCATATGCATAGGATGTTAGCGCAAATGTTTCGTGTGTTGGCGCTTTTGCATAAGATGTTAGCGCTTTTGCTTTGTTTTGCGCATATGCTTTTAGAGTTAGCGCATTTGCTAAAAAAGATAGTGCAAATGCATTAGTTTAGCGCATTTGCATTTATATTTAGCGCATATGCTCAATAGGATAGCGCAAATGCTCAGAAATTGATGTTTTTGATAAGTGCAAAGGCTAAAAATCACTTTGATGATTAGATTTAACATGTTTAATGCGTATTGATGATGAATTGGTACCTGATTGAGTGATTACTTGATTGATTTGATTGATTGATTGCTTGATTGTTGATTGATAGATAGAGCAGCTCTAAGAAACCAATTTAGTTTCTGATGCAAGAACTTAGCAGAGTTTTGATTGAACTCAATGATTGATAGGTTTAAAATGATTTGATAGCGTAAGTTGCTTCACTTTGCTTCTATAACTCTTTCTCATTGGTGTCAAACGTATTGGTAAGAACCAAGGGCTCCTACTCATTCATTAAGACACCTGCTTATTCAAATTAGATGGGAAGGTAGTTAACTCCCTCCCAACCTCCCTCGCAAGTTCCATCCTGAACCCCCGGTGGGCTTATAGATAGATAGCGTTGATTGCTTCAATTTGATTTGATAAATAGATAAATGATTTGATTCAATTTGATTTGATAGATAGATAGCGTATATTGCTTCAATTTGATTTGATAGATAGATAGCGTATATTGTTTCAATTTGATTTGATAGATAGATAGATGATTTGATTCAGTTTGATTTGATAGATAGATGATGATTTGATTCAGTTTGATTTATTTCTCTTGATTAAAATAGGAGAAACGTGATGTTCTCCAGTGTCGGGAGAAATTACCGGCAGTACGACATTTAGTGCCAGAGTTGACACAGGTTGAGGTTAGACATATAGATGCTTGTGGTTTACGTCATTTGTTGTATATGCCTGAGATTACGCATAATAGAGGATTATTGACAGCGTTATCTGAGAGATGGCATAGTGAGCATAAAACTTTCCACTTGCCCACGAGTGAGATTAGTGTGACGCCCAAGGATGTCTATAGGATTCTGCACATCCCAGTGACTGGCGAGTTAGTACAGTGTGATTTTGAGGATCGTATTGGGACAGAGGCTTGCAGAGCCGTGTTTGTTGATGATAGCATTGGTAGAGGAGATATCTGATGGGAGGATATGGTGATGTATTACGAGGCTCTTCCCGTGATTATTGCTAGTTCGATTGGAGGATTTATTTTTCCTGATAGGCGATCATGAGGTTTTTCTGTTGGATGGGGTGAGATTCTTCGGAGTATGATGCAGCATTGTACTCAATATGCTTGGGGCGTTTGTATGTTGGCTCATTTATATCATGATCTTCACCGGGTAGTGTATGATGAGAGTGAGAGTTTGTCTACAAGATGCACTTTATTGTAGATCTGGTGTTGGGAGCACATTCTATTACTCGGCATATCCATCACAGGGTTCGTGGAGAGAGGCAGCCATATGTATATTTTTATGCAGGTATCCTTACTCAACATAAGCTGGGTAAGATGGCGTATTGGCATTGGGTGCTTGATTCATTGGATAGTATTACTTGGAGACCATATGTTGATTGTGAGCCATGGATGGATGATACACAAACCTTACTATTTATCATGCAGAGTAGATATCTCATTGGTCAGACTCCTTACATTGTTGAGCGACAATTGATTAGTCGCATTCTGAGACAGTTTGGTATCATCCAGCCTATGCCTACTAGTGTGACGATATATGCTCGATGGTACAGAGATAGACGAGATCGGGGACCTTCTTTGTCATTTGAGATTGCTCGTGCAGAGTTTCTTGCTACTCTGAGAGTGGCTTATGATATGAGATTGCACATTCTTGATCCTAGAGTTATCGCAGATTATGCGTAGTACATACTAGCTCATCCAGTTCCTCACATTATTGATCCTGCAGATCCTCCTCCCAGCTCAGGAGATGAGGATGATGACTTAGATGATCCAGTTTTTAGGAGATGGAGACGAAGACGAGAGCTCAAAGCTACTCAAGAGGTCAGGGGAGGTGGAGATGAGGGTGGTGATGGTGGTGGTGGTGGTAGGAGAGCTGGACGGAGGGGAGGTCGACTGAGAGTCTGTGGAGGACCGTTTGGACCGGTTGGCAGGATTGGGAGACCACGTCCTATGGGTGGGAGGGAGCATGGCAGAGCAGGTATGAGATTACCGAGAGGGTTGCCATTGATAGGAGGAGGCAGGGTGACTGGACTAGATGGGGGTTGCAGGAGAGGCATTGATTTTGGACAGATTCAGCTAGACCCTAGGGTTATTGCAGCGCATGGTCGAGATGATGAGGATCCAGAGGATCATGTTCCCCTGATTAGATGACGAGTTTGGAGAGTTACTTAGGCTAAGATTCCAACTGTTGGACAGGTTAGCGGTGAGGAGGGGATTGGGATTCATGCACCACAATAGGATTTTCAAGAGCATGATGCACTAGAGCATGATATGCCAGAGCATGATGTACCAGAGCATGATGTACCAGAGCATGGTGTGCCAGAGCATGATACCATTGATAGTCTGAGAGCACAGATTGAGCAGCTTCGAGCACAGGTGCAGACTCTTATGACTGAGAGGGATAGAGCTGTTAGGAGACAACAGGATACTCAGGGCCTTCTTGATCACATTCAGCAGGTTGGATCAGGAACTCTTTCGGCTGACACTGTTATAGCATTAGTTCGGGCTAGGAAGGAGACTTCCCACTAGCGACGATGATATGAGGAGGCAATTGCAGAGAGCCAGAGAGTAGGTAGTTATCATACCACCATATTGATGGACACTAGCAGTGGTGGGGTCATGGGACCTCCTCAGAGGAGTGGTGAGCATGGGAGATAGACATCTGGAGGATCTTCTCGCCCACAGCCACAGAGACGGACATATTCAGGTGGTAGTGGTACAGGACAGCCGTGACTTGATTTGGAGCATTTGTATTGTTTATTTGATATCATTGTATACTTGGACTTTTATTGTTTTATGATGATCTATATTATGCATGTTACTCTATTTGATGATGATTTGTATTATGCATGTTACTCTATTTGATGATGATCTATATGCTTTGATTATATGGATGTAGTGATTAGATGGATGATGATATGATGATGATTGTCTTGCCTTATGATTATGATCTATATGATGCAATGATAAATGTTTTTATTTTGATTTTCGATTTTGATGATCTTGGATGCAAATGAAAATAATTACTAACTTAAATGATATGAATGTAATGATCTATATGGAAATGCAAATGAATGATTGATTTGCTTTTGATTTATGATGATATAAATGCAAATGATCTATATGAAATGTTTTTTTATTTTTATGATGCAATTAAAAATGATGGGAAAAGGCAAATGCAATGATTGAGTTTTATATGTAATGCTTATAATGATTATGAATCTAAGTGCAAAGATGCAACTAAATGATCTTTACGAAATGATAATGCAGAAAATAATGATGATACTCTACATGGTTAATGAAATGCACTTAATTGAATACAAACTAATGCAATGATTTAAATGCAACTAAATGAAATGGATAATGATTAAAATGATTCTAAAAATGAATGCACCTATAATGATTAAATGCAAATTGTTTTTGTTTGTCCAAGTATACTCAATATTTATTTATGACCGTTGATCTGTTAATGAAATGAAATGCTTATAATGTAACTGACAATGAATGTTTATAATGCAGATGAATAATGATCTAACTAAAAATGATACTGTCATTCTTCATATGCGATCTTTGTAACAGTGCTTTGATTTCATCATTGAGCTTTAAAATGTTGTAAGAAAATATAAGCAACTTGACATAATGATTCAAGATGACCTGAGTATTCCTTACATGGATTTTGATATAGCAAGTTAATACAAGCAACTTGATATAATGGATCAAGTTGACCTGAGTATTGCTTGCAGAATAGACAAGGAGTATCTCCTTTCATACATGGCTTGGAATGTCCTCCTTGATCTTTTGTCGATCATATCTTGAGACAAGTTCATACTGTAGGTAGTAAGAGATAAACCACAGACAACAATCAAAGAAAATAATCATGCCCCATCATAGCTTCTCTAGTCATGGACATCCTTGAGTTGCATAGAGTACATGATTAGCAATAAAATAAAGATATAAACACTGAATCTTGTATGTCATTCACATGTTCTTATGGTCATTAACTGATATAATTATCTTGATGAATGATCTTTGATAATCCTTTATTACTTGCTGATTGATTCTTCATTTTTTGAGTTTCCCGATTCAGTTGTTGATTAAACGCCTTGATTTATTTGTTGCTTTGTTGCTCGTTATCTGTTTCAAAACCCTAGGTGTTTTTGGGTTCTCTAAGTTTTTTGAATGTTTTGGGATTTTCAAAGATTTAAGAGATCACCTTAGCAAAAGGAATTAGGATTTTGCCCCCAGTGGAAACAAAAATTTATTATGGATGTATGAATTGGTCAAGATCCAAACCACGGAGGGATACAAATGCAAATTGATTGATTCTGATAAAATCCAAGACAGTGACTACAACAAGTATGTCAAAGATTGTTAACTGTTGGTAAGCTTTATATTTCTTGTTAAATGGTTCAGAGCAATGGATGCGAAAGATAGAAGATGGAATGGATAAGGTAAGATAGATGGAAGTGATAGATGTGATAGGGTGGAATGGATAGGTGCGCAAAGCAATCTCATAGATGGAGGAACTTACTTTGTAGATAGTGCATGTTTACCAGGTTGTCACCATCCAAATTTATTGCATTTTTCTCTCTCTTTTTTATTTTTTTATTTATTTTTATTTCTTTTAACTGTTTTATGCTTTTTAGGGATTTTCTGATTTTTTTATTTTTACTGATTTCTTCAGGACTTTATATGCTTTTTATTGATTGATTTTTAGGACTTTATATCTCAAGCATAGAATTTATTGAGATGAATAGAATTGATAGGTTCATCAAACCAATCACCTTCAGGGGAAGATAACTTGCATGCTTCTGTTCCATATGTTGCTACTATGACAAAAGGTCCTAGCCAATTTGGTTCAAATTTTCCCTTCTTTTCCCGGTCTTCCTGATTTCTTGGATTTTCCCTTAGAACTATATCTCCAATCTGGAAAATACACGGCTTGACTATGTGGTTATAGCTTCTTGCCATTCTTTGTTGGTATACTTTCAAATGTTCTGTTGTATTTTGGCGACGTTCCTGAATCAGTTCTAGTTCCTAGAGTCGAGAGACCCGTTGTTCTTCTTGTGGTATAAGACCTTGCAAGGATACTTGTATAGAAGGTATCTCTACTTCTATAGGTAATATAGCTTCCGATCCATAAACCAAACAATATGGAGTTGCCTCTATTGGAGTGCGAATGCTAGTTCGGTATGCCCAAAGAGTAGGATTTAGCTGAATGTGCCAATCTTTTCCAGCTTCATTGACTGTTTTCTTCAAGATTTTCAAGATAGTCTTGTTTGATGCCTCAGCTTGACCATTACCTTGTGGATAATATGGAGTAGAAAACCTATGTTGGATATGAAATTGTTCACATAGCTCTTTCACATCTTGATTTTTGAATGGTCTTCAATTATCAATGATAATGGTCATAGGAACTCCATAGCGACAGATTATATAATTCAAAATGAATGATGATATTTGTTTTCCTATCACTGTTGTTAAAGGCACTTCTTCAATACGCTTAGTAAAATATTCAGTAGCAATCAAAATAAACTTATGTCCATTAGAAGATGAGGGATTGATCTTTCCTACCAAATCAAGGCCCCATTGTGAAAATGGTCATGATCATGTCATAGGATATAACTCTTGTGCTAGTGCATGAATGAGATTTCCATGGATTTGACATTGTTTACATTTTCTAGCATATGTGAATGAATCTCTTTCCATAGTAGGCCAAAAGTAAACCATATGAAGAATTTTCTAAGCCAATGTTAAACCACTTGAGTGTGTCCCACAAATACCTGCACAAATGTCATTAAGAACTCTCTAAGATTCTTCTTTTTCAAAAAATCTCAACAAAGTGCCATCTAGACCACGCCTATATAAGATATCAGCAATAATAGTATAGCGAGAGGACTGACGGATAAAATTCATTTTCTGATTACGAGATAAGTCAAGAGGAGGGATATGTTCTTTTAAATACTGATAAATTTGAATGTATAAGGATTGACTGGTTCTTGATGTATGGCAAATTCGGTAGGTATGCTGGGATTGAATGGTAGGAGTTAAGATATCTTCCACAAGAAATTCGTAACGTTGTTGATTCTCCTTATTTTGCAAGAGAGATGCTATTGTAGCCATTGCATCTGCTGCTTTATTCTCATTTCTTGGAATCTGGGTGAATGTGATTTCTTTAAAGTGTTGTTTAAATTTCTCTACCAACTGTTTGTATGGCATAAGCTTATCATCCTTTGTTTGATATTCATCATTTACTTGATTGATGATAAGTTATGAATCACCATAGACATGTAGTTCTTTGACATTCCATTCAATAGCCATTTTAAGCCCTATAGCTAATGCTTCATACTCCGTAGTATTATTAGTGCATGGAAAACGCAATCTATATGATTTCGAAATTGTGTCCTTGAGGGGTGATGAAAAAGATTCCTGTGCCTGATCCATATTGTGTATAAGAACCATCAAAGTACAATTCCCAAAAGTTTGTACTTACTGTCAAGATATCTACATCAGGGAATTCGATATGCAAAGGCATGTTATTTTGTAAAGGTGCATCAGTCAATTGATCAGTGATAACTTGTCCCTTGATATCTTTCCGGTCAACGTACTCTATATCAAATTCACTCAGTATCATAACCCATTTGGATAGTCTCCCTATCAATGTTGACTTTCTCAACAAATATTTGAGAGGATCTATCTTTGCTATTAGTTTCATTGAATGAATCAACATATAATGTCGCAGCTTCTGAGTTGCAAATATAACTGCTAGACATGTCTTTTCTATTGAGGAATAATTTAATTCATAGCCAACAAGCGTTCGACTGATATAATAAACTGCTCTTTCTTTTCCTTCATCATTATGTTGGGCTAGGAGGGCTCCTAATGATACATTTGTTGCTGAGATATAGAGCAACAATGGTTTCCCTTTGGTTGGTAATATCAGTACTAGAGGACTCATCAGATATTCTTTTATTTGCAAAAAAGCTTCTTCACGTTTTGGATCCCATTTGAATGGAACATTTTTATGTAGAAGATGGGTAAATGGAAGACATCTATCTGCTAACTGAGAAACAAATCTCCTGATTGATTGCAATCTTCCTTGTAAAGATCGCAATTGACTTATGTTCCTAGGTGACTCCATCTCCATGATAGCTTTGACTTTTTCAGGATCTACTTCAATTCCATGATCTGATATAATGTAGCCAAGGAGTTTTCTAGAGGTTACCCCAAATGCACATTTCTTTGGATTTAATATCAATTGATATCTTTCCAACTTGTCAATTTTTTTGCTTAAAATGTTCAAATGTTCTTGTCTTGTATGAGATTTTGCAAGTATGTCATCGACATAATCTTCCATAAATGTATGCATCATATCATGGAACATTGTCGTCATATCCCTTTGATAAGTCGCTCCTGCATTCTTAAGCCCAAATGGCATAATATTCCAGCAATATATTCCCCACGCACAGGTGAAAGTTGTATTTTCTTGGTCTTCAGGTGCAATTCTTATTTGATTATATCCTAAGAAGCCATCCATTAATGAAAACATCTCATGTCTTGCTGATAAGTCCACTATGATATCAATGTTTGGTAGCGGAAAATCATCTTTTGGACATGCTTTATTCAAATCTCTGAAATTGGTACAGACCCTTATGCTTTTATCTGGTTTTGATATTGGTTCAATACTTGAAACCCATTCTGGATAAGCAACTAGTCTTATGAAACCCACTTCTAATAGTTTCTTTAGCTCAGTTTTTACAAGAAGAGTAATGTGCGGATGCATCTTTCTTAGCTTCTGTTTAACGGGTTTTGCTTTTAAATCCACATTAAGATGATGCATGATAAGATCTGGATTAAGTCCTGACATATCTGCATAAGACCAAGCAAAATTTATTTGTCTTTGCATAAAGAATTCCATGTATTCTTTCCTCTCCTTTTCTGACAATGAGGCAGCAAAATGAAGTATTTTAGGATCTTTTGATGTATCAATGTTTACTGCTTCTGTTGGTTCTATCAGGATAGCAGATCTCTCTTAAAAATATGCAGGAATAATGTCAAACTTTCCATCTTCTAGCGCCTCAAGGAGGTTTTCACCATCAGATACGTCCTTTGTTTTCTCTTTTGATTGATCTAATGTTGCCATGAAATGGTTTTCAACAATGGGTCTCTTTCCTTGTTTTATTTCACTTTTGCAACTGGAAAATTTGGCATTCTCCTGACTATGAGAAACATCACTTGATTCTGCAATGGAAGATATCTTAGGTGGGATGGGTTCAACAGCATTAAGGTATATGGCTAAGTCATGATCATTGGAAAAGACATTCAGTTCAGGGTTGTCTAAATTATCCCAAGTAATTAGTTTAGGATGAAGAAGGGGTAGATCATAATCACTGTCATCATTAGGTGTTTCAACATTCATGACATAATGATCATAACTTGGCATAGAATAGGTACTGTCATAGATTAAATGTTTTTGAGAATTGTCTTTCTCAAGCGTCTCTAAATTAGTTCTAACAAAATCAATGTTAGCATTTTGTAGTTCACACTCAAGTGGTTCTTCAATTGACGGTTGTCCCTTAAATGAATGGATTATATCAACACACACGTCTTTAATATTGCAAGTTCTTTCTTGATTGACCTCATTTGTATTTTGTAGTTGATATACTTGTGTACATGATAAAGAGGATTCTTTTGCTATATTTTGTCTCCTTTCAAACTCAACTTCTTCTGGACTAGTAGTCAATCCAACTTGACTATCTCTTAATTCTTTTATGGTTCTGTCATATCTGGATACATCTTGTTCCTCTTTTGATGAAAATCTTTTATTTTTGTATGCTTGATCTATCCTTGTTTGTACTTCTTGTGGCCTTACTTCTTTGTCTTTGACATTCCCTTTCCTTTTTGCATACGCCTCTTTTCTCTAAATTTTGAGTTTTTCTTGTCTCGTTTCTAACTTCATCTTTATTTTTGCAATAGACAAGTCTTCTTTTGTAATAGCTTCTTGGTCTTCATTGTGTTCCTTACTTGATGTAGTAGATAAGATATCTGGACCCCACTCATACTCATTGGAATTTGTCTCTGAATCCTGATCTAAGATTACTCCACTATACCATACTAGAATGTTGTATGGTGCAAAAACGTTCTCTGATTTCTGCCATCTATATTTTTACTGCTTCTGGAATATCTTGTTCAAATTTTGCATTTGTTTGTATTTCCAAAACTTGTTGACAAGATTTCTCTTTACCCTTGATGGTAATCTCTTTGTCTTGCTTTTCATGTTCTTCTTGCTTCTTTTGTTTATTTGTTACTATTTATGCCGCTTGATGTAGCTTTTCTTGCCAATTTTCTTCTTTAGAAACTGATTTCTTTTTCCATTTTTGTTGTTGATGATTATGTTGCTTTTGATTGGATTTTAGATATCCAAGCCTGGATTTATCTTCTTTGGATTGCGAGTGTGGACAAATAGGTTCTGAAATACCTTGATGTCGCTTACCAATTGGTCCTTTTCCTTCATATCCCATTTTTTGCATGATTTCATATCCTTTGCCATATTGTTTTATGAGAATATTGACTTCTGCTGTTGTTTCTATAGTTTTATCTTCATCCTTGTACAACCAACCAAGAATGTCTTTGTCTTCATTTTCTTCTTCAAGAGTTCTAGCATTAACAAATGTTCCTTTAAACATATGTTTTGATCTTTTTGATGGCTTTAATTGAATATCTGTAGGCTTACCATATTACTTAGGGGAAAGGGGAAAATTATGCAAAGAATATTTGCCCATTCCTTCATCATTTAACTTGAGCTTTTCTTCAAAAGTTTCCCATAATTTTGCTTGAATTTCTTTGCTAGGATATACTGATTCTCTGTTATGTGGAACTCTTGTATCTTATGTTGGCTTCAAATTATTGCAATATTGACTGGAATCTGCAATTATAGTGATCTCTTTTCCTTCATGAGGAGATTTTACACATTGATGATATGTAGAAGGAACTGCTTGCATCTTGTGAATCCATGGTCTTCCTAGAAGAATGTTGCAATAGAGGTTCAAATCTAAAACCTGACACAATGTATCCTTTTCCACAGGTCCTATTCTTATTGGTAGCACAACAGTTCCTTTAGAAGAACGTTCTGCTTCATCATAAGCCTTGATGGTTATTTTCTTTTTCGGGTCTACTGCATTTTCTGAATATCCCAAATCTTTTATCAAACTTAATGCACAAATGTTTAAGCCAGCTCCTCCATCTATGAGTACACGTTTAATACGAGTTTTATTAATGGAGACTTCAACATGTAAGGGAGCATTGTGAGGATGTTGTAAGGATGTGTCATTATTTTCAGAAAATGATAAGAAATGAGGAGTTACAAGGTGTCCTACCATGTTTTGGAACTGATCTACATCCAAGTCTTTTGAAACTGTTGTTTCCACTAAAGCTTTCTCCAAAATTTCCTTATGCATAGGTGAAACCTTGAGAAGTTCCAGAATTGATATTTGAGCGGGTATTCTTTGTAATTGCTCTACTAAATTGTATTGTTGTGATGTGGATGTTGAGTCTTTTGCTATACCTGGAAAAGTAACCTTTACTTTGCTTCTCGTGATAACATTGATTTTCTGAAGATGGATTTTCATTAACAATGATCACATTTACCACATCATCGTATGTATAAGTGTAATTCACTTTGGCTTTTCCTTTGTCATCTTTTAATTGGGATGATTCACCTTTGTCATAGTTCGGAAGTGGAGTTTTGAAAGCTAAGTGTGATTCGTTTGTCTTATGGCTATCCACTGTGATGGTTCCATTATCAATTAGATCTTGGACAAGGTGTTTCAATCTCTGATAATCATTTGTTAAGTGTCCTTTATTCTGATGGTAGTTGCAAAAATGATTGTCATTCACCAATTTGGCTTGATTGGTGGTTCATAACTTCTTGCTTCTGGTAAAACAATCAATTTGTTGGCAAGTAGTGTTTTTAGAGCTGATTCTAAAGATTCTCCAATATTTGTAGATTTCCTCCGAGGATTGGAGAAAAAGGACTTGGCTTTATTGTTTTCTGGATTGTTATTGCTTGGGATTTGACTTGATAGATTAAAAATTGGTTGTTGTTATTTTGTAGTACTATTATCGTCATTCCCTTCATTGCTGACATTCCTATTCTTTGACCAGAACTTGGGTTTGTCATTGTTGTTGTTGTTGTGGTTGTTGTTATTGTTGTTGTATGAATTATTGTAAAGTTTTAGTTCTCCTTTATTTACCATTGCGTTCTCTATTTTCAAACCATTCTCGATCATTTTGGCAAAAGAGGGAGGACATTGCATCCTTAGTCGATAACTCATTTCACTGATAAGATTATTAATGAATATGTCCATTTTTTCTTGATCAGGTACATCTCGGGGATACCTATTAAACATGTTTTTCCATTGTTGCAAGAAGATCATAAAGGATTCACCATTCTTTTGTTTAACATTGCAGAGATCCAGCATTGTTATTTCATTCCTTATATTGTAGGAGTATTGTGAAATAAACCTATTCACAAGTTCTTCAAAAGATTTGATTCCAGATGGTAATCTTGAAAACCACTCCATTGATTGTCCATTTAAACTCCTAGGAAAAAGACGCATAAGGTAAGTTTCATCATGAGCAGATTCCATGCTCATAGTACAAAACTCCATAATGTGATCTTGAGGATCTTTCCATCGTATTTGTCATATTTAGGAATCTCGCAATGTTGCGGAAATGGTATCATATTCTGATTTTTATCAAAAGGATATGGGCATATATCTTCTAATGAATACTTCTTGGAGCTTGTCCCATTTTGCATGTCTTGTATCTGTTGTTGTAGAGTTTGTATTTATTGAGTAAGGTTTGATAATGGATTATCCACATAGTTTCTCCTTGTTTCTCTGTGAGTTCTCTTGTCACTATGCTCTTTTCTTTTATCATCCCTTTCTTTCCTTCTTTATTCATTGCTCTCTTTGTTCTCATCTTCGTTATTTGGCTTATCTATGTTTTGGGTGTTACTTGCCTCTGCATCTTGTTTCAAGCTTTCTATGTTAAAGTCTTCTAGTAGTTTGGCTCCAGATTTTGCCAACATCAAGAGATATTTTTCTTTTTGTTTTGTCAACAATTTTTCCATTAGCCTATCAAATTTGAAATCTCGCTCAAGGTCTCTAATGGTGCTATTGACTGTTTCTTCGTCAACAACGGTAAATCCAAAAGTTTGGAATACAGGATTATCTTCTTCCTCCATTTGTTGTTGTTTTCTAAGTTGTTCGTGTTTGGCTCTAGTCCAAACTGGCATGTGATTATTTCAAGGTTATTGAAATTTCCAAAGGACAAAGTTAATAGGTGATTATTGGTTTAGGAAAATATGCCTTGTTGATTTTACCACTATTGTTTGTTTGTTGGGATAAAGCGTCACTTTGTTGAAAAGTACGTCTTTGCAAAATTTCACCATCAAATTTCGTACCGCAACCACGTAAGTAGTGACAAAAACGGTGTAGGAATGTCCTATGTTTCAATAAGATCTTGCGATTGATATACAAGAATCTTATCCTTTTTTGAGTAGCTTTATAACTGGGTTTTCTTTTCTCAAGGTGATACTTAAAAGTCATATAAGCATTTGACAATTTACAAGTTTGTTTGATTCCAATGTTGGTGCAATTATGGTTTTGATATAGCCTAGGTTCAAAATAAGAAAGATATATCTAAGATTAGGAACCTAGTATAGATTGATCAAGCTTCGTGATAAAGGATTTGATTACCCTGATGAGAGACTTGACAAGGATGTTGATTTTTGCACTTAAGATGGTTGAATCAATAGCTTGTTGAATGTTGATGTTTATAGAACTTTTTGGGAATAACCCGTAGGATTAGTGACCTAGTTGTTTGAGCTAGTTTTGACAATATGTGATGGTATAGAGACAAACTTACTTCAAGAATAATTTTGATACTGACGTTTTGACACTTTGATTTTGATCTGGTGTTTCAAGTGTTGGAAAGCTTTTTGTATTACCCTTTTGATCAAACTTTTTCAGCAATTTGTTGGATTTTTGCTCACTCTTAGATGATAATTTTCTTCAATTTTTGACCATTTGGAACATGTTACAGTCATAGAAGACACAATGTCTAATAAACAAAATGCACAAGCAAGCACAATTCCTATGGCAGGCTAAGACAATAGTTGTTGAATCTCACGTGGGGTTTCCCCCGAGGCTACGCTATTCAAAGCGGATATTTAGATGCTTGAGCCCACTGGCTCCACCCTCGGCACTCACTTCTTTGGGGCAGCCAAGCACCACTTTCCATGAAAACTCCCCATGGCAAAATTTATATCTCTACTAGGAACCGTATGTATGTGAGCCACTTCAGAGGTCCGACCTCCTGCGCCAACAACTAGAAGGATTTTGGCAACTACTACAAGTGGTTTTTAGTAAAGGCTTTCGGTCATGTGGCCATACATGCGACACTTTCAGCTCTGTAAATACAAAAGGTTCCCAGCCTATAGAGGTTACGCTCCATAGGGTTTATGGGAAACATAGTGTCGGTATGAACTTATCAACACATGTTGTTTGGGACTTTCGTCACAAACACAATTTATTTATAATGGATTGGAAGGACTCGGTATTAGCCCGTTTCCATTTTGGGTCATTCCCCTCTCACTGGCCCCCTCAAGGCAGCTCGGGAAGGTAGGCCCTCTAAAAGATTTAATTGCTTGAAAGTAAATAAAGCATAAAAGAGTGGGTTTGGTTTTTTGGTCACCCAATTAAGGGGAGAGCATATACCTACAACTTTCGAGACATGAAATATAAGTGTTCTTTTTAATCCTTTCAAAGCAATTGTTGGCTAAGTCCTATTTGGAGATGTTGCTCCAACAAGCATGGTGTTTATTTTAGCCCTTTTAAAAGTCTATGTGCAACTATTTTAGAGAAAATACTAAAAATGCAAGTTGCATGCTGTCAATTTGCCCTCTTAGTTAGACTAAATGAACAAAATATGATATGTTACTTCCCAAAATAAGACTTTTAATTAACTAGATGAGGAAATGCATAAAATTTGCCTTAAAACCATCCTGAACATGCATGTTAGTAGTCTAAAAATTTTGATTTCTTGGACATTCAGACCTGCAAGGAATTTTTGTTAGTTTGTAAATAGAAGTGTTAATCTAACATATGCGCTATCTTTTTGCTCAAAAGCGCTAACCTAGACTGCAAAAGCGCTACTCTGTGGATATAAGAGCATGATTTCTTTGACAAATGCGCTAACCTAGGACACAAATGCATGAACCTGCAATGAAAATGCGGACTTTAAGACAAAAGCACTAACCTATGGTGCAAATGCGCTAACCTAGAATGCGGATGCAAATGCGCTAACCTGCGGAACAAAAGCGCTGTCATAATTCACACATGTATGAATCTAAATTACAAATGCGTTAATTTTACTTTTTGCAAGATTTTTAAAGGTATATGCGAGGTCCATGAGCCCCACGGTGGGCGCCAAAATGTGTCGACTTGAATTTCATCCTCAGAATGTTACCTGTAATAAGTTAGTTTCACAAAATACAAATGGAAATACTACAGAAAATCCAAACTCAACCAATGAAACTACATGAAGTACATATAAAATAAAATACTAATATTACCTTCATGACTTATGTCTCATTGTGTCCTAACTCCACTGTTCCTGGTTGTAGATGGTGTGCTCTCAGACAATGCATTGATGGCTTCCAAGATGGCATCTGAAGAATGGACTGATAACTTGTAATTAACTGATACTATGATATGCAATTTGTACATGATTATGCTAAAATGCTATATGATATTTGCTATTTGCTATTTGCTTCAAGATTAAAACTCACAGATGCATATGATTAATTTGAAGACTAACTCTCTCTCAACTGAAGCTCTTAATTTTATAGACTTTGAGAGGATGAGATGATGTGGCTTAGATCAACAGTCATGATCAGATCTGCAGATTTGGATGGCTATGAGCAAAGGTGAAGGTTGAGAGAAAGGGGGAAGAAGAAGACAAGTGTCACTCATCTCACCTTGACTGGGTTGTTGACTGAGGGAATCTAGGGATGGTTGGAGGAAATTTAGGCATGATAGGACAAGTGGACTCAAGTCCTTCCTAAGATGTAGGGGGTGTTGGAGAGAATATAGAAGATGGTTATGAAATATGTGTACATACACAACATTAAGTTTGGAGGTTGGAGATAAATGATGAATTAATATTTAAGAAATATTAATTTCCTTAGCCACGTGATGGATGAGTTGGCAAAAGGAAGATGAAGTGGAGATGGAAGGTGAGTTGGATAAGGGGTTAAATAATTTAAGAATTTTTTAATATTTGAGACTATAGGATAGGAGAATAGCCATTAAATATTAGATATTTAATTGTTTGGAGGAGATAATTAAATATTAGATATTTAATTAATAGAAAGACATGAAAATGAATTAAATAAATTAATCTTTTCAAATTAACTATTTAATAGAAGAATAATTATTAAATAAATATAAAATATTTATTTAATTGCTCATAGCCATTTTTATGTGTATACACAAGTCATTTAGACTTTTTTCAATCCAGTCATCAGAGTTGCCCTCTTGCTTCAACTCTTTATGTGCTTGCAATAGAATGATTTATCTATTTATTAGTTCATGTGAATTCTTAGATCTTGGTTGAGGGTACTACCCTTCCTAATTCTCCCAACTAATTAGTTAATGGTTGTTTTTCTAATGATTCATTCCTCAGTCTTATTGAAGATGAAGACAATATTAAGTGGAATATTCATTGATCCATGAGACTTTTTTCCAAGCCTTTGGATGCAGTATTTTATGAGATATCTAAATTTCTTAATATTTTTCTCTCCCCCTTCCTTTTGCACATTTTATATTTATGGTAGATTAGCATTATTATTTGGGTTTTATGATGAATTTTGTCCACATGAGGAAAAAAATTCAAGTGACTTGTCAACTTCCATATGGAAAAATTTATATTTTAACATATTTGTTGGTACCATGAAAAAATTTATATTTTAACATATTTGTTGGTACCAAAGAATACTGAACTTAAACACTTAAACAGTTTAGCAGTAAACTGGTATAGCAGTTTTACAAACAAACTGGTTAACACAAATGCAAACCAAACAACAAATAAGGCATTCACGCATAGAAGCACGATCACCATAACACAAGAGGTTTTGATGTGGAAACCCAAATGGGAAAAACCATGGTGAGATGAAACCCACAAGTAACTATCTGCAGAATAGTAACCAGACCGGTTAAGGTCATACAATGTTCTTCACCATAACAGATCCTGTTAGGAATCTCAATCTCTGTTAGGAGATAAGTTCAATTAAAGACTACCTTGTGAGAGGATTTCAGATCCATAGATGTGAACCACAGTGTTAGAGGATTTACAAAGGCTTTTCTGGGCCTACCCAGTTAAGGGTTTCATACTTGTCAAAGATGTGAGTAATCAACAAGTGAATGATCTAGCAAATAGCACAGTCTACTTGTTTAGATCCATGATAGCTTATTACTAATGCATTTCAGCATTACTTCAGTCTTCAGTAAATCCACACTCTGTTACAACACACAGACTTGATCTTCTCTCCTAAGATCGCACATTCAAAAACTCATCAACCACCCAAAAACCCTAACAGCTACCACTTCTAAAACCCTAGACATGATGTCCTTAAAAAAGGAATCTGATTTCATGTCGGTCCAATAGGATTATATTGCAAGTTCCTAGGTTCATTGTATCTAGACACATTTGATAACATGACACAAAATCACCATCAAAGTGTCGGTGGATGGTAACTCATCACAAAAATACCGGTTGGTAACTCATCACAGAGTATTACCGGTTCATACAACTTTACTAATTACCGGTTGGTAACTCATCACAGAGTAATACTGGTTCATACAACTTTACTGATTACCGGTTGTCAAAAATGAAGACTGGGAAAATGATAACTGCCACTTCAGTTCCTTTGTACCGCTTGAGATCCTTGAACCGCTTGAGGTCTTCATACCGCTTGGGATCAGTAGACACTTTCTGCAAAAATTGATAGCCTGAAGGCTA
Organism: Cryptomeria japonica; assembly: GCF_030272615.1. Lineage (NCBI taxonomy): Eukaryota > Viridiplantae > Streptophyta > Pinopsida > Cupressales > Cupressaceae > Cryptomeria > Cryptomeria japonica. The sequence continues at coordinate 715,964,519 of NC_081412.1, forward strand.
TAATACATAATACCGGTTTGGAACAAAATACCGGTTGAGCATAACTCATACATACAAAAAGTGTTCCCAAAGCAAGTGTGTGTCCATCAATGACAATCACAACATAATCATCAAAAATGCCAACAATCTCCCCCTTTGGCATTGATGGCAACACTTAGGAAATTTTTTGACATCTAAGTGTTTTACAACAAAAATATGCCATAATCAAAATTACTCCCCCTAAGCATATACACTACCTTTTTTGTAGAAAATACAATGTATACTACTCCCTTACAAAGATAAACATGAAAGTATACATAACATGCATCAAAATTTTAAATACAGAATACTACTCCCCCTTTGCCAACAATGACCAAGTACAACTAAATAACCCATGTTTCATTATCATTAAAATAATAAGTGTTTATGACAATAAAGAGTGAAACTTGTCAAAAACTGATTTAAAGTCTTGCATAAATGTCTTCATGGAGACAGACCATGATTCAAGCAATGAGGTAGCAACCTCACTCTCCGTTTGCATCTGGGATACCTGTTCCTCCATGGCGTCCAAGGTACTCATCTCTTGAGTAACCGTTAAGGCATCCAGATTGAGGTAGCATTTCTGAAGTATTTGCAGTCTTGGTAGTAGAATCAGTTGTAGTTCCTACAAATCCCTGGTCTGGTTGTTGATCTCCAACTCAATTCTTGCAGCCTGAAGTTGAAACTGGTGAACGATGTGCCCATGAGCGGTAAAGGAATCATAAGGCGTCTTGAAGGTGCTTATGAATATCTGCAAATCAGTTTGCAGTTTGTCCTTCAGAGCAAGCACATCATCACAGAATAGTTGGGGTTGACATATCTTGCTAAGTAGTAGATTCCCCTCATCCAGAACATCTTTAATGTCCTTCTGTGCCTTCTGCAGATCGGATCGGAGCTCATTTAACTTTTTCACCAAGGCAGTGTTCAAAGCCTTTTAATGCTTCTTTTTTGCATTGGCTTCGGCAACATCTTCCAGACATTGCACTTGGTCCTCTACAATCGTGCATAAGAGCTTCAATTGAGCTAGAGAGGAATCGATACTTGGGAGATTGGTACCGGGAATCAAACTGGTGAGAGTTTCCACTGCAGTTTGAATCAGATCTTCCTCCTTTTTCCTCCTTAGTGCATCCAATCGCTCTTGAGCAAGCTTAATGCTTTGCAGTAGCTCCGTTTCATTTGCAGACTGGAGATCAATGGGACTGGTGATGTTAGCCGGTTTGGCTTTACCATCGGTTGCCTTTGGGGTCTCTGTATGTACACTCTTTGCCGCTTCCTCCTTTTCCTTGGCTTTTTGCTTACCTTCTTTTGCCTTCTTTTTCTCCTCAACTTCTTGTTTCTTCTCTTCTTCCTTCCTCTTCTTCTCCGCTTCCTATTTCTTCTCTTCTTCCTATTTCTTCTCTTCTTCCTTTCTCTTCTCCTCTTCCTTTTTCTCTTGTCCTGCCATTTCTGATGGTGTATCAGGGGTAACATCTTCACCGTTCAAGGCATCAACATCAATGGGGTCCATTTGCTTAGTGCCCTGTTCTCCCTCACTGTTATATACTTCATCCAGTTTTGCAATTTCTGGTTCTTGTTCAACCTTCTTGTTGGCTTCGGACACTTGACACAACTTAAGAGCAGCTTGAGTATGAGAGTGGGTATCTTTTACCACCTCAGGGACTTTCCCTTCTAGCAACAAGAGTCTCCTTCTTCGCATAAAGAAGAGGCCTTTATATTTTTCCATAACTTCATAGAGTTCGGAATTGGACACATCAGGAAAATATTGTGCAAATATTTCCTCTCTTATTTCCTATTCTTTTTCTATGGCAATGTGTCATTTGTTGTCCAAAGATAAAGATTCTGGTGTCACAGATTTAATTTCTGATGGCGACCGGTCATTAATACATAAATATTGAATGACTTCCTGTTCTACTTCCTCTTTCTCATTATCATTGAAATCATCAAAATGGTCTGCCAAATAACTCAGCACCTTTCTCCTAATGTTCTTAATAGTTCTTTGATAATGTGTCAAAGGTTTGTAAGAGGAGATATCAATATTTACCGGTGTTGATGATGTCGGTTCATTGCTGGTTGTCTTTGTCTTCTTTCTTGTTTACCTAGTCTTCTTAGGCTTTTCTTCAGATTATGTATCTTCTGAGTCTGGTGTGTTGCCCTTTGTCTTCCGCTTTCTCTCAAAGACTTTAGTAGGTGCAACTTCTAGTTTCTTCTTTGCCGGTGACCGCTTGGTCACTTTAGGACTCGCTGAAGTAACCGGTGCCGATACAGATGGCACTTCCTTTCCTTTTTTTACAGAGGGCTTTTCAACCGGTGTAACCCTTTCCAGATAGGTGTTGGTTCTTTTCTTCTTAGGATCAAGCGGTGAGGCAAGTAGGCTAGAAGCATACCCGTCTAGCATGTCATGCATCACCTCATAACCCATAGCCTCCACTTCTTCCTTTATAGGGTCAACAACCTCCATAATGCATTCATCTACTTGGATGATAAAGCAGATGTCCTCTTCATATTTCTTAACAATATCACCAGATATTCTCACCCTTTGGCTCATCTTGCGTCTGAACTCATCAAAGTATTTGTTCAGGACTTTAGGGTAACCGCTTGAAGACTTTCCCTGATTTTCTTTGTAACCGGTTGGTCAGCAGACCACTGAATATCATCGACTCTTGGAAAGCAGCCTTGGAAGTAGAAGAACAATCCGACCAATAGTTGTCCGAATTTAAATCTCAAGGCATTGTCCTATTTGATTGACTTCAGGTTCACCAGTAGCTGCCTTTGCATACAGGTGCATAAATCAAATGAGGCATCTTCCATGATCATCCTGTAGCCAGCATTTACCGCGACAACAAACACAGAGTTAATTCTGCTAGCATGGAATGTCTGGTAACCTATCACCATGCAGGCATACTTGACCAGATCATCCTTGATGGTATTGATGGTCATTCCCCGTTGGTCGCTCACAAAAACGGTGAGCTTGGTCATTTTGGTCTTGCTGATCTTCCTTAGGGCTAGCACTTCTCCAACGTTACAGAAACCGGTGATGGCATGAATCGCTTCTAGTGTGATGTCATGTGTCCGCTCTAAGTATATTTTGTCACCGTGCACTCTACTTAGAATGATGCGGATGTGATCATCTATGAATTCTTCAAGGAAATAGATGGCATTGTGAAGCTTCTTCTTTTTCAAGATGTTGAATTCCGATTTGATCTTCTTATCCTTCCCGCATAACAAACTCAACTGAGAATGGATCACTAGAGATCCAAGGTCTTCAATTTTACAGTCAATGTAATCTAAAATACCTTCCTCTACTATTACACAAGCGGGTATTTGGGATAGGGCATTATATTTTGCCTTCCGTTGTATGAAATCAACTGAATCAACGGGTGCACTAGAACTAGAGTGCGATGTTGAAGCCATGATAAATAGAGAAACTCGAAAAATACCTTCGAAAGTCAAGATTTAGGGCTTGCATATTTCGCTTCACCACTCACTACTTTAGTTGTTGGGTTACCACTTTGAGTTCTACACTTGACCGATTGATGTTATCTTCAGATTCTTCTTTAGGTTTTTGAAATCTCTTTGAATTGCAAGACAAATCGCCTTTTGTCGCTTTGCACTTGAAAACTTCTTCACTCAAAAACTGATAAGTGAAAATGACTTGAAAATCCCTTTTAAATGAATTCTTCACCTACCATAATAAATGCTCCACTATTAGGGTGTAAACCCTAATTTGCCTTTTACTGTTTCCGGTCTTCTACCAATTGACAGGTATCACATATTGGTGAAGGTCTTTTACCGGTAAACCGGGGGTTCGAAACATTTTACCGATTTATTTCTCCTTAAGCTTTGTTGTAGCTTAGTTTGCCGATTCAGAGATTTCCACACTAGGTGCAGAAACCAGTTCTTCTTGAGACACTTCTTCTGGCTTCTTCTTCCAAGTTTTCTTCATATCTGCTTGAACAGTTTCAACATCAATCTTTCCTTCCGGAGTGACCGGTATATCATCCAATATATTCTTTCTCATCCTGCAGAATCTCGTTGTATGACCCGGTTTATTGCAATGATAGCAAACCATTCCAGGTGCTCTCCACGGTCCATTATTCAAGTTTCCATTCTTCCTTCTACATGTTGTAGCAGTGTGACCAATACCATGACAAATCAAACAAGTTTCTCTCCATCCGGTTTCCGCTTGATAGCCATTGCTTCCTAACTGATGATTGTAGGTATTAAATCGATTAGGATTCTGGTTCCTAGAGGGTTCAGAAAAAAACTCCTTGACTCCTTTGAGGATACCTTCCGGTGTTGTGCATGATAGACCTGCATTCAAATTCTCTATGCCCAAACTTATTGCATGCATAACAATTTTCATTTAATCTAATGGATCTAGACTTATTGTTTAGAAAGCAAGGAAAGTTATTGTAAGCCTTGTTTCTACATACATTAGCAGTATGTCCTTCCTTGAGACAATTAAAGCAAACAGGTTTGAACTTTTTCTTACCTTTATCCTTTGGTGTCGGTTGCTTCTTTGATGCTCCATCTTTTGCTCCAGAGGTCTCACCTTTCTCATAACTAGAAAAACCAAGTCCAGTGGTATTCTTCACCAGTTTTGCTGATTCAAGCTTTTGTTCTAGCTTAATAGTGCTCTTATTGAATTTGGCAAGTATTTCATTTGACTCAGTGAGTTCTTTGGTAATAGCAGCATTGAATTCCTTCAAGGTTGCATTCTCAGAAATAGCCATGTTTAGTTCACCTTGCATTTCCTCTTTTTCCACTTTACTCTCTTGGAGATGAGCGACAAGTGCACTGATTTCTTGCTTTAGCTTCGAGATCTCATGATCTTTGTCTTTTACCAGATCTTCATCTTTTCTCTGGTTCTCAAGCTCTTGACACATCCTGATAGTCAGTCCTTCAAGTTCCCTTCTTAGGTTAGCATTAGACTCATTTAGTTTTTCAACTTATTCAACTAGGGCTTCCATGTTCGCTTCATCAGAGGAACTGTTTTCAGTTAGCTCCATCAGTTTCTCAGCATGCTCTCTCCCTTTTGCCAGAGAGGCCTTATACTTGACTTTGAGTTCATCATAGGCTTTCTCAGTTTGAGTGAGCCGATGAGTAAGTTCCCTCATAGTGTATTCCCCCATATCTCTTTCCAAGTGGTTAAACTTATAGAAAGGTTGGCTCCGATACCAATTGATGAATACTAAGAGGGGGGTGGTGAATTAGTATTCCAAAGAATACTGAACTTAAACACTTAAACAGTTTAGCAGTAAACCGGTATAGCAGTTGTATGCAAGAAAAGCGGGTCGATATAACTCAATATGTGAAAAATGAAGCCTAAGGAGCCTTACTCACACACCCACAGGACTTCTTGGTGCAAGCTATGGAGTCATGAAGTATGGCTCAACTTCCCAAGGTTGGTTCCATGGTTCTCTATCTCACAAGGTCCCTCAAACCAATGTCTTTGCTCTCAGATCATTGAGCAAAGTGGTTTAGGGATGACAAATGCAAGAACGAGGGATGCTTTTGTTGATTTTAAGATAAAATGCATCCTAAGTTATACACGATTCTATAAATGCAATAAACTAGTTATAAGATGACAATATTAGTAACAAAACTATCCTAGCATGCTATATTAGTCTATGATTAAGCTAAATGATAAGGAAAATACTCTAAACATGTATATTTAGATTAATTCCTATTGAAAGGAGAGGCTAAATGATGAGCACAAATGATATATTAAAGCTTGGATGGATTTTAGTATAAGTGTGATGCTAAAGACTTGGATATCTCAAAATGGAGGAATGAGAGCTCTATTTATCGCAAAAATAGGGCAATGGATGGTCAGGATTGAAAGAGTTAATCAAGGGCTGAGTTTGAAAGTTGGGAATCCATGTTTGCAATTTGCACCAATGAAATGGTGACAAATGTCAATATAAGACTGGGTTGAGAAAAGAGGTAGGAAGCATTAAATGCTTGAGAAGACCTCATGGTTACCTTAGGGGGTAAGGGTTATGGTTAAGTCAGGATTACCCATTGGATAAAGGTTTTACCCAAAGGATAAACTCTTGTGCAAAAGATTAAGGATAACCATGGTCAAAGCAATAAATGCTTGATGAGACCCTTGGGTTACATGGAGGTTGAGTTTAGGGAAATTCTTTAATCATGCTAAAGGGTTGAGTTAACCATTAATGGTTTGGGAGACTTTCAAAGTTAAGTAGTTGAAGCCTTTAAGGGTTTTAAAAGACTTTGAGGGTTTGAGAAGTGACTTCTCTTTGTATAGGGATGTGACAAAGTTTAGGAAATGGGTTAGGTTAATTTAGAAGTGATTAGAAGAGTCTAGAAGGGGTTAGGAATAGGGTTTAGGAAGCAAGTGGGAGATGTAGGATTTTGCAAGTGGATGAAGGGAAAATAGGATTTAATTGAATAAAATGAATTTAATTCAATTTTGGTTGCAATTTGGGGAAATCAAATAAATTAGATTTATTTAATTTAGGGTAGACTATTTAGTTAAATCTGAATTTAATTAAAAGTGGATAGAAGGGATTTAATTGAATAAAATGATTTATTCATTAAATGGCAAAAGAGGCCTAGTGAATTTAATTTAAATAAATTGAGTAATTTACTTAATTTAAATAGAGGAATGTGGGTGATTTAATTAAATAGAGAAATGAACATAAAATATTCATTTAGGAATATGGTCATTTTTATATGTCTACAGCAGTTTTACAAACAAACCGGTTAACACAAATGCAAACCAAACGACAAATAAGACATTCACCCACAAAAGCACAATCACCATAACACAAGAGGTTTTGGCGTGGAAATCCAAATGGGAAAAACCACGGTGAGATGAAACTCACAAGTAACTATCTGTAGAATAGTAACCAAACCGGTTAAGGTCAGACTGGTTAAAGTCATACAATGTTCTTCACTAGAACAGATCCTGTTAGGAATCTCAATCTTTGTTAGGAGATAAGTTTGATTAAAGACTACCTTGTGAGAGGATTTCAGATCCACAGATGTGAACCACCTTGTTAGAGGATTTACAAAGGCTTTTCTGGGCCTACCCGGTTAAGGGTTTCAGACTTGTCGAAGATGTGAGTAATTAACAAGTGAATGATCTAGCAAATAACACAGTCTACTTGTTTAGATCCATGATAGCTCATTATTAATGCATTTCAGCATTACTTCAGTCTTCAGTAAATCCACACTCTGTTACAACACACAGACTTGATCTTCTCTCCTAAGATCGCACATTCAAAAACTCATCAACCACCAAAAAACCCTAACAGCTACCACTTCTAAAACCCTAGACATGATGTCCTTAAAAAAGGATGTTGGCATTATAACAGACAAGGAGAGATTGTTGGCATTTCAATAAGGATATTGAGAAGGTTGTTGATGATTATGGATATAACTGATCAAGGATGTTTACTGTCTTAATATTATTATTTTGTCATTGATGTCAAGAAATTGATTTTCTAATTCAGTATGATGTTGCCATATCTTGAGAAGTATGATTTGATGAGTATAAAGATGTCGGTAAAAGACACAGAAAGAATATGATGAATAAGGGGAGAAATAAGTTATTCAATGGGCAACTATTACCGAGTTAGACAATGATGAGATCATGATGTTTAGATTGTTTTGACATCATACATATGTTATTGATTGTAAGGTTAATACTATACTATGTTACCGAGCAAAGAACCTAGTTGGTAAAACCCTAAAGAACCTAGTCGGTAAACCCTAAGGTTATCGCTATCGGTTAATGAAGGCAGAATGTCTACCAAGTGAAGTTTAGTATTTATCGAGTTGCAACCGAGTAATAACAGAATGCATTGAATGAATAAAAGCATTATTTAATGAAGGAAGCTGATGAGCTGGCTATGATTAAATGATTGGTATGTCGTGAATGAAGTTTGTTAAAGAATCTATGGCAAAGGAAAATCAGCAGGAAGATCTACAGCTCAGATTGAACCGCAATACCCTAGCACAAGTTCCAAGAAATGTATGCAAGTTTCAAGGCGGGGTAAAACGTTTTCAGATCGAAGGATACATTGAACCTGGTCAAATTTTGAATATCTGATGGCTATGATTAATCATGGGAAATGTGATCAAGGAGATTAAGCGGTTGGCGAATTGTTTATAAATAAGGAACTGTTGATAAATAATGCATGCGGGCAAGTGTATGCACATGGATGCTACATAGTGATTACTGAGCACAGAAGCTTGAAGACCTGTTTGAATAACAGAGTATAGAGCCCAACAGATGGACAAGATAAGTTCTATATTGTATTGAGCAAATAAGAATCTGCTTTAGCATTTTAGATGTGAAGTTGCAGATAGATTTTTATTACTGTTATTTTGTAAAATGACAGAAAATCTCTTAACCGAGTGGACTTAACAGTCTTATTTGTAAAACCCTCTAGCAAGGTGACATTTTGATTGAGTGTTTGAAATCCTTTAACAAGGTCACTTCTGACAAGGTGAAGATCCTAATAGATCTGAGGGAAATCCCTTAACCGGGTCACATCTAGCAATGTGTTTGTAATCTTTAACAGGATTTGCTTTTAACCGAACATACTCTAGAAGAGTATATTTCTTATTGGGTCCGAAATCCCACAGTGGTTTTTCCCTATTTGGGTTTCCACGTTAAATTTGGTGTTATGAGTGTTATGATGTTTATATGCTTTTGAGTTTGCATGTTTAGCAGTTTTGGTTATATTACTGAAGTATAGGTTACCGAGGTTGAATCTGTTGTTTCTATGGAAGATTAAGTTTGTATGATTCACCCCCCCTCTCATCTTATTAGTTTGGCATCTGTACTTAACATTAAGTATCAGAACTATCAATTGGTATCAGAGCTTTGGACTCTGGAAGAAAAAGTTTAAAGAAACTTGACACAAAGATCCAAAGATGTATAAGAGGGATGCACTGAAGCTAAACAAGTCAGGTTTCTCTACATGGTAGAAAAGGATGAAGCTACACCTATCAGGAGTTGGAGAATATGCTGTATATTATCTGGAGAATGATTTCATCACACCGAGCACCTATCCATTGACAATGGAAGAAATAAAGGCAAAGCAAGAACATATTCAAGCAATGATTGAAATAACATCTGCATTGACCGATTCAGAGTTTAATGATCTAGAAGGTTGCAATGATGCAAAGGCAATGTGGAACAAGCTCATATTTGTGTATGGTGGAGATGAACATGTTCAAAGAGAAAAAGTGGATAGTCTAAGAGGACAACTTGAATCTATGAGGATGAATGAAGGTGAGAACATAACCCAGTACAGTACAAGACTAAAGGAGATTGTCAATCAAATCAAAGGAGCAGGTGGAACTATTGAAGAAAAGGATATAACAAGTAAGTTGTTAAGAACCCTTCTACCAGCTTATGCAATCCGAGTCTCTACAATCAATGAATTGAGGTCTGTACCCAATATGCCAGTTTCTTTAGCTGCTACTGTTGGTAAGATACATGCATTTGAGTTAAGTAACTTTGATAACAGTGGGTCATCAGTAAATAAAGTTGAATCTACATTTAGTTCTTTTCATATTGGTGAATCTGATGATTACAATGATAGAGTGATTAAGTACACTAAAGGGGATCATAGTGGAGAAAGTGAAAGATTTTGCAAGAACATGGAGGAAGTACACAAACTGTATGAGGAAATCAGAAAGCAAGAAGAGTTTGAAGCACTTTTAGCCAGAAGGTTACCGAGAGGCAAAGGTAAGTATAAAGGAAAAATACCTTTGAAATGTTTCAATTGCGATAAGATATGACATATGGCTTCTAACTATCCTGACAAAGATTCTACTGAGAAGAGATATTACCGAGATGATAGACAGGAAGATAATCATTACAGAGGACACCGAGACTTCAGAAGAAGAGATAGAAAGTCGTGCTTAATAGCCGATGAGGAATCCAATGATGAGAAATTAGATGAAACTGATACAGAGGAAGTAGTTTATGTGGCTATCAAAGATGGATCAGACGAAGAAAGGTATGAAGAAAAAGCCCTAATATCTCACATAAATACTAATGATTCTTGGATCATAGATAGTGGATGCTCACATCACATGACAGGTGATAAACACAAGTTTGTTATGTTAGAAGACTATGATGGAGGCTATGTAAGATTTGGTAATGATGCACCATGTCCGGTAAAAGGTAAAGGATCCATAACACTTCTTGACAATGCAAGATGCAATGATGTTTATTGGGTTGAAGGTTTGAAATACAATTTGTTGAGTGTAGCATAGCTAAACAATACAGGATACCGAATAGAATTTCAGAAAGGAATTGTCAAAGTTCATGACAAGCATGGAAAGTTAGCTACTACTAGGACACAAACAAAAGGTAACACATTTCACCTTGACTCAACTCGGAATAAATGTCTGTATGCAAAAATAGATGATACCTGGTTATGGCATAAAAGGTTTTGTCATGTAAATTTTGATAATCTGATCAAAATAAGCAAGAAGCACCGAGTAAGAGGTCTACTGAGTCTTGAAAAACCTGAGAATGCTATATGCCAAGGATGCCAGATGGGTAAAATGACAAGATCAAGCTTTACAAGTAAGTCTTACACTTCCAAGGGAATTTTAGATCTTGTGCACACTGATCTTTGTGGTCCTATGAAAGTTCAAAGTTATTATGGTGATAAATATTTCATATTATTTGTGGATGATTACTCAATGATGATGTCACTTATGTTTTTAAAAGAAAAATTAGAAGCTTTTCAAATGTTTAAATGGTACAAGGCAAGAGTTGAAAATGAAACAGGAAGACAACTGAAATGTCTTAGATCAGATAGAGGAGGAGATTTCACATCTGATGAGTTCAACTTATTCTGCAATGATCATGGTATAAAAAGACAAGCCTCTGCATCGAGAAATCCACAATAAAATGGAATTGCTGAGAGAAGAAACAGATCTATTATGGATTGTGCCAGAACCTCGATGATTGAAAAGAAAGTGCCACAAACATTTTGGAGAGAAGCAATAAGCACAACAGTTTACACCCCGAACCGAGTACAACTGAAGAAAGGAACTTTGAAGACACCATATGAAACCTGGTATGACAAGAAACCTAATGTAAGTTATTTTAAAATTTTTGGAAGTAGATGCTATGTACACAAAGATGATAGAAATGGCAAGTTTGATCAGAAAAGTGAAGAACGAACATTTCTTGGTTATTCTTCTAGAAGTAAAGCATATAAATGTCTGATCAAATCATCTAACAAAATAGTAGAAAGTGCAAATGTGAAAATTGATGAATTTGCAGAAAGGAATGATGAAGGAAATTCCAAGGAACCAGAAGATTATGATGAATTTGTCTATGTTCAACTGACAAGTCTTATCGAGAAAACTACAGAAGGAAATGAAAAGAATATCCAGTTATTGAGTGATGAAGAAGATCATACAGAGCCTACCGAGCCTGTATTAGCCAAGTATGTCAAAAGACATCATGCATCAAGTTAGATTATAGGAGATAAGGATGATCCAATGATGACAAGGAACAAACTGAGACATAACACGTCTGATATCTAAAGTTGAACCGAGAATAGTGAAAGAGGCATTTAACAGTGAAGATTGGATAAATGCTATGACAGAAGAGATTGATCAAATTAAGAAGAATGACACATGGACACTGGTCCTAAGACCGAAGGACAATAATGTAATCGGTACAAAGTGGATTTTCAGAAACAAGCTAAATGAAAAAGGTGAGGTCATTCGAAATAAAGCAAGACTAGTTTGCAAAGGTTATGCCCAAGAAGAAGGAATTGATTGTGGTGAGACTTTTGCACCTGTGGCAAGACTTGAAGGAGCAAGAACATTGTTGGCATATGCTGCTTTCAAAAATTTCAAGGTATCAAATGGATGTCAAATTTGCATTTTTGAATGGTATATTAGAAGAAGAAGTTTTTATTAAACAACCTGAAGGATTTGTTGAAGACAAGAATAAAGATCAAGTATGTAAATTGAACAAAGCCTTATATGGTCTGAAACAAGCACCTAGAGCATGGTATGAAAGATTGCACTCTTATCTAATCAAGATTGGTTTTATAAGGACAAGTGAAAACAACAATATGTACATGAAGAATTATGAAAATGGAATACTGATCTCAGCCATATTTGTTGATGATATTATCTTTTGTGGAAATGACTCTTTATGCAAGAACTTTGGAAATGAAATCAGCAAAGAATTTGAGATGTCATTAATCGGTGAGATAAAGTATTTTATAGGTTTACAAATACTGCAAATGAAAGATGAGATTTTCATTACTCAATCCAAGTACATAAAGGAAATCTTGAAGAAATTTGGAATGGAGGATTCAAAACCAGTAAGTACTCCTATGACTACCAACTGTAAACTATCAAAGAATGATGAATCTGCATCTGTTGATGAGACACTTTACCGATCCAGGATTGGAAAGTTGCAATATGTTGTTCACAACAGGCCAGACATAGCACATGCAGTAGGTATAGTTGCAAGATTCTCTACAGATCCTAAGGAAACACACATGACAACAATCAAGAGAATTTTCAAATACTTGAAAGGCACTGAGGATTATGGCTTAGTATATCAGAAAGGAAATGACTTTGATTTAAAAGTTTATACTGATGCTGATTGGGCAGGCAACATTGATGATAGGAAAAGCACAAGTGGAGAAGCTTTCTTTTTAGGAGAAAGACTAGTGAGTTGGCTTAGCAAGAAACAAGGATGTGTTTCGCAGTCAACAACAGAAGCTGAATACGTTGTTGCAGCATTGAATTGTACCAACATAGCATGGATCAAACAACTATTGGAAGGTATAAATGAGAAAGTTACCGAGCCAATAACTATATTCTGTGACAATACTAGTGCCATTAACATTTCAAAGAATCCTGTTATGCACTCTAAGACAAAGAACATCTCTATCAAATATCATTATCTTAGAGAAGAAAGTGGTGTTGGAGTATGTTAGCACAAAGGAACAAATAGCAGATATCTTCACCAAGCCACTGTCAAGGGACACTTTTGAGTATCTCAGAAGTAAGTTAGGGGTCCTACCCCTATCTTCTACTCACTGACCGAGATCGGTGAAAGCATCAATTCGATGACTCTACAGAATATCTTTTAGGAGTTGATGTTGATTTACACACTTTAGGATGTTTTCTAAAGGTGTGCAGGAAATAATACAGGGAACAGGAATTGAAGACAAATTGCTTTGACTGAGACTAAGTTGACACATAACAACAAGAATTCACTTCTCTGCGAAAGAAATTATGTTTTAGTTCTTTTTGGCATTTTGTCAAAGGGGGAGAAGACTGAAGAAGAGAAGAAGACTAATGTATGGGGGAGAATTCTGATGACAGGGGGAGAGCATTTCAACATTTCAGAATCTCATAGCAATCTGAATCAATTAGGTCAAATCAATTGGTTTTGCCATCAATGCCAAAGGGGGAGATTGTTGGCATTATAACAAATAAGGAGAGATTGTTGGCATTTCAATAAGGATATTGAGAAGCTTGTTGATGATTATGGATATAACTGATCAAGGATGTTTACTGTCTTAATATTATTATTTTGTCATTGATGTCAAGAAATTGATTTTCTGATTTAGTATGATGTTGCCATATCTTGAGAAGTATGATTTGATGAGTATAAAGATGTCGGTAAAAGACACAAAAAGAATATGATGAATAAGGGGAGAAATAAGTTATTCAACAAGCAACTATTACCGAGTTAGACAATGATGAGATCACGATGTTTAGATTGTTTTGACATCATACATATGTTATTGATTGTAAGGTTAATACTATACTATGTTACCGAGCAAAGAACCTAGTCGGTAAAACCCTAAGGAACCTAGTCGGTAAAACCTAAGGTTATCGCTATCGGTTAATGAAGGCAGAATGTCTACCGAGTGAAGTTTAGTATTTACCGAGTTGCAACTGAGTAATAACAAAATGCATTGAATGAATAAAAGCATTATTTAATGAAGGAAGCTGATGAGCTGGCTATGATTAAATGATTGGTATGCCGTGAATGAAGTTTGTTAAAGAATCTATGGCAAAGGAAAATCGACAGGAAGATCTATAGCTTAGATTGAACCGCAATACCCTAGCACAAGTTCCAAGAAATGTATGCAAGTTCCAAGGCGGGGTAAAACATTTTCAGATTGAAGGATACATTGAACCTGGTCAAAGTTTGAAGATCTGATGGCTATTATTGATCATGGGAAATGTGATCAAGGAGATTAAGTGGTTGGCAAATTGTTTATAAATAAGGAACTATTGATAAACAATGCATGTGGGCAAGTGTATGCACAGGGATGCTACATAGTGATTACTGAGCATAGAAGCTTGAAGACCTATTTGAATAACATAGTATGGAGCCCAGCAGATGGACAAGATAAGTCCTATATTGTATTGAGCAAATAAGAATCTGCTTTAGAATTTTAGATGTGAAGTTGCAGATAGATTTTTATTACTATTATTTTGTAAAGTGATAGAAAATCTCTTAACCGAGTGGACTTAACAGTCTTATTTGTAAAACCCTCTAGCAAGGTGACATTCTGATTGAGTGTTTGAAATCCTTTAACAAGGTCACTTCTGACAAGGTGAAGATCCTAACAGATTTGAGGGAAATCCCTTAACCGGGTCACATCTAGCAATGTGTTTGTAATCTTTAACATGATTTGCTTTTAACCGAGCATACTCTAGAAGAGTATATTTCTTAGTGGGTCCGAAATCCCACAATGGTTTTTCCCCATTTGGGTTTCCATGTTAAATCTGGTGTTATGAGTGTTATGATGTTCATATGCTTTTGAGTTTGCATGTTTAGCAGTTTTGGTTATATTACTGAAGTATAGGTTACCGAGGTTGAATCTGTTGTTTCTATGGAAGATTAAGTTTGTATGATTCACCCCCCCCTCTCATCTTATTAGTTTGGCATCTGTACTTAACATTAAGTATCAGAACTATCAAAGGAATCTGATTTCATGTCGGTCCAATAGGATTACATTGCAATTTCCCAGGTTCATTGTATCTAGACACATTTGGTAACATGACACAAAATAACCATCAAAGTGTCGATGGATGGTAACTCATCAGAAAAATATTGGTTGGTAACTCATCACAGAGTATTACCAGTTCATACAACTTTACTGATTACCGATTGGTAACTCATCACAGAGTAATATCGGTTCATACAACTTTACTGATTACCGGTTGTCAAAAATGAAGACTGGGAAAATGATAACTGCCACTTTAGTTCCTTTTTACCACTTGAGATCCTCGAACCACTTGAGGCCTTCATACTACTTGGGATCGGTAGACACTTTCTGCAAAAACCGATAGCCTAAAGGCTATAATACATAATACCGGTTTGGAACAAAATATCGGTTGAGCATAACTCATACATACAAAAAGTGTTCCCAAAGCAAGTGTGTGTCCATCAATGACAATCACAACATAATCATCAAAAATGCCAACAATACCATGAGTGACCTTTCAAAATTCATATTGCATAATTTTTATTTTAAAATTGTTACAAGGATTTAAATTGTTGATACTAAAAAGTACTTTAAAAAAGTCTAAAAATTATAAATTAAATATGATTTGGAATTATGAACATGATTAAATTTAAATTATGTTAATGATGGCTTTTAGTTATTGATTTCACTATATTAAACCTTTATTTCATATGAACGATTATTACTATTCCAACACATGATAACTCAATGATGAACAATAAGTACCTAACCCGTACTGAGAGGGGGGGGGGGTGAATCAGTATAGGCACAAACTCTTTTCCCAAACCGGTTTGATTGCAAACACTACAAATGTCTGATAGACAGTAACATCGGTCTGAAACAGAATGCAACCGGTAAGGCTAGGAATGACTGTGACAAGCGTTAACCGGTTAATCACTTAGTTTTCCACTCAACTTAATACTACACTTCCATTTCACCTTTATGCATGAATAGGTAACCTATCATCAAAAATATAATAACAACTAGCTCAACATGTTTTACCTTCAGACACAAATCACTTAAATCATCACATGAAAAATACTACACATGGTACAAATTTTTCACGTGGAAACCCAACTAGGAAAAACCACGGTGGGGATGAATACCCACAAGCTGCTTTTGAACTCTTTAGAAGTTTGCTTTGTTAGGAGCCTAGTCCAGTTAAATACTGTTACAACAGGTTCTGCTAGGAACCGATCCCGTTAGAGATCACCTGGTTAAGGGATGGCTAAATACCCGGTTAAGGGTTAAACCCTGTTAGTGGTTACCTTGTTAGAGGATTTCAAGAACTCAATGAGTTTGAGTCACCCTGTTAAAGGATTTACAGCAAGATGATTAAAGCTACCCAGTTAAGGGATTTTCCAACTGTTGAAGTGGTTAAAGATCAACAGGTATTACAATGATATGATAGTAGCACTCAATGCCTAATGTAGATCTGCTTAAGTTCCTTCCTTCTGCACACACACAATGCAGGAATCAATCCTCTTATCTCATCTGGTCTGGCAAGAATCACGTATCTCTTCACTTAGACACACACACACACCATTTGCCAACAACCTCAACATGAAACACAACATCGACCTTATAGGAAACAGATAGGTTGGTAGCATAAACCCTAAACCCTAAACATTTAGGTTAAGCAATTCAGGCAGTTCAACTTGGCCATTGAACACTTTGCATTTGAATACAATGGTTTTGAATAGATCTCGAGACATTCTCCATCGCTTGTTCTTCACTGCTTTATGGAAGCGATAACCCATCACGCATTCTCCACAGTTTACAGGGACTTCGCACATTCTCGAGGTACATAGGATCAATATCCTTCATGCAAGATCCTTTACGTGCACAAGGCTAACATGACACCATGATCTGATCTTCATTACAATTCTAACTCATCACACAATGTCATCGGTTGAGTCACACAGGCTTGGAACACTTCAACCGGAAACCCTTAAGCTAAGACTACCAACCGATAGTCATATCATGTTAAGTCTTCATAGAGAACATTCTATATGTCAGTTCACATTTCATCATGTCGGTTCTCTTGGACAAACATACCACTTCACCTATTGCTCAATATACCAATTTATACCACTATACCAGTTTAGCTTCAATATACCTATTCACTTCTTTGCACATATACCAGTTCACCACATTGTACCGGTTCACTTTTCAACATATTGCCTGTTCACTCTCCAACACATTGACATCAATTACAACATAATATCATCATGTCAACGTACTCAGCATAAATGCCAACAATCTCCCCCTTTGGCATTGATGGCAATATACAAAGATCTCTCTTTCTGCATCACATCTTCTCCCCATTGCTGCAGATATCTTCTCCGCTTCACATCTTCTCCCCCTTTGACAACAATGCCAAAGTGGAGGCACAAGCTTCCCTGTTCCACTATGCTGCTCCCCCTGAGGAGTAGCATCTGTCAACACATCAATCCGGAAAAATTTGGACACTGCAATACCTGACTGATGTGGAGTACATACTTTCAGTTCACCTCTTGAAGGGGCAACACCCCTAATTCACCTCTTAAATAGGTAAATATAGCCTTTGGTAGAGGCTTGGTGAATATGTCTGCTAACTGCTCCTTACTGGAAACATGTTCCAACACAACCTCCTTGTTTTGAACCTTCTCCCTCAAGAAATGATACTTGAGCTCAAAGTGCTTGGTTCTACCATGCAAAACCAGATTCTTGGAAATGTTAATTGCACTTGTATTGTCACAAAATATGCTTATCGGTTCGGATACAGGAACTTTGAAGCCATTTAATACATGCTTCATCCAAATAGTTTGGGTGCAGTTCATAAAAGTTGCAACATACTTTGCTTCTATTGTAGACTGAGAGATACAACTCTTCTTTTTACTCATCCATGAGACCAGTCTACCACCAAGGAAGAATGCACCACTGGTTGTGCTCTTCCGGTCATCTACATCAACAGCCCAATTAGCATCTGTGAACACTTTCAGGTTGAAATCATTATTGTATGGATACCATAACCCATAGTCAATAATTCCCTTCAGATATCTAAGAATCTGCTTGACTGCTACCAAGTGGGATTCTCTAGGGCTTTGTTGAAACCGAGTGGTAATACCCACTGCATGTGTAATGTCTGGTTTTCTATGCACTACATAATGCAACTTACCAATCATTGATCGGTAATCCTTCTCATTTACCAATGTCGAGTCATCCTCTTTTGATAATTTACAACCGGTCACCATTGGTGTACCAACCGGTTTACTATCTTCCATGCCAAAGGTTTTCAACACCTCTTTGACATACTTGGACCGAGTAATAAAGATTCCTTCTTTCATTTGTTGAATCTGCAATCCAATGAAGAACTTAATCTCCCCTATGAGTGACATTTCAAACTCCGTTTTCATCTCATCAACAAATTCATGACTCATCTTGTCATCACCTCCAAAGATGATGTCATCAACAAATACTTCATAGATCAGAATCTGGTCTCCTTCTGATTTCAAGTAGATATTGCTATCTTCACTTGTTCTTTCAAATCCAATCTTCACATGATGGGAGTGCAAGCATTCATACCATGCTCTAGGTGCCTGCTTCAGTCCATACAAGGCTTTATGTAGCCTACACACCATGTCATTGTCTTTCGATAGGGAAAACCCATCTGGTTGTTCTATGTACACCTCCTCTTCAAGTATTCCATTTAGGAATGCAGATTTTACATCCATTTGATATACCTTGAATCCTTTAAAACCTTCATATGCAAGAAGCATACACACTCCTTCCAGTCTTGCTACTGGAGCAAAGGTTTCTCCATAGTCTTCTCCTTCTTCTTGGGCGTATCCTTTACACACTAGTTTGGCTTTGTTCCTTACCACTGTGCCATCCTTATTTATCTTATTTCTAAAAACCCATTTGGTTCTGACATTTTTATGCTCCGGTCTGGGTACCAAAGACCATGTACCATTCTTCTCTATCTGGTCAAGTTCCTCCTCCATTGCCTTTATCCATTCTTCATCTTTATGTGCCTCTTTGAATGATTTAGGCTCAAATTCAGAGATCATACATGAGCTTTCTCTGACCTTTCTTCTTGTAAGAATTCCTGCATCTTTGTCTCCTATGATCTACTTTGGATCATGATTGAGTTTGACATACTTAGGTATGTTCTTAACAATTTCTTCGTGCTTTTCTTCTTCATCCTCATCTTCATCAGCATCAGCATCCACCGGTGTAGGAACACAATTACTGGTACTGGGCTGATTTGCAATTGGTTCCCAGAAGGTTACTACTGGTTCATCTCCTACTCGCTCACTATCAGTTTCCTCAGGTTTCCCAGAGTTTTCATTAACCCTAACATTGATGCTTTCAACAATTCTCTGAGTCCTATTGTTGAAACATTTGAGAGCTTTTCTCTTGGTGGAATATCTTAGGAATATTCCTTCATCACATTTTGCATCGAACTTGCTCTGATGTTCACTCCTCTTGATATAACATTTGCTACCAAACATTCTAAAGTAGCTTACCACTGGAGTCTTACCAGTCCAATACTCATAAGGAGTCTTATCCTTTCCTTTCTTGATGAGTACCCGGTTCATTGTGTATACTGCAGTGCTCATCACTTCTCTCCAAAAGGTGTGAGCAACTCTTCCTTGGATCAACATAGTTCTAGCTGCTTCAACCACAGTCCGGTTGTTTCTCTCTGCTAAGCCATTCTATTGTGGAGTCCAAGGGGCAGACAGTTGCCTCCTGATGCCGTTCACTTCACAATATTTGTTGAATTCACTGGAAGTGAACTCTCCTCCTTGATCAGTTCTAAGGAACTTGATTCTTCTACCACTTTCCTTTTCTACCAGTGCTCTGAAAGCTTTGAACTTTCCAAAAGCTTTAGACTTATCTTTCAAGAATGTGACCCACATCATTCTTGAGCAATCATTAGTAAGACTCATAAAATACCTATCTCCCTGCACACTCCTAGTTTTCATGGGACCACACAAATCAGTATGCACAAGATCAAGTAAGTTGTCAGCTGTGAAGGATTTATCTTTGAAGGTTGAGGAAGACATTTTCCCCAGTTGACATTCTCTGCACAAAGGATTTTCCAGTTTGCTCAGCATCGGCAGTCCTCTAACTGCCTTGATCTTACTGGCCTTCACAATGTTATCAAAGTTTACATGGCAGAGTCTCCTATGCCATATCCAGTTGTCATCAAACTTAGCGACAAGACATGTACTTATATTTGCATTTAGCTGAAATAAGTTACCTTTGGTCTGCATACCAGTGGCCATCAATTCACCATTATTTCCTTTGATTTTGCACACACCATTTTTGAATTCTAGAATGAGTCCACTATCATTCAGCTGGGCAACACTCAATAGATTGTGTCTGAGACCTTCCACCCAATACACATTGTCAGCACTTCTTTTTCCATTCAGAGAGATGGACCCTCTTCCTTTAAGCATACATGGTGCATCATTACCAAAGTGAACCACACCACCATCATATTCTTCCAAAGATAGAAACTTGCTCCGGTCACCAGTCATATGGTGAGAACAACCACTGTCAATAATCCACTCATTGGAATTATCAAAGTGGGAGACAAGAGCCTTCTTGTCTGACACATCTTCCTTTACTACAACAAACACAATATCTTCATTCTCTTCATCTTCTGATTCCTCATCTGTGACACCTTTATCAACTGCAACAAAACAGTTTCTCTGGTTTCCTCCTTTGAATTTCTTGAACCTCTCCGGTTTGTCCTTGTTGTCACCATTAGGATAGTTTATAGCAATATGTCCTATCTGGTTACAAGAAAAGCATTTCAAAGGGAGCTTTCCTCTATATTTACTAGTTCCTTTATGAAGTTTCCTGGCAAGAAGAGCTTCAAATTCCATCAGGATCTCCTCATCATCCATTTCTCTACTCTATCTTGGTTCACCACTGGTGCTTGCTTCTTTTCCTTTTCTAGATGGTACAACAGAAGCTCTAAAAGTTGATTCAATCTTTTGAACACTGCCATCAAAACTATTTAGCTCATAGGTTGTCAACTTTGCAATGATGGAGTCTAGGGATACCTTAGTCTTGTCTATTGATCTCAACTCCTAAATAATAGCAACCCTTATTGCATAGACTGGTAATAAGGATCTCAGAACTTTGCTTACCACATTCGAATCTTCCATTTTACCACCTGCACTCTTGATATCTCCAACAACAGTTTTGATTCTTATTCCATACTATTGAATGGTCTCACCTTCAACCATCCACATGTCTTCAAACTTCCCTCTAAGGCTTTCTTCCTTAGCTTGTTTTACATGCTCATCACCGCCATAGATATTCTCAAGAGTGTCCCATACTTCTTTGGGATTATCTTTATCCTGGACATCAATAAACTCAATGTCAGATAAGCTGCTAATCAGAGCTTCCATGACTTGTCCATTCTCCTGTATTTCTCTCTTTTGATCATCGGTGAGAGTATCGATAGGAATAACAAAAACATTCTCAACATAGCTCCAGTGTTGAGCACCCATGCTTCTGATGTCATTTTGTCCTTCCAAATTTTGAAGTTATCTTTGTTGAACTTTGGACCTTCTCTCTTCATTATTACAATAGGATCTTTCCCTCAAGCAGTTAAGCTTACAACACAGAGGACCTGGAGGATGCTTTGATACCAATTGATAACTCAATGATGAACAATAAGTACCTAACTGATACTGAGAGGGGGGGGGGGTGAATGAGTACAGGCACAAACTCTTTTCCCAAACCGGTTTGATTGCAAACATTGCAAATGTTTGACAGACAGTAACATTGGTTTGAAACAGAATGCAACCGGTAAGGCTAGGAATGACTGTGACAAGCGTTAACTGGTTAATCACTTAGTTTTCCACTCAACTTAATACTACACTTCCATTTTACCTTTATGCATGAATAGGTAACCTATCATCAGAAATATAATAACAGCTAGCTCAACATGTTTTACCTTCAGACACAAATCACTTAAATCATTACATGAAAAATACTACACATGACACATAGATTTTTCACGTGGAAACCCAACTGGGAAAAACCATGGTGGGGATGAATACCCACAAGCTGCTTTTGAACTCTTTAGAAGTCCACTCTATTAGGATCCTAGTCTGGTTAAAGACTGTTACAATAGGTTCTGCTAGGAACCGATCCTGTTAGAGATCACCTGGTTAAGGGATGGCTAAATACTCGGTTAAGGGTTAAACCCTGTTAGTGGTTACCTTGTTAGAGGATTCCAAGAACTCAATGAGTTTGAGTCACCCTGTTAAAGGATTT
Organism: Cryptomeria japonica; assembly: GCF_030272615.1. Lineage (NCBI taxonomy): Eukaryota > Viridiplantae > Streptophyta > Pinopsida > Cupressales > Cupressaceae > Cryptomeria > Cryptomeria japonica. The sequence goes on from NC_081412.1 coordinate 715,986,844, forward strand.
ACAGCAAGATGATTAAAGCTACCCGGTTAAGGGATTTTCCAACTGTCGAAGTGGTTAAAGATCAATAGGTATTACAATGATCTGATAGTAGCACTCAATGCCTAATGTAGATCTGCTTAAGTTCCTTCCTTCTGCACACACACAATGCAGGAATCAATCCTCTTATCTCATTTGGTCTGGCAAGAATCACATATCTCTTCACTTAGATACGCACACACCATTTGCCAACAACCTCAGCATGAAACACAACATCGACCTTATAGGAAATAGATAGGTCGGTAGCATAAACCCTAAACCCTAAACATTTAGGTTAAGCAATTTAGGCGGTTCAATCCTGGCCATTGAACACTTTGCATTTGAATACAACGGTTTTGAGTAGAAATCAAGACATTCTCCATCGCTCGTTCTTCACCGCTTTATGGAAGCGATAACCCATCACACGTTCTCCACCGTTTACAGGGACTTCACACATTCCCGAGGTAGATAGGATCAATCTCCTTCATGCAAGATCCTTTACGTGCACAAGGCTGACATGGCACCATGATCTTATCTTCATTACAATTCTAACTCATCACACAATGTCATCGGTTGAGTCACACAGGCTTGGAACACTTCAACCGGAAACCCTTACGCTAAGACTACCAACCGGTAGTCATATCATGTTAAGTCTTCATAGAGAACATTCCATATGTCGGTTCACATTTCATCATGTCGACTCTCTTGGACAAACATACCACTTCACCTATTGCTCAATATATCAGTTTATACCACTATACCGGTTTAGCTTCAATATACCTGTTCACTTCTTTGCACATATACCAGTTCACCACATTGTACCGGTTCACTTTTTAGCATATTGTCGGTTCACTCTCCAACATATTGACATCAATGACAACATAATATCATCATGTCAACATACTCAGCATAAATGCCAACAACGCATCCCCTTGAATATAATAGCCAATGCGCTCTCTTGCTAATGTGTTTTGGTAAACCTCTCAAATTTCAAATAAAAGAGTCTCAAGCTAGCAATGTTTCAAGTAGGGGAACATTTGTCATAGTATTGTGTTTATATGTAAAAACATGCATCAATGAGTCCAAGTAGAAACTTATTGCATTAACAAGTTTGGGTAGAGGCTTAGGGAAATATTGAGTTCTAAAAATACATATAGGCTACCATAGAAGAAGATTGGAGTTAGAACTACATGCATGAATAGGCATAGACTAGCATAGGGAAATGTCCAGAATGCTAGGATTAAAGTGTCACATGCCTTGTAAGCCCTGTGTCATGATTCTAACATCCTTAGAAAGCGTCCTTAAGCACTTAAGGCATATTAGAAAAATAATTTATAATATTTATTCTCACTGTTGTTTGTAATACATTCATAAGGGGTGATGGGTTCCACTAGTAACAACAAAAGTGACTTGTGAACATAAATATTTAAAATTATTCTCCCCACATGTTAATGCCTAGAATGAGATGGTTAATGATAAGTGAAGAGGACAAATGAGTAAAAATTTAGATTCTTTTGGTGGGTGCTTGGAAATAGGCAACAATAGTCTCTATATGTTCTATCATTTATTGCATTTAATGTAATATTTAATTTCCAAGCTTGGGTGCCCAATTTAGAGGGAAGGTATTGGAGCCAAATTCGGTGTGATTTCACATTTTGAGGAGGCAATCAAAGGGTTGGGATGTTTTGAATGAAGATTCATCTTTGGGTGCCTTGTTTGGATCTTTAGAGCTCTTGGCATGTTTATAAAATCAGCTCCTTAGATGTAGAAATAATGAGGAACAGATGAATGTAGAGTTACTCTATACAAATATGGATATGTTGAAGCATAAAGAGGTTGTTCACAAGTAAAAAAGTGTTATCATGTTGGATACAAATAGGAGAATGGAAGTGGACGTGTTTTAATCTCATTTATTTGGAGATAATGCATAGTTGGACTCTCTTCTCGATGGAGTTTTTTTTTTTTTTTTTCTCACAAGGGTTTCTTAATGTAAATCATGTGTTATGTGATTCTCTTATGTTGTTAATTTGTGCCTCGTTGCCACTATATTATGATGATGTTATGCATTATTTATTGTTGTTATAAGTTCACATAAGGTAGTGTTGTTAAGCATGATACGTTGGATGATTTTTAGCATCATAAAGAAGATAGATCTAATCATGGTAATTCCATAATTAAGGCAACTCAATTTTTAAATTTGCATATAAGTTTTAGATTTTCATATTATAGTAGTCTAAGCCTTGTATCTCATTGAAATCATAGCTTGATTGTTTTTTATAGAGATTGAAATTTTCCAACATAAAACACCAAGAAACTCCTTGAAGGCCATGAAAACACATGAATTGAATAGTAGATCATGAATATAAACATAACTAAAAAATAATACCATGTTAATTTAGGTCGATTGGCAAATAAACCAAATCTAAAACAAGTACAAAACTAAGGTAAACCAGGACATGTGTAAAATATTGATAATCCATCAATACATTAATGCAACAAGCCTCAATAAACATGTGTGCATTGTTGGCATTTGACTAAATCGGTAAAGATTGTTGTTGTTATGAAACCGGTATATGATTAGTTAGTGATTGTGATGAAGAGATTGAGATTCATGTTTGATGACTAGTTTTTGTGTTGTCATTGATGGCAACAATTTTTTTGTAGTCATCTAAGTCTTAGATGCCAACTGGTAGGCGGTAAGGGTTAACCGGTACAAAAGACCATTTTACGGGGAACCGGTAATTAGGATCTCAACTGGTAAATTGAGATAGAGTTACACTCCAACAACTGGTATAGGTGATTCATGAAGATTTGGATGATGTGGTTTCATAGCGATGTTGGTGACAGGTATTTGGAGCTATGTTCACAACCGCATTGGCAGATTCAACTGGATGAGCGAGATTTGATTTACAGAATAGACAAACTGGTAGAACACTTAACCAGTAGTGATTTAGTCACTTAAATCGGTAACACGAAACAAGTTTTAATTTGTTATGTCGGTGGTTGACATATGTAAAGTGTGCAATGTAAGTTTGTATAGATTCATTGAACCTAGGAAATTGTTCCAAGGTTGTAGTCAACTTAATGTAAAATATTTATAAAAATTGTGATGAGGTATAAAGTCAGTATATATGTGTGTGAAAAGAGAATTCATGAGTGAATATTGTGAATGTGATCGTGCAGTATTTAGGGAGGTTATGTAATGAAGTGTTGTTGATGTTTTAAGGATCATAAGTGGATCTATTAGACACATAAGGTGTTACTTGAAGATCTTATCACTGTTGTTTTCCTAATAGTTTGCAACAACAAAATCCCCTAACCGGGTAGGTCCTAAAAGGCTTTAATCTGTAAATCCCCTAACAGGGTAGCTCTGAATTAGAGTCTTAAATCCTCTTGTGAGATTGATCCTAACAGGTCATTGCTCCTAACAGGGCTTATCATTCAAATCCCTTAACCGGGTAACTCTTAACTGGGCCTGCTCCTAACAGGGCATATTTGTAAGACCTTAACCAGTCAAGATTTTTATTCTACAGATAGTGAATCTTGTGGGTACTAACTCCCACCGTGGTTTTTCCCTTTTGGGTTTTTCACTTATAATCTCTTGTGTTATGTGGAATTTGTTTTATTGGGAATTTGCTTATGTGGTGATATTTCTTATATGATTGATAAGTTTTAAGTTGTTAAAATTGGTGATCAGATTTATATTGTTTTTGCTTGCACTAATTCACCCCCCCCTCTCAGTGCCTTATAACTTCATCAATTGGTATCAGAGCTAACCTTCTTTAAGGCCTAACCGCTTGAGAAGGATTCTTAAGGCAGACATGGGAGACATGAGTTATAGAAAGTTGTCTCTTAAAATTGTTGAAATTGAGGATGCCCTAGAAACTTTGAGAGGGAAGTATAAAACTTCACTTACTAAAAGGAAAGTGCTTATTGAACAACTGTTGGAAGTTAATGAAAGCAACTATTTTGATGGAGAAAACATAGATGCATTGGTTAAGGAAGTGGAGAAACTAAATGGTGAGAAAACTAACTTGAGGAGAGAGATCGAAGTCCTTACAATCCGGATGAGTCAAGAACTTGAACCAAGGAGGGCAATTGAAGATAAGATCAAAGAGAAAGATCGTGAAATATTTAAGATAAATTAGGAAAATGGCACTCTATATGCACACTAACATGAGGAGAAAGAAGAAAAAAGAAGAAATCAAAGCAGATTTTGATATGGCAATGTCTCTTAGAGAGACTCTTATGAAGAAGAATGAAGATCTTACTAAGGAGCTTGCAGAAGCCAATGAGAAGCTTGCAAAATTTAACAAGAGTTCTACCATGCTGGATGAATAGATCCAATCTCAGAGGATGAATGGTGATACATTTGGGTTAGGATACAATACATTTGAGAAAGGAGAACCTTCTGGTACTAAGGTCAACATGCATGAAGGTAAACCTACTCCTAAGACTTAGAAAACTACTGGTAAGAAATCTTATAAACCTGTTTGTTTCAATTGCCATAAGCCAAGACATACTGCTAATGTTTGTAGAAGCAGAACTGATGTTAATATTGGTTATAGACCTAATACTAATCAAAGATATGTACCTAGAAGATTTGAAGGTTATTGTTACACATGCAAGATGTATGGGCATAGATCTATTGAATGCAGGCATGGAGCAAAAATTCCAACACCTCACATGAATCAGAGATCTGTTGGTGATTGGAGAAGGAATTTCAATGACCGAAGAAGTCCAAATTGGCAAATACCCTATGTTAACTGGTCTAGTCCCTATGAGATGGAGAAAAGAATGAATGTAGTATGCACAATCTTTAATAACTTTGGTCATGTGGCTATGAACTATAGAAGAAGGACTGGCAGAGGCAATGTTGGACCTTGGAGAGATTCTAGTATGGCTTGCTATCATTGCCATAAATCAGGACATATGGCAAAGTTTTGCAGAGCTAAAGTGAACAAACCAGTGAATCAATCAGGTGAAGGGAAGATGAAAGTTGATGTGGAGGAGACCAGAGCAGAAATGAATAGAATCTGGAAAAAGAATGATGATGAGGTAATTGAAGTAAAAACATCTGAAGATCCTATTTCTTCACCTAGTGTGGAGAACCCTTCACTGACAAACTAAGTTGTTTATACAGCTTAGGGGGAACTCAATGTTAGATCTATCTCCGAACCCCCTAAAGGACCATGAGGTATGTTAAATATGCATACTTTGATGTTATTTGGTGTTAAGAAGTAATTATGTGATCAAACCGGTAGGTTTGATGTGTTATGTGAACCGGTATTGTGTTTTAAGACATTTTAGGTTATTACCGGTAAAGGCATTTAATGTGGTAGATAATGGGCAAATAAAAGGAACTTTTTGAATTTTATTTGTCACATTGCATTTGTATGAGCACTTGGAGAGCGAATAGAGAACATTAGAATTTGTGTTTGCAACATCTAACTTGTTTGGTAGGGATTTAAGTGTTTTGGTGTGATCTGCGATCGACAATCGGTTTAGAGAACTTTGTCGGTGTCTGAAACCTTAGTGCAGAAGCGAGAAAAGGTATTTTTTAGAGATCTCACTATCTATTTCTGAAGAGTGAATTGTTGAAGATGGATACACCACATCTAGTTGATGTTACCGATAGGCCACGACCTGAATTCAAACAACATCCATTTAAATCCAAAGAAATTGACATCGGAGCCCTATCTGAAGTACCCTACAATGTATTACATGTTGAAGATGTTAGATCATTTTATCATTGCAAAGTGGAAGATTTGGGTATGGTTGCTATTTTTGATCAATATAGAGCACTGTGTGATGAAAATGGTATCTTGAAGGAACAATACAAGAAGGTTACTGACAAAGGGTTTCATCATGAACTTAACTTTATTGATGATTTTGTGGATGAACATGTTAGATATGTGCTTAGTAGAATACATGATCAACTTATGTGGCTTGACCGACCACAAAAAATCTCTAAGGAATCCATTCATGCAGTCACTGGACTTTGTGCAACCGGTGAAGTACCTTTCCTGAGATCTATTCCAAAGAATGATGTAGAAAAGATAACAAGATCCAAATGGGATGGCAGAGCTATGACAGTGAACAATATTAGTGATTCATCAGTGAAATATGCTTCAATGGTGATTGGATACAGAGTATACTACTCAAGCAGAATGAACAATGTACCGGTAGCTGCTATTCAGACTGCTTACCAGATGATCATAGAAGATGTTGATTATGATCTATCTGAAGCATTGCAGAGTCAATTAATGCTAAACTTGAAAGTTGTTAAGAAGGACAAAAAACTGAGATTCAAATTTTGTCAACTCATTCTTGGTCTATTCTTTTATTTTCAAAATTATTTTCTTGGTATTGGAGATATTCAATGGATTGGAGGCACTCTTACTCTAATGCAAATTAATAATAGCATTAGGATGCTAGGTAATGATTTTGATAAGATTGCATGGGGATACTTCAAATATTTTCGAAAGAAAATGCATGCAAAAGAAAGGATACCGACAGAGGTAGTTAACTGGTATGAGAAAACAATTTGTTTTATGGTGGACACAAATACTTGTGTAGACACCTAAAATTGTCATGTCTAATTAAATAAATATTTTATTTATTTAATTACTTTAGCCTAATTCTTCTATTAATTAAATAAATCTTTATTTATTTAATTAATTCATTATCCTCTTCTAGCCTTAGTTCTCATTTAAATAGATACATTTATTTATTTAAATTATCATTTTCCTAAATTAAATAAATATTTTATTTATTTAATTATCCCACTTCTTCTATTAATTAAATAAATCTTTATTTATTTAATTAATTCATTAGCCTTTTCTACCTATGACACATGTCATTCATCTCTTAATTCCTACACTACCTACCCTCTTATTATTTTCTTATTTTCTCTACCTACCCTCTAATCATAGCTGACCATTTATCTTTTACACCTCTCAATCTTATCCCTCCATTTCTTATAGTGTCTTCTATATAAGGAGATGCTTCCTTCATTATCAAACCCTAACTGACTAACTCAATTACGCACTCAACTACACTACGCCATTTGCACTTTCATATGCGATCCTACTTGCAACCACATTTCCATTCTTTGTTGAGCTCTCGTGCACATAAAATCTGAGAGCAAATATATCAAGCATGATCAATGGAGATAGGAAGAATGGAGATCCAAACCCTATTGGACATGTGATGGTATAATCTTTGTGATTTCATTTGATTTGCATTGTCTTAGGTATCTTCATATGTTTTGGTGGATCTTTGTTGTTGTTAGGCTAGGGTTTTTGTGGTTGAATTCATTTAGTCTTTCAACATTGCTGTTATCCATTTTCACCATATACATTTTGGCACACCCGGTGGGACACTTGTCCCTTTTTTGCATTTAACATCTTTTGTTGTAGATTTTGTTTTGAAGTTGCAGATCTGACATTTCTGACAACTTTTTGATATTTCACATCTGCACACTTTCGGATCACGTTTTTGATTTTATGCCGCGTTTGTGTCTTGGACAATATATATATATATTTTTGTAGATTTCGGGAAACGTGTCTATGTTCCATAATCGCGTCTGTGAAGTCTTCAACTACGTTTGCTTTCGGGAGCTGCGTCTGTGTCAGATCTAGGTGCGTCTATGTGTTCTCGCAGCGTCTGTGTCTGTGACAACTGCGTTTGTGTTCGGTTGTTGCATTTTTGATTTCATTGATTCAGTTTTTCGTAATTCGGATTTCAGATCTGGTTTATTTTGGGCTAACATTTTTAGATCTAGCTAACAAAAGTGGTGCAACTTGTCTTGGAAGCAAAATCATTTTGTTGAAGGCCCCTATTTCACAAAGTCTTTTGGATCTAAAATTTACCTAACTTGTGTGCTTGCAGGAAGGGGTGATTATTTCAAACAATCCAAACTACTAATAGATCTTTGTTGCAGGACCTTGGCAAGAGTTTTTGATCTTTATTGTGTGCCTTGTTTTCATAGATTAGCAAACACTTCAATTGGTGCACTAAAATTGAACCATTGTCTTTTGTATCTTGAGCAATAGGCTCTTTTTATTTAATCTTTAGAGGGCCTGTCTCCCCGTGTGGTCATTAGGACTACTAGTGAGGAGAGAACGACCCAAGTGGTAGCAAAAAAAAAGCCATCTTCTTCCAAACCAGTATAAATAACTGTATCCATGGTGAAAACTATGGATAACGTGTACTGATTAGTTCATACCGACACTATGTCTCCCCATAAACCCGTTTGATCAAATTTATTTGATCAGTTGTAGGGCGTAACCCCTACCGGTTGGGAGCCTTCTGTATTTACATAGCTGAAAGTGCCGCATGTATGGCCACACGAGTGGATGCCCTTACTAGCACCTTTTTGTTTTAGAAGCCAAAATCCTTCTAGTTGTTGGGGCAGGAGGTCGGACCTTTGGTAGTGGCCCACACACATACAGTTCTTAGTAGAAATACAAAGTTCGCCACGAGGAGTTTTCTTGGGGACTGATGCTTGGCTGCCCCGAGAAGTGAGTGCCGAGGGTGGAGCCAGTGGGGTCAAGCATCTAAGTATCCGCTTTGAATAGCGTAGCCTTGGGGGAAACTCCATGTGGGATCAACAACTATTGTCTTGGCTAGCCATAAGAATTGTGCTTGACTTATTTTGAACAATCAAACATTCAAGACCAAACACCAAAACATTGTGTCCTTTGTGTCTTCAAATGTATGCAAAACAATTTTATGTCAAACAACACACTTGTCTTTGAGTCATTTTGGGAGTCTAAACACTTGCAAACATTGAGTCCTCATCAACACTGTGTCCTCTTGTCATGAAAAATAGTCAAACATTCAAATTTGGTCACAACAAAACAACTTCAAAGATTGGAAAAATTGCACAAAGTTTGCAGAAACGCGTGTGTGTCTGATAGACCCATGTCTGTGTCATCTAAACGCGTCTGTGAAGGGCAGAAACACATCTGTGTCTTTTGAGCAACATTGCAACATCTCATAAATGCGTCTGTGTCTGACAGAACCACGTCTATGTCATATAAGCACGTCTGTGTCTGACAGAATAGCGTCCATGTCCTTTAAGCGCGTTTGTGAAGTATACAGGCACGTCTATGTTCAGGATTGAAAACTTTCATAATTTAGCAAACAAGAACAATCAGTTTTAGACTTACTGATCTTCCTAGGTTATCTCTCTGGGGTTTTCATCTAGCATTCAACCCGTCTTTGGGTCTCACAAAGTCCATCATTGCTTTACACCTTACATTACATTCACATTTGCCTAAACTTGAGTCAAAAAGGTCACTTGCTTGTCCTCATCTTATTTTTGTCAATATACTACATACAACAACACTTTGCTAAGTGGTCCCTCATCAAGGTCTATCACCTTTGGGTCTCATTTGGTCTTACTTAGAGTCAAGGTCAACTTACCTCATCAAGAGAAACTATCATCTCTTTGGAAGCCACACCTACTCTACTACATACATACTTGGTCTTACACTTTGGACATTGCAAGTACACCTCAAATTCATTTACATTCCATCCAACTCTTGATCTTCCATACTCTTTCCATTTTCATCTAGTCTCACACATCTTGGTCAATACCTAGTTCATGGTTGAAACCCGTTCCAAAAATCTAGGAGAGAAACTAAAGAGGCTCAAGAGTCCGCAAACATGAGTTCCTATGAGTTTGACAATGATATCTTTTTCAATTCTGATCATACTACATTACCCGACATGGATGCCTATAGAAACATTCCAAATGATGAGAACATGGACACTACAAACAACAATGATACACACAATGATAGTATGGATAACTTCTCCCTACATTCAGCAGAAGTGGAAGACACCATTATGAATCCCCATTTCAATCGATTGGTTGAGGAAATAATGAGGAGGGATAGACAATATTTCTTACAAGTGATGGCACAAAGTGGAGCCAAGATCCCTCATGATTTTGACATATCTCAAATAATGGAAAATCGACCTTTGCAACAACCTCACCTCAACATGGATCAAAGGAGGCCTAATAGTGGAGGCAATAGAGGACCACATATGGTGCCTGAATCACCATAATCTTTGTTTAAAAAACTAGAGGTCCCATACACACATGGTCAAGCATATGATACTCACCTTTGCAGACCATTATGGAAGTCTTATGTAGAAAAATATGCTCAATCACATACCAATGCTAAGGATCAACCACCAAAGCAATTGGATATTCAAAGGCATGCTCGAAATTTGGACACAAGGAAACCTCGCGTCAAATTTGGGGGCAACACATTACAACAAACTCATGACATGCCCATAGAGTATGGTATACATGGACAAAGTAGATATTCCATTCCTCATCATGACTCTATACCAAGTGGTCCTTATACGCAGCATCATTATAGACCTCCTCCATATGAACATGTGTATGATCAATATCATCCATATATGCAACATGTTCCTCCTCCAATTGGTGCCTCAGGCATGGGGTATGGTCCAAGAAGTCGATCTCCACCTAAGAACAATTTGGAACAACAAATTAAGGACTTACAAAAGAAAATGGAGGACATAAATACACTGAAGCCAACATACACAATGAGAGACATATGTCCTTATCCATTTGACAAAAGAATTCCAATGCCTCCATTTCCTACACACTTTGTGACACCTAAGTTTGCTAAGTACAGAGGAAAAGGGCATCCTAAGGCACACATAAGACAATTTTTCACAGCTTGCATTGAGGTAGCAGCAGAAGAGACATATTTGATGAGATTATTCCCACAAAGCTTAGGTGATCAAGCTATGGAATGGTTCTCTCAACTTCCACCTGGAATTAAGTCATGGGGTGACTTAGCAGAGGCATTTATCCAACATTTCTCATACAACATAGAGACAGACATATCAGTCACCACTTTGTGCAACACCAAGCAAAAAGATGGAGAGTCTTTTTCATCATTTTTACAAAGATGGAGGAATCTAGCCAGTAGATGCTCTTGTGAAATTCCACAAAAACAAATGCTAGAAATGTTCACCCAGAATGTTAACAAAGACATTGGTTATGACCTAAGAAAAGCTTGTTTGTCCACCTTCAAGGATGTCATTGAAAAAGGCTTAGCGACAGAGAAGGTCCTAATTGAACAAGGAGTCATTAAGATATTCAAGGAAAACAAAGATGGCTTTAAAGGAAAAGATAAGCCAAGATTTTGGAACAAAAACAAGAACACAGTCAATGATGGTGTTGTTGATGCCAATATAGTACAACCCAAAATCATTTTTTCTGGATCAAGTTCTACAAACAATCAAGTGAATACTCAAACAACTTCCAAGTCACGAAGGAAGTACACCCCATTGGGAGAACCACTTGAATCAGTTTTCAAAAAGATAGTGGCAAACAAGGTAATCACAGTTCCAGATTCTCCTCCATATGAGCCAAAGATTAAACCAAATTGGTGGAATGATGATGAGTATTGTGAATTTCATAAGAGCAAAGGACATAAAATAGGAAATTGTCATCGACTGAAGAACATCACACAAGATCTCATTGATAGAGGTGACATTGAGATTGAAGGACACTCATCAAATCAAGAACATGAGATGTTTAAAGAACCATTCCCAAAACATGACAAGGGAAAAGCTAAAGCCACAGATGACCAAACCAACTATACCAGAGCATCTTATAAATATGATTCAACTATCAATCACTTTTTGATGGACAATTATGTCTCTACCATTATCATCAAGGACAAAACGCCTAAGAATTCTACCCATAGACCTAAGATTATCCTAAAAGGCATTGGATCTTCTTCCGAACCTACCTCTAAATGTAATATTACAACTCGTCGAGGTAAATTCACTTTGCAAGGTGCTCCAGCTAAAAACACTGCTTCCTCATTAACCAAACCTGAATATGATCTTGTAGAACAGTTAGGGAAGACACCTGCACTCATCTCCATCCTTGACCTCTTATGCATATCCCCCACACATAAAGCCATTCTTGACAAAATCTTGAGAAACACTGTTGTCCCTACTGATCTGAATGTGGACCAGTTTCAAGTCATGGTGGGATACCTTTCCATTCCACACTCCCTTACATTCACAGAAGTCGATGACGCCTTCGTAAGTTAGCCACATAATGCACCGTTACACATTGAAGCCTTCATACAAAAACATCAAATAAAATGAGTCTTGATAGATGGAGGAGCTGGACTAAACATTTGTAAATTGAGCACTATTAAACAATTGGGATATTCTGATAAAGATGTGAATTCTACAAACAAAATTACCATCAAGGCATATGATGATGAAGAGCGTTCATCCAAAGGCACAGTTAGCTTGCCTCTCAGAGTTGGGCCAGTTACAAAGGATGTGGTTTGTCAAGTCCTAGACCTAGATCTCACATACAATATATTACTAGGATGTCCTTGGATTCATGAAATGAGGGCAGTCCCATCTACATATCACCAATGCATTAATTTTCCTCACAATGGAGTTGAAATAACAGTTAATGGTGATCCTAATCCATACATATACTGCAATAACTTGAGACCGAAAATTGAGATGATCATTTCGAGTAATAGGGAAGTTGTCCCTTTTTCTGCATACATTGATCCTGAATCATTAAAACCTTCGACATCAAAACAAGGTGAGCTTAAAGGGAAATTTCAGGACAAGGGCATGGGTGAATACACTTTGAATCAAAACATGTGCTTACAACAAGTAATGAGTTCACCAAAAGAATATGGAAGACCACACCCTAATAAGCAGGTATCTATCATTATACTCAAATGGGACCCTACTACCTTTCAAAGATGGGGTGAACTAGAAGAAGAAGACTTATACAACATGCTTTACAAAGACCTTGAAAATGATACACAAGATCACATCAGCATATCATGTGAAAAGTATGGCAAAGGATTCAAGATCCTACAAAAATTTGGGTATGATGGTAAAAGTCCTCTTGGCTTAAGGAAGGAAGGCATCATTGAACCTTTACAACCTGAATTGACATTCAAAAAGGAATGCTTGAAAGGACTTGGTTTCATGAATTCCAAGATCCACACTCAAAAGACAAGAGAAGCATCACAAGTCAAAGCTGCCAAAATTCAACAAGAAAATCGCTATTCCACAGACTCCAATGAATGGGAATGGGATTCGGACAAATCCTCCAGTGACTATGAACTCACTGAGACATTCAGAGAACTAGATGAACCCACAGAAGAAGATGAATTTTATAGAAAATTCAAAGTTGGTCAAGAAACAACCCCTGAGGATTCCACACAGTCCTTGTCTCTAGGTTCTAGGTCGAAATCACAAAGAACGAGAACACCTGTCCCAGAATGTGCTACTAGTGATGACCATTTGGATTCGTTCACGATCGAGACAGACAAGGAGAGTGCCAGCGATGATCTTGATGACTACCTCAACATACCTGAATATAACTGCATTTTCACCCTTAGCCCCGCTAACTTCGAAGACATCAAAGGCCTTCCACTTGTTCACCACCAACTCATTGACTGGGACCATGAAGGATATGCATAGTTCGATACATTCCAAAATGATGAGGCCTTCATTGATTATCTAGGCATACGAGATGATCTTCCCCTTGGGGACCATAAGGCAGGATACACTATAGAACTCAACAGCGTGGCATATTTCGGTGAGGGTGTCGGGCCTTCCAGTCGCAAAAATGTAAAAATAAAAACAAATCAAGGGTCTTATGGCGAAAACCACATTGTGGCGCTGTCTGACCCCAAAAAAGTAAAAAGAAAGGACGTATCTTAGGGCAAAAACCTCTCTGAGGCACCCGGAGATGGAAGGCTCGACATTCTCCCAGCATCATATGAGGAAAAGTCATCCATGTTGGTAGAGGAGACTATCAAAACAAACATTGGCACAGAAGAAGTTCCACACAACATATTCCTGGCTCAATCTTTGACAGAGTTAGAAAGGTCAAAATTCATAAGTTTCTTCACAGAATGACAAATCAACTTTGCATGGTCATACACTGATATGCCTGGATTGGATCCAGACTTGGTAATGTATCATTTGATAGTTAAACCAGGGGAAAACCAGTGAAACAGAAATTGAGAAAGATGCATCCACAAGTGGCACTATTAGTCAAGGGTGAGCTTGAAAAATTATTGGATGTCAGATTCATACGCCCAATTGATTATCCTGAATGGATCTCCAACTTAGTGCCTATCAGTAAACCAGATCATAGCATCAGGATATGTACAGACTTCAGAGACATCAACAAAGCTTGTCCTAAGGATGACTTCCCATTACTAAACATAGATTTGATTGTAGATCTCACAACAGGTCATTAAATGTTATCGTTGATGGATGGATTCTTTGGTTATAATCAAATAAAAATCGCATCCGAGGATCAACACAAAACAATATTCACTTGTCCTTGGGGAACTTTCTGTTGGAATGTCATGCCCTTCGGGCTAAAAAATGCAGGCGCTACATATCAAAGAGCCATGACTACTATCTTTCATGATCTCATGCACGTTACTATGGAAGATTATGTTGACGACCTCTTGGGCAAATCAATAGATAGAGATACACATTTGGACATACTTTCAGTCGTCTTTGATTGGTTGGAAAAATACAAAGTAAGATTAAACCCCAAGAAATGTGTCTTTGGAGTAACCTCCGAGAAGCTCTTAGGATTCATTTTATCAAAAAGAGGAATCGAAGCCGATCCAACAAAAGTCAAGGCCATCCTAGAGATGCAACCACCATGAAATATCAGTCAACTTCGATCTTTGCAAAGGAGACTCCAGTCCATACGAAGATTTATAGCACAACTTGCAAATAAGTGTAATCCTTTTCAGCACTTGCTACATAAAAACATCAAATTCAAATGGGATGATAATTGTCAACAAGATTTCTAGACACTCAAAGTTTATCTATTGAATCCACCAGTTTTGATGCCACCAGTTCTAGATCAACCTCTATTACTATACATATTAGCTACTTCAATAGCACTGGGGGCACTCTTAGCACAACAAGTTGCTGAGGGCAAAGAAAAGGTAGTATACTATATCAGTCGCACATTGGTGGGATATGAGCTAAACTACACACCAATTGAGTGTGCATGTCTCGCTGTGGTCTTTGCTTCGCAGAAATTATGACATTACATGCTAACTCATAAGACTAAGTTGGTTGCAAGGATCGATCCATTGAAATACCTTCTCAATAAAGCAACACTTATTGGGCGACTAGCCAAATGGGTGATGATCTTGAGTGAATTCGACATCGAGTATGTGGACAGAAAAGAAATAAAAGGACAAGCTATCACAGATCAATTAGCAGATTCTCCCATGATAGATGATGTTCCTCTAATTTTAGAATTTCCAGATGAATCCATTTTAACAGTGTCACATGCAAAGCCTTGGCAACTATACTTTGATGACTCATACACACAACATGGGGCAGGAGCTGGCATCCTCTTTATAACTCCTCAAGGGGATTCTATACCAAAATCATATCGATTATCATTTCCCTGCACTAATAACATAGCAGAATATGAGGCATTAACAACTGGATTATGGATTGCAGTTCAGTGGAAGATCCAGGAACTTTGTGTTTTTGGGGACTCTCAACTTGTAATTCATCAAGCAACTAATGAATACCAAACAAAGGATGAGAAATTAATGCCCTATAAAAGAATGGTGGATGACTTGAAACAACAGTTCATGAAGATAGACTTTGAGCAGATACCAAGAGAGTAGAATCGAGCCGCGGATGCCATGGCTACAATTGCTTCACTAATCGATCTACCATCGAATGAGACCTGCTATGAGTTCTTGGTGGATAACCTTTTGGTTCCCTCGTATGAAATCACTCTTACTGAGATGATATGTGTTGTTGGTCCTGAGTCCCAGTTATACGGTTCCATTTTCACATACCTTCATGACAATATCCTACCTCCTGACCTATCCAATAACCAACGTCGCACTTTCATTCGCCAATCTTCTCAATATATCATTTTAGCCGATATCCTCTACCTTCGAGGTCTAGATGGCACTCTTCTTAGATGTTTAGAAAGCGACGAAGCTCAGATTGCATTACATGAAGTACATGAAGGGATATGTGGTCCACATTCTAGTGGTTCTACCTTAGCCAAGAAACTCATCAGGACTGGATATTACCTGCCCAATATGGAAAAAGATTCATATCAGTTTGTCAAGAAATGTAAGCAGTGTCAACTTCATGGAGACTTCATCCATGCGCCAATGCAAGAACTTCAACCAATTGCGACTCCTTGGCACTTTTGTCAGTGGGGACTCAATCTCATAGGCAAGATTCACCCTCCATCTTCCAACGGTCATAAATTCATCATCACTGTCAAAAAGTATTTCAAAAAATGGATCAAAGTTGTGCCTCTCACACAAGTCACTGGAAAACAAATTGCTAAATTCATTCTCAACTATATCGTTTGTCGATACGGTATTCCTGTGTCCATCATTACCGATAACGGGCGTCCCTTTGAAAAATCAGGATGTTCGTAAGCTCTGTGACCGCTTCCATATTACCCATCATTTCTCCACACCATATTATCCCCAAGGTAATACTTAAGCTGAGGTGTCTAATAAAACAATCCTTAAAATTCTAAAAAAGACAGTCGACGACGCTGGCCATAATTGGCATATCCAACTTAATCCCCCACTTTGGGCTTACCGCACAAGCGTCCACACACCTACAAGAGCTACACCCTGTTCACTTGTCTATGGCACCGAAGCTATCTTTCATATTGAGGTCGAGTTACCCTCTTTACGAGTCTCTTTGCAAAACATTATCAGTGATGAAGACTAGAGGGTCTCTCGCTTACAAGAACTTGAACTATTGGATGAACGAAGACAAACTGCTTTTAATCATCTCAAGGCTTATCAACAATGAATGAGTCATAGCTACAATCATAAAGTCAAGCCTCGCACATTTGAGGTAGGTGATTTGGTCCTCAGAGAAAATCCTAAAAATCAACAAGACAGAGAGAAGAAGGGCAAGTTCGAACCAAACTGGCTTGGTCCTTACATCATCACAGCAGCATATGGATCTGGTGCATATCAACTCTCAACCACAGAGGGTGAACCTTTGGAGGATCCTATCAATAGTATGCACCTTCATAGGTTTTACACATAGCTCTTCAGAGTATCCTAATTCAAAAATACAAAAAAACAAATTAGAAAATATAAAAAATCCAAAAAAATCCAAAAAAAAGAGTAAAGAAAAGCATTTCGTCCAATGGTGAAAACCACTTCGGTGGTGCCCTGGGCAAGTACCATGGTGAAAAATGGGTCACCAGCACCATGCGTAGAGACATTGCTCCTCCCTCCTTCAGGATTTCATCTCATCCTTTCACTTTGCACACACTCACAACCTCTTCATCCATAATAAACTTTACACATTTCCATCATGGCTTGTTATTGATCTACCCAAGATTGGTTAGCCATTCATAATAAACCTCCCTTTTCACCCTTTCCATCCATAATAATCAACTCCTATCTATGGCTAAGGCAAATCCTATGTCTAGTAATGGGTGTGGAACTGAGAGTATTGCCTGTTTCGAGGAGTACAGTTTCTTCCAATTTTCTTCAGTCTATCCGCGCACAATCCGTAATAAAACAACATTTGCATCGCCAGTCCGCAATAAAGTTCTGTCTTCTCCACAATAAAGTATCAGTTTCATGGATTTAGTCAGTTTCAGATGAGACACAACAGCAACAATGGGCTTCAACAAATCAAATATTTCAACAGACTTAGACAACATTATGGTTCAGTGCTATCTATCCTTTTTGTGAAAGTAAACATTGTGACCACAATCAAATAAGACTTATAAAAGTGACAAGAGATGCTAAAATTGAGGACTACAGTGAATGTTGGTGTCGAGTCTTGGTTTTCTTTTGATTTTTATCTTTTGGTGACATGTCTTTTAGCCTTTTCGGGATGTCTTTGACTAGAGATTCTATCTCTAGGATGTCTTTGACTAGAAAGGCAAGGATGGGGTATTGTCACCTATTTTTCTTTGCTATCTGTGGATTGTCACTTAGTAATGCTATGACTTGTCCAAGGATATGAGGACACTGTGAGTCTAGTATGAACTGGGGCATTCCTTGTTTGTGACTGTCTTATCTCCATGCAAACGGGTACAATGATTTTCTGGGTCGAACATATGCCTCGATTGTCATAACCTATTTTGCCATAATAAAGCTCAATGATGATAACGCACAAGAAGCTCTTTTCACCTTTATATCTTCTATCTTCCATCCCCCTTTCTTGATTGACTTCCATCGTCCTTCCCAAGTCTGTGTAGCCTGCGATCACACGACTGAGTATAATGACACGCCAAAAATATTTACATTTCATATAGTCTGCACCTGCATTACCACATATTAAGCATTTCATACATACATATAGATATCACAATTGCATCATATCCTACACACAACACATGTTAGCACATTTTACATTCTCATCACGCAAATAGTTATTTGCATTGTCATATTCATTGGCATTTCATACATTTACATTTGCATCATGCATAACATATAAAACATAAAAGAACAAAAATATTGCATTTCATTATGTACATATTTGCATCCATAACATAAGCATCACATAGAAACATACATCATGAAACATCTCATCACATAGGTACACATGCATATAGCTGCCGCAAAGATGAATCATCTCATATATATATAATCATAAGTGTCATGATATAATGATGTCAAAATCATATGGCTACAATCACCCAAAGGTGTCTACATCATAATACAAAATGGTATAAAACTGATACATAGGGAGCCCTCTAAGGCTATGATGAACTCCCTCCCTCGGAGCTGCCTGGCCTCAACGGAGTCTAAGCCCTAGAAGGACCTGCCCTAGGATCATCTCTCCTGCCTCCCCTATCTGGTGGTGGTGGAGGACCCATGACCCCACCACTAGACGCATGTCTCCTTTGGCTCCCTCCCGTAGCCATCACTGTCCGCGATGGTCTATGGAAGCTCCTCGCCCACTGCTCTGGTGGCACTGCCTCGTAGTATAGGTCTCTCTAGTAGCCTATCTCCTCCCCTACCCATAGAACATAGACGTATCCAGCCCCTGTGTCCTCTATCGCTTGCCTCCCAGCCCTCAGTGCTGTCTTAGCCTCAGTATAGCGCTGGATAGCCTGATCCCGCTCTCCCTCTATATCCCTTAGCTGTCTCCTGAGCCTAGCTATCTCCCTCTCCAGGTCCTGGATCTCATCTGCCTATCCTTGGTAGATCTCCCTCAGCTCAAACAACTCCTCCTCCTCCTTGGCCCCTTGTGCCTCTGCTTGTGGCTCCCCCTGTACTGGTGGCTGTGCCTATGCCTATGCCTGTGCCTGTGCCTGCCTCTATCCTTGTCCCTGCACCTGTCTAGGACCTTGTACTGCTGGCACTTGTAATGGCAATCCACCTCGACCCCTCACCACCTGAGCCTGTCTCTCCTCCCCACCCTCTCTCCATGGAACCACTCTCCTCTCTCCAACAGCACCCTGCCTCCTCCGTCAATCTCTCCCCCCACCATCTCCATCATCATCCCCATCCCCACCACCATCTCCATCTATCGGCTCCCCTAGGTCTGTCAGTCTGGAAAGGGATGCTCAGCCCAATATGTAGTGTACTCTACATCCATGCCTGCATCCTCAATCTCTGACCACATATCCCATGGCATAGGCACCATCTCTACCAGCTGCATCATGACCTGATCATATGATAGGAATGGCCCAAAGTGTGCCTAGTCTTGCACTATCCGCGCATACATCCCAGAACCCCGTGGCATCCGCTGGATCCTACCAAACTACCTGCATACCCTGTCAACCAGCCGTCTCTCCAATACATAGGGCATCCGATCAGATATCTGCTCCAGAAAGTATAGGGTAGATCCACTGCGTCATCCTCCCACTGCTCGCACTCACGGTATAGCCTCCATATCACAGTGTCGATCTCATCCAGGACTCGACGCCAATGCTCCAACCTGCCAATCCGTGGCTGTGATGTAATCATATCATACAAATGAACAAAGCTGCGTCCATGACCCCTGCCCCTGAAATGTATTGGTCGAGTAACCAGCAGATGCTCATATGCCCACACCTGTAGCAATGTAACTCTGCAGCCCAATCCTATGGATCCATGATAAACAAACTGATGAAGCTCATAGTATAAGTGTGCCAGCACACACGGTCCCCAGGCATATCTGGTATGCTATGTCACCAGTGTCTCCAAGGTGCTCCCCCAGCCCACAGCCAACCCTCGTGTCGCCCTGTCTGGACACAGGAACCCACTGATCACTCCTCCTAGCATTGCTGGTAGTGCTAGTCCTGTCGTTGTCATCGTGTCCCATGCCACGTGTCTAGCCCTCATCTCCAGTCCTGAATCATGGAACACTCGTCTCAATGCCTCCCTGTCTCCATCTCGATCATAGGGAATCAACTCCCCATCAATCGGTATCCTCAGAATCCCGTACACATCCTCCAAGGTGACTGTCATCTCACCCATCGACAAATGAAATGTGCATGTCTCAGAGTGCCACCTCTCAGCAAGTGCAGTCAGCAAACCCATGTTCGCCCGAAACTCAGGCACATACAAAATGTATCATAGACCCATAACCTCAATAGCTGCTCTATCCTCAAATGTCAACTTTGGTCGTAATCTCTATGTCGACGGGAATCTCTCTCGTGACTCCAGCATAGGCAAATACTCCTGTAGTCAAGCAAATCAATCATGTCAGTCATAGTGGCATTCCCTGTTCATCACAAAATGCTACTTTTTTTTTTTTATCTTAAGTGCTTATGATACTCTATCCTAGTGACACTCACTGTTCATCACAAAGTGTTGCTTCTATCCTAGTGACACTCACTGTTCATCATAAAGTGTTGCTATTTTATCCTAGTGGTACTCCCTGTTCATCACAAAGTACTACGTGTTTTTGCACTCCCTGTTCATCACAAAGTGCTGCTCTTTTTAGTACTCCCTGTTTATCACAATGTACTATGTCTTGGTGTTCACTGTTCATCACAAAGTGCCTTGATCTATCCTAGTCTTCCCTAGAGGACCTGCTTGAGTGTATCCTCTCAGCAACTTATCCAATCGACAGCGTATGTTCATCACAGAACTGTCGATTTGACTTTGAAGACATAAACGCGCTTACAGACTGCACAAATGTGCCTGCTCTGCACAAACGTGCTTGAAATACATAGACGTGCCTCTATTCTGCACAGATGCGCCTGTCTTGCACAAACATACCCACATTTCACAAACGCGCCTGCACAACGCAAACGCGCTCGCATTTTGCACAGACGCTTTTCCCTGCATAGACGCGCCTGGCACAAACACAGACGCGCCTAGCCAACCTAGACGCACCTCCACGTTTTTGACATTATCCTAAAGCGCATTTATTGCACTACCTAGCATGCATTAATGACAACATTTAATGCGACAAAGTACAAGGAGGTTTTGTGGTACTCATCGGCTATCGAATCTGTGCACCAATGCCATCGCTGCTGACTATTGCTGCTCTAATCTCTCTCTGCACTTTGATCTCTTGGATGTGTGGATGACAATGAGGATGTATTCCCCTCGTGGTCTATTTTATAGACTGCCCTAGCCTTAGCCCTAGCCATAGTCTCCCGAGTCTATCTTGTCAGTCCATTCTAGCCTTTCTTTCTTATCGAGAGATTGTCTGCGATTTTTTCAGACATTTTTCATCCAATCTCTCGAGGGGGCATATCATTCCCATCTTGGGGCAACTTTGTATCAGTTCATATTATCTTCTTTGAAACAACGCAACAAGCTGCATTGTCTCAAAGAGGGGCAAAATGTAGACACCTAAAATTGTCATGTCTAATTAAATAAATATTTTATTTATTTAATTACTTTAGCCTAATTCTTCTATTAATTAACTAAATCTTTATTTATTTAATTCATTCATTTGTCCTCTTCTAGCCTTATTTCTCATTTAAATAAATACATTTATTTATTTAAATTATCATTTTCCTAAATTAAATAAATATTTTATTTATTTAATTATCCCACTTCTTCTATTAATTAAATAAATCTTTATTTATTTAATTAATTCATTAGCCTTTTCTACCTATGACACATGTCATTCATCTCTTAATTCCTACACTACCTACCCTCTTATTATTTTCTTATTTTCTCTACCTACCCTCTAATCATAGCTGACCATTTATCTTTTACACCTCTCAATCTTATCCCTCCATTTCTTATAGTGTCTTCTATATAAGGAGATGCTTCCTTCATTATCAAACCCTAACTGACTAACTCAATTACGCACTCAACTACACTATGCCTTTTGCACTTTCATATGCTATCCTACTTGCAACCACATTTCCATTCTTTGTTGAGCTCTTGTGCACATAAAATCTGAGAGCAAATATATCAAGCAAGATCAATGGAGATAGGAAGAATGGAGATCCAAACCCTATTGGACATGTGATGGTATAATCTTTGTGATTTCATTTGATTTGCATTGTCTTAGGTAATCTTCATATGTTTTGGTGGATCTTTGTTGTTGTTAGGCTAGGGTTTTTGTGGTTGAATTCATTTAGTCTTTCAACATTGTTGTTATCCATTTTCACCATATACAACTTGTATGATGAAAGTTGTAGAACCCTAGACTACTTAGGTTATGCCCATGGAGTATGAAGTTGATAAAGATCTATTGATTTCATATGTTGACCATCTACTTGGTCAACTGGTTGATACCACAACAAAAAGGTTTGACACTTACAAGGAAAAATCCCTTCAAGTGCACTCAGAACTTAACCAACCAGTGATAGCCAAGAAAGTTAGGAAGGAAGTTGAAGCCTTTGTTGAGCAAGCTGGATTTACAAAGGAAGCTATTGCTAAAGCTAGAGCAAAACATGTTGCTCAACAGGCTGGAACATCGAGTATTCCAACTGGCACCTCCACCTGTATGCAAATAAGAGCTGGAAAAGGGAAAGCTATAGAAAAATATGCAGCTATAAAGAAAGAGAAACCAACAGCAAAATCTTCAAAGATTCAGTTCAAGAAAGGAGGAAAGGTTGTTGATCCTCCAATTGAACCGGTTAAAACTGATAAAAGAAAGAAGAAACAAGCTTTGAAACCAACACGGGCAGAAGCAGATGATGAAGACACTGAATCTAAGAAAGTGAAGAAAGTCCTAAGGACTAGCCGCAAGAAAACTAAGGTTGTTGGAACCTCCACTGTTAAATCTGTGGAGAAACCGATAAATAAACCTACTGCTCTTGATAAATTATTAAAAAGTATTATGGAATATGGTGTTCTTAAGGGATTGAATAAATTGTATGATAATCTTGGTGAGAATGAACAAATATTTGTTGGCTTGATGATGATTGTAATGTATTCATCTCTTGTTGTCATTGATGAAACACTCTCACACACACATATGATTACATTGACTACCGGTGTAACTTCATTGGTTTACACTGTTAACTGGTATGTTTAAGGTCTATCTCTAACCGGTACTCTATGTCAACCGATATGTGCTTAAGAGATAACCTATGGTTACATTAAATCAACATCAAAATGAAGATGGAGATCAAACGGAAGATTCCAAGACAACGGTTCACATGTTTTGTTCCAACCGGTATTGACTGTTCTAACTGGTATCTGATTTTGTGGTGAGTTACCAACACCATTTTCTTGATGGTGATTTTTGTGATGAGTTATGTTTACTTGTCTAGATACACTGCTCCTAGGAAATTGTGTTTTGATTTCCTATGGCCGACATAAGATTTGCATGTCTATTTAAAGACATCTTAGTGAATCATTTAGGAGAGTGAACTGATATAGAAGAGGATTTTATGTGAATACTGATATGCATAAAGAGTGAAAGCTTTTGTTGAAGAGCGATAAGTGTTAAGATGAAGAATAGTGTTGAATGTACTTAGAATGATCTGATCAAGCAAGTCTTGTGCTACTCAGAACAGATCAAACCTTTCTTGTTGTTTTTTAATCATTACCACAGAATCAAATCCCCTAACTGGGTAAGCTCTAACAAGCTTCATTGTACAAATCCTCTAACAAGGTGATCCATTAGTTTGGATTCTCAAATCCTCCAGCGAGGTTACTCCTAACAGGGTAGTACTCTTAATAGGGTATAAGCTTCTAATCAAGCTTGGGATCTCTAACAAGATTCACTCCTAGCATCGCACTTTGTAAGACCTTAACCGATCAGTTATCTATTACTGCAGTTAGTTAACTTGTGAGTTCCATCTCACTGTGGTTTTTACCTATTTGGGTTTTCCACATATAAATACTTGTGTTATGGTGGATGTTCTACTTTATGTGGATGTTGTTATTTAATTTTGGATAGCATGTATTTTCTTAAATGCTTGGTTAAGTTCATCTACCGGTTAGTGTTTGAAGTTGTGTTTGTTTTGGTGTCACTGATTCACCCCCCCCCTCTTAGTGCTTTTCAAGTCCATCAATTGGTATCAGAGCCTAACTTCTTTGAAGCCTAACCACTTAGAATGGAATCTTGAAACTACCATGGGGGACATGAGCTACTTCGAGATGGTTAGAGAGCTAGAAGCTAGCAGAAATGAAATTGAATCCCTTAGGGGCAAACTAAAAGTTTCTCAAGTCAAAAGGAGAGAGCTATTTGAAAAACTGCTAGAAATATCTGATAATAGTTCTTCAGATGAAGCCAATATTGAATCTTTAGCTGATGAAGTTGAAAAGGTGAACGATGAAAAACTAAATCTAAGAAGAGAGCTAGAAGGTCTCACTATCTGCATGAGTCAGGAACTAGAAGCCAGAAGAGCTGCTGAAGATCTTATCAAGGTAAGAGATCAAGAGATCATAAAGATCAAATGGGAAAAAGACACTATACATGAGGACTTGATTGTTGAAACAGAAGAAAAGGAGAACCTAAAGCTAGACCTTGAGTTTGCATCGTCTATGAAAGAGAACCTGTCTAAGCATAATAAAGATCTTATCAAAAAGCTTACTAAAGCCAATGA
The DNA here is from genome assembly GCF_030272615.1 of Cryptomeria japonica. Classification (NCBI taxonomy): domain Eukaryota; kingdom Viridiplantae; phylum Streptophyta; class Pinopsida; order Cupressales; family Cupressaceae; genus Cryptomeria; species Cryptomeria japonica. The sequence continues at coordinate 716,011,877 of NC_081412.1, forward strand.
GAAATTGGAGAAGTTTGTCAAAAGTTCTACCATGCTAGAAGAACAAATTCAATCACAGAGAATGAAGGATGATATCTCTGGACTTGGTTTTCATACAACTGAAAAAGGTGAATCCTCTGGTACAAAGAACCAAACTGCTCCTAAAGTCAATAAGACTAACGGTATGAAGGTTTTTAAACATGTCTGCTTTGTTTGTCACAAGCCCGGTCATACTGCAAATGTTTGTAGAAACAAACCTAACAGAAATGCAAATTACAATACTAATGCTAGGTATGTGTCTAGAAAGTTTGAAGGTCATTGCTACACATGTGGAATGTATGGGCATAGACATATTGAGTGTAGATATGAATCAAAAAATCTTGTACCACACATGCGTCCTAGACCAAATGGTGACCGGATAAGGAATTTTGATAACTGGGTAAATTGGAACTGGCAAAGATCCTATGGCAACCAGTTTAGTCCATTCGAAATGGAAAAGGCAACAAATGTTGTTTGCACCTTTTGTAATAATTTTGGTCATGTGGCTATGAAATGTAGAAGAAGAATAGGAAGAGGAAATGCAGGACCCTGGAGATCATCTGATATGGTCTGTTACCACTGCAACAAATCGGGGCACTTAGCAAAGTTTTGCAGATCAAGAAATAACTGATTGGTCAACTCCTTGAAGGATCAGAAAGGCAAGCAAAAAGTTGATGTTAAGGAAACTAGAGAAGATATGAATCAGATTTGGAAAAAGAAAGGTGATGACTTGCCTGGAGAAGAAACTACTCCTTCACCCAGTGAAGAGAATCCAACACTGGTGACTTAAGCCTGTCTAATATGGCTAAGGGGAGCTTAATGGTAAAACATCTCCAGAACCCTTGTAAAATGAGCGGGAAAGAATTTTTGAATTATAAATTTTTGGTGACTTTTTGTTAACATGTTATCAACCGGTATTTCACTTAAGCGGTAAATAAAAATTAGGGTTTGTAACCTAAAGTGCGAGCATTTATTACAGTTAGTAAAGAGGATAAAAACAAGTTTTACTTTATCATTTTTACCCTAACTCTTTCGAAAAAGAAATTTGAAGCAATTGCAGAGCAGAACAAGATTGTCTTGTTGTCAATTGGAAAATTGTTTCATGTTTAGAGAAATCAAGCTGAATCGAAAGTTGCAGAGAGGCGAACGGGTGTACATTTGGACATTTCAACTGGGAAATGGAGTGATGTGCAAAATACAAGGTATTTCTTTGTATACCACTTCGAAACTTGTTTAACTAGAATGGCATCTTCTTCTAAGTTTGTAGAAAGGTTGATGCTCACTACTGAGCCTGAGGAAGCTCTAAAGGTAGATGAAATTATGTCTTATAATGCATTATTGCAAGTCCCGAGCGGTGTTGTGGTCAAAGGTGACTTGTCCAGCTATATAGATTGCAAGATAGAAAATTTAGGAGCTCTACACATCTATACTCAGCTGAAATCACTCTGTGATAAGAGCAGAAAGATTGAAACCAAATATGCTAGGGTTTTTGAAAAAGGGTTTCATGATGACGCATATTTTCTTGAATATTTTGAGGAAGAACACATGAGAATCATCTTGAATCGAGTCCACGGAGAGAATATGTATTTGGAAAGGACCCATACAATAACCAAGGAGGATATTAGGGCTGTAATGGGTTATTGCTCAACCGGTAAAATTCCTGTGTTAAGAAGAATTTCGAAGGATACCGTCTTCAAGTTAACCGGTTCTATATTTGATAAGTGTGCTTTCTCTATCAACAATATTAGACCCTGCAGTGAAACTTGCAGCAATGGTGATAGGCTACCGGGTATTCTACTCCAGTAGACTTAACAGTGTTCCATCTGCAACAATTCACACAGCACATAGAATGATTGTTGATAATGCAGACTATGATATTTGTGAAGCCATCAGAGACCAATTATTTCAAAATTTGAAATCCATTAAGAAGGACAACACACAAAAGCTCAAATATGGTCAGCTATTAGCCGGGTTATTTTTTTATTTTCATAACTTCCTACCGGGTATTGGAGATATTGAATGGTCCAAGGAACAACCGATCAATGCACAGATCAAGAACAACATTAAGGTTGCGAAGAATAATTTTTCATCTGCTATGAACAAGTATTTTAATAAATTTCAGAAAAAGATGAGCATGAGAATGAGGTTACCTGAAGATGTGGTAAAACACTTTGCAAAAGACACAATCTTCATGGTTACAACTGACTTTTGCTTGATGCAAGCAATTGAACCTAGAGAGGAGGAGATGGAAGATATGAGTTATGAGGTTAATCATGATTTACTAATCGGCTATGCTAATAACCTGTTAGCATCGCTTAAAGATAAAAAGAAGGCAAAATTGGACATTGTGGCAGTCCAAGTTGCACCAATTGAAACCGGTACTACACCTGTAGCTAAAGTGAAAGGAAAGCAAAAGAAGTCTGATGAAAAATCTCTTGTGAAAAAGACCACAAGGGTGACTTGGAGTGTCCTGACCAAGAAGGAACCAATCCCTAAAGTATATGTAAAGAAGGAGATTGCACCAAAGAAGAGAAATCGGAAATTGATTTTGCAACCAAAGTCTGAGGGTACGGATTCTGAAGAAGGACCAAAGAAGGAAAAAACAACCGACAGAACACCCAAGAAGGTAAAGGTAGTGCCGAAGGCAACTACACCTATAGATATTGCTACCTACAAACCTGACACAGTTTTTGAGAGGACAATGAAGACATTAGGAAGAAATAGGTTTGATAATGTCAAAGAATATTTTGATTCTTTCACTAAAGATGAGCAGAAGCAAGTAATCCAACAGGTAATAACTTATTTGGGTCATTACAATAGATTTCCGCATGACTTGGAAAAAGATATTTCAATCTCTTTGTATAATACTCTGTTAGATAAATGGGAGGAAGCAATTCAATTGGAAAAGAAGATTATTGATGAAATATTTGCACAATATTTTCCCAATCTATCATCGGATGGAATTAGTGCTTTAATTGAGCAATACAAAGTATATTTTGATTTTAAAGTGAGAAGATTGAAGATTCTTAATGCAAAAGGGTCAGTTGTTGAGTCTGAGACACATCAGCTAGCCTATGTAATCAAAAAGAGGGAAGAAGTCATCCACTCTAGCAATAAGGATGATACTATAGATGATGTTCCTCGACCGGAAATGGATGAAGAGGAAATTGTTCAAGCTGATGTAGTCTATCCAATCAAGAAGAAGGATGATTCCATTATTCTTGTTGATGAAGATGTTCAGGACACAATAGACCTATCTGGAGACATTACTGCACCAGATATGGATCCTCCTACAATCATTGAAGTACAGGTTACATTAATTGAACAACCGGGTATTCAACTAACAATGGACAATGAACCGACAACAGAACAACTGGAGAAACCCCAATCTCCATCGATCATTGAAACTACTCAAAAGGAGTCTACTGAGGAAGCTATCACTCAACTAACTAAAGATGCAATAGACAAGAACACAGAAAGAGCTATCATTAAGAGTGTACCCCCTGAACCGGCGAAGCAGAAACTACTTGAAGATGATGATGATGATTCTTTAAGTATCTCAAGACCCATTGACATGAACACTTTGAGTGCATTAGAAATGATGAAGATTGCTAATGTTATGCAATCTCGAGCACACAAGAAGAGACTAAAAGAGAAAAGGATTGAAGCAGAGACAATCCAGAATGTAGTAGAAATTTTGTCTAGTTTACTACCAGAAACAGCTGTTGCACATCTTCCTACACCCATCAACAAACTTGGTCAGTTAGTTGCAGATGCATTTGATCAAATCAAATCGCTTGAAGATGTTGCTCAAATGTCTGTTGAGAAGAGCCACGAGAAGAAATATGGAGATAAACTGGCTAAGAACATTGAAAGTGGAAAAATGGCTTTATCTCATAATGGAAGTCTATTGAAGAAAGCTATTGAATCTGGAGGGAAGTATCTTGCCTCTACCTCCAATGTTACTTTCTTTTACTCTGACATTTCTAAGAGTCAAGATGAAACCGAGCAGGAAATAGAAAGTTTATGCAAGGCATATGTCCCACTCCAGGACTCCATTCATGTCTTTAACCGGTCTATAGATGATTTGCATGACAGACTGAACATGAATGATAATGAGAAGGCTAAGAGATTTCGATCTCTAAGAGAGCTCAATAGTCAGCTCACCTCACAGGTCGACATTCTTTTGAGAGCCTACTCTAACGCAGAAGCTATTCTTGCTACTCCCGAAACCTGCACGCTAGAATCAATGGAATAATTTTATTCCTAGTTGATGTCTACCTCTGAGTATACTGCTAACATACTGGAATCATGGGAAAATGCTTTATCCCAGATGAAGTAGAATTTCAATGATTTTTTTATGAGACTAGCCAATGCATGAACTTTAAAAAAAAAATTGTAATATATGTTGAACACTTTGATACAGATTTTCTATATATATGTGCATATATTTTACTTTATCATTTTGGCATTGTTGTCAAAGGGGGAGTAATAATATGTATGTGTGTTTTTTGAAAATTTTGTATTTATGCATGCATTAAGGGGGAGTATTGCATTAAAAGGGGAATATGAGTACATATGTAAATATGTTGTGTATGCACACTTAGCGGTATTGTATTACTCTAAATTTTTTTGAGTGTTACCATCAATGCCAAAGGGGGAGATTGTTGGCTTGATGATGATTGTAATGTATTCATCACTTGTTGTCATTGATGAAACACTCTCTCACACACATATGATTACATTGACTACCGATTTAACTTCATTGGTTTACACTGTTAACTGGTATGTTTAAGCTCTATCTCTAACCGATACTTTGTGTTAGCTGGTATGTGCTTAAGAGATAACCTGTGGTTACATTAAATCAGCATCAAAATGAAGATGAAAATGAAGATGGAGATCAAACGGAAGATTCCAGGACAATGGTTCACATGTTTTGTTCCAATCGGTATTGACTATTCTAACCGGTATCTGATTTTGTGATGAGTTACCAACACCATTTTCTTGACAGTCATTTTTGTGATGAGTTATGTTTACTTGTCTAGACACACTGCTCCTAGGAAATTGTGTTTTGATTTCCTATGACCGACATAAGATTTGTATGTCTATTTAAAGACATCTTAGTGAATCATTTAAGAGAGTGAACTGATATAGAAGAGGATTTTATGTGAGTACTGATATGCATAAAGAGTGAAAGCTTTTGTTAAAGAGAAATAAGTGTTAAGATGAAGAGCAGTGTTGAATGTACTTAGAATGATCTGATCAAGCAAGTCTTGTGCTACTCAGAACAGATCAAACCTTTCTTGTTGTTTTCTAATCATTACAACATAATCAAATCCCCTAACCAGGTAAGCTCTAACAAGCTTCATTATACAAATCCTCTAACAAGGTGATCCATTAGTTTGGATTCTCAAATCCTCCAGCGAGGTTACTCCTAATAGGGTAGTACTCTTAACAGGGTATAAGCTTCTAATAAAGCTTGGGATCTCTAACAAGATTCGCTCCTAGCAGAGCACTTTGTAAGACCTTAACCGGTCAGTTATCTATTACTGCAGTTAGTTAACTTGTGAGTTCCATCTCACCATGGTTTTTACCTATTTAGGTTTTCCAAGTATAAACACTTGTGTTATGGTGGATGTTCTACTTTATGTGGATGTTGTTATTTCATTTTGGATAACATGTATTTTGTTTAAATGCTTGGTTAAGTTCATCTACCAGTTAGTGTTTGAAGTTGTGTTTGTTTTGGTGTCACTGATTCACCCACCCCCCCTCTCAGTGCTTTTCAAGTCCATCAATATTAATAGAAGATGTAGTAGTGTATATGATTAATAAATATAGTAAAGCCCTTATTGAGCTGCAAGGGCAAATTTCAAATTCATTATACAACAAAATTGATGCAAGGTGGTAGGTTGCAATGAAGCAGGACAAAGAATTTGTTGAGTATACACTCAAAAGTCTTCAAATGGAAGCCACAAAGGAAGAATTAGATGAAACTTTGTTGAAAGAAAAATCATCCTTCAAATCTAAGAAAAGACTGACAAGGATGTTAATCGGTGAGACTCAATTAGTCTAGCAAGAGATTGAAATTTTGTTAAAGAAGTCTTTGGGTCTAATTTCTACTGAAGAGGAATATGATAAGGATGTTGAACCTATAATGATTAAGGGTGAAGATTTTCTAGAAGGTATTAAACCTACTAATTTTAAGCCGAATGACATTGTGTTTGATGACCAACCGGTGAACACACAAACATAATCACTGTTTATTCCTGATGATGATGATACTGGTGATAATGTTGACAATACTGTTGATAATATAGATGTGTATGATGTAGATATTTAGATGTCTGAACAACATGAGCAGAATTAGGAAAAAGAAGGAAAGAAAGATGAAGAAGAAAAGAAGGATGAGGAGCCACCGGTAGATAATCAAACTGTAGATACTCAACTGCCACCGGTAATGGAAAGTGATGCTCTGCAAAAAGGATTAGAAAATCTGTTTGATGGCAACACACACAAGAGCACAAGAAACAAACATTAGTGTTAGCAACAAAAGATTATCCTAAACAGGCATATCAAGAGAGATATTAAGCATGAAATAGAAAGCATACAAACATAGAATAGATAAACTATACTCCTCCAAATGCTAATCAAGATGCTCATAGTTGCTCCTCCCTTGTTCGTCTCCTCTCCAAGTTCCACATGAGTGTAGCTCTCAGCTTTTAGCACTATCCATGGATGCCATATGGAGATTCAAGATGGTTGAATATGATAAGCAAATGCTATGCAAGTGTAGACAGTGATGCTATGAAAAAGCTCTATGCTAATACCAGTATAACAACAATACTCTAATGCTTCCTTTTTGCTTGAGGAGAAGGGTTCTATTTATAGAAGAAATGGGGAAATGAAGGGTTAAGATTGAGTAATCTTAACAAGGGTTAGGATTGAAAGATATTCAATCCATGTGAGACTTTCAACCCAATCCCATGTTGACAAGTGTCACCATGAGGAGGCTTGAGAGGAGTGATAAGGAGCATTAAATGCTTGAGGGGACATGATGGTTACCCTAGTCAAAGAAATAAATGCTTTGAAGAGACACATGGGTTACATGAGGGTTAAGTTAGGGGTCAAAGTCCTTAACCATGGGTGCAAGTGGAATTAACCATTAATGGTCATGTAAGAGCCATAAGTGGTTTGGAAGACTTTAGAGGTTAATTTGTTGAACACACAAAGCATTAATTGCTTTTCAAAGACTTTGGAGTCTTTGAGAAGTGACTCCAATTTGCTTAGGAATGTGACAATATTTAGGGGATGGATTAGGTTAATTAGGAAGGGTTTAGAAGAATCTAGAAGGGGTTTAGGCATGCAAGTGGATTTTGTAGGAAAATGCAAGTGGGAGAAATTTTGGTATTTTCAATTAAAATAAAATCATTTATTTCAATTAAATGGTGTAATTTGCATTTGGATAAATATTCAAATAAATATTAATTTATTTAAATGAGAAAAAGGAAGATAAAGCATTAAAATGCTTGAAGACTTTGAGGGAAACCATTAAAGGCTTGAAGACTTTAAGGAAAACCATTAAAGTCTTAAGAAGACTTTAAGGGAAGCCATTAAGTTTGAAGACTTTAAAGCCATCAAGTTTGAAGACTTTAAGGGAAACCATTAAAGGCTTAAGAAGACTATAGAAGGAAGCCATCAAGTTTGAAGACTTTAAAGCCATCAAGTTTGAAGACTTTAAGGGAAACCATTAAAGGTTTCAAGTGGGTGAGGATAAATAGGATTTTAAATAAATAATTTATTTAAAATAGTTGTGCAACTTGCTTTTGTAGGAAAATATAAGTGGGTGGAGGATAAAGGTGATTTAAATAAATGTTAATTTATTTAAATGTGAGAGGTGGGATTTTGGGGGAATTTAAATAAATATTAATTTATTTAAATGTGAGAGAAGATTTAATTAAATAAATATGATTTATTTATTTAATTAATGGTCTGAATTTGGTTAAGTGAAATAAATCAAATAAATTGAATAATCTATTTAATTAATAGAAGAAGAGGGTTAAGATGAATTAATTAAATATTAATTTAATTAATTATTAATTGATGGTTAAATAATCAAATAAATATTAAATATTCATTTAATTAAGTGGACAGATTTATGTGACTACAGAAAGTAATGAAGAAAAGAAAGCAGAAGAGAAGAATGAAGAAGAGAAAACTGAAAATCAAGATGGAACAAAGGAGAATAAGGCAGAAAAGACCGAACCCATAGTGACACCTTTGTCACTTGATTCCAAAAAGAAAGTTGTTGATGAAGAAGAAGATGATGATGCATTACGCATCCAAGGACCTCTTGACATGGATAAATAGAGTTCTACTGAGTTGATGGAGATTACAACTGCCATGCAATCCCGAGCTAAAAAGAAGAGGATGAAAGAACAACAGAAAGAGGCAGAGACCATAGGGAGTACAATAGATATTTTTTCTAGTCTCCTACTGGAGACTGATACAGGAAATTTTGCCACACCTATTGACAAGCTTGGACAACTAGTTTTTGATGTTGGAGAGCATATGAAATCATTAGAGGATGCAACTTATGTCAATATGGAGAAAAACTACAAGAAGAAGAGGACAAAGCACTTGATGTTTGAAATTGATAAAGGTAAAGTGGCTCTTACTATTAATAAGGATTATTTGAAGGAAGCACTGGAAACTGGAGGTAAAGTCCTCTCTATTGTCTCAACATTTTCCTTATTTTGTGCTGATTTGAAGAAGAAAAGATTAGAAGCTGAGCATGAACTTGAGGTTGTAAGTGAGCCATTTAAACCCTGTAATGACTTTGTTATTCATTTTGGAAGATCAGTTGTAGAACTTCAACGCAAGCTAAAAGTATATGAGCAAGAATAGGTAAAGAGAGTCAGATCCCTGCAGGAACTTCAAACACAACTTAGACCAAAGGTCAAAGTTTTGCAAAGAGCATACAAAGAATGTGAAGCCATTCTTGATACACTGGAAATGAGTACTGTTGATGCTATGGAGGAGCTGGCTGGACAAATCAAGACTCATGTGGAGATCGCTGACTTAATTTCAGAGACATGGCATAATGACTTTAAAAATTTGAAGTCTCATTTTAGTGATGTTTTTCCACAATTCATGTGTAAAGACATCATGACTCTTATATCTATATATATGCTCTGAGGCAAATTTTGATATCACATGTATTTTAATTTCATTTGGCATTGTTGTCAAAGGGGGAGTAAGAGTTGAGTCAAGTCAAAATTTTGTATGTAATTATATATTGTATTTTGTTATAGCATACAATTGCTAAGGGGGAGTTATGTCATATAGTCAATTTCTGTTTTGCACACTTAGTTGACAATTTTTTTTCAGTGTTGCCATCAATACCAAAGGGGGAGATTGTTGGGATTTAATTGAACCGGTAAAGATTGTTGTTGTTATCCAATCAGTATATGATTAGTCAATGATTGTGATGAACAGATTGAGATTCATGTTTGATGACTATTTTTTGTGTTGTCATTGATGGCAACAATGTTTTTTTAGTCATCTAAGTCTTAGATGCCAACTGGTAAGGGTTAACCAGTACAAAAGACAGTTTTACAAAGAACCAGTAATTAGGATCTCAACCGGTAAACTGAGATAGAGTTACACTCCGATAAATGGTCTAGGTGATTCATGAAGAGTTGGATGATGCGGTTTCACATCGATGTTGGTGATAGGTATTTGGAGCTATGTTCACAACCGCATTGGCAGATTCAACTAGATGAGCAAGATTTGATTTACAGAATAGACAAACTGGTAGAATGCTTAACCGATAGTGATTTAGTCACTTAAATCGGTAACACGACACAAGTTTTAATTTGTTATGTTGGTGGCCGACATATGTAAAGCGTGCAATTTAAGTTTGTCTAGATTCATTGAACCTAGGAAATTGTTCCAAGGTTGTAGCCGACTTAATGTAAAATATTTATAAAAAGTGTGATGAGATATAAAGTCGATATATATGTGTGTGAAGAGAGAGTTCATGAGCGAATATTGTGAATGTGATCGTGCGGTGTTTAGGGAAGTTTGTAATAAAGTGTTGTTGATGTTTTAAGGATCAAAAGTGGATCTTATTAGACACAAAAGGTGTTACTTGAAGATCTTATTGTATACACCTAAAAATGGTTTGAAGATAATTAATTAAATACGCAGTTATTTAATTAATCCCCCTTCCCATTTAATTGAATTCACAAGCAATTTGATTAATTTTCCCTATTCATCTACTAGTAAATAAATAGACATGATTTATTTATATAGTTCATTTCATATCCCCTTTTGATTAATTAATCTAAATTAATTAATCCTCCCCCCATTTAAATTCATTCTTCTAATCTCATAATTAGTTAAAACAAATTAAATCATGATTTGTTGAAATTAATTATCTATTTCTAAATATTTGAATTTCTAAATTCAAATGAGCACATGGCTCCTAACTTTTAACCACCTAACCTAACCACCCATAACCTAACCCATTCTATCTAATCCTATGATCTAACTAACCCTATCCTCTTGCACATCCTAACCTCTTTTGTCCTAACCTCTTATGGGTTGGATATTCTCTCCTTGAGACACATGGAACTTTTGCCACATGTCTCCTCCCTTGGACACTTGCTCTCTCATGAGAAAGGTTCCTTGACACTTGTCACCACAAAGATCACAAGTGTCCCTTCCTCCAACCTCTTCTCCAACTTCCTCAATCTTGACCCTTGATATCTTCAGATCAAACTTGGATCGTCGATTCCTGCCACTTCATCTTTGGCCTTGGAATTCCTATAAATACCCCTCATTTTGGAGCAATAAGGATCCCTTGCATTCATAGTTTTAGCATCATTACTATAGGCATTTTCATTTCAATCATCTAGCATAATTAGCATATTGGATTAACCATGCATAATAATCATGCTTTTCATACCATTTGCATAATCATGAAGTAGCTACTCAACTCTTGAGTTGCCACTTTGGAGGTCATTGCTCTGCTGAGAGCCAAAAATTCTTCAACCTTCAAGGTCCTCAAGAATAGAGGAATATGGGACATCTCAAAGAAGTATTTGGTTTGCATTTGTTTAGCTTTCTATTTGCTTCTTAATTTCATTATGTTGTCTCATCTATGTGTATGCTTGTTTCATTTAACCATATTTTTAGCATCACACTTATCACTGTTGTTTTCCTAACAGTTTGCAACAGCAAAACCCCCTAACCAGGTAGGTCCTAATAGGCCTTAATCTGTAAATCCCCTAACAGGGTAGCTCTGAATCAGAGTCTTAAATCCTCTTGCAAGGTTGATCCTAATAGGTCATTGCTCCTAACAGGGCTTATCATTCAAATCCCTTAACTGGGTGACTCTTAATCGGGTCTGCTCCTAACAGGGCATAGTTGTAAGACCTTAACTGGTCAAGATTTCTATTCTGTAGATAGTGAATCTTGTGGGTACTAACTCCCACCATGGTTTTTCCCTTTTGGGTTTTCCACGTATAATCTCTTGTGTTACGTGGAATTTGTTTTATTGGGAACTTGCTTATGTGGTGATATTTCTCATATGCTTGATAAGTTTTAAGTTGTTAAAGTTGGTGATCAGATTTATATTGTGTTTTCTTGCACTGATTCACCCCCCCCTCTTAGTGCCTTATAAGTTCATAATGCATAATCAATCTCTATACCAAGAACATAAACCCTAATAGTAGATTTCATTTTTGTTGGTGTAATTAAGGTATTTTACCTTGGTTATTTCTCACCTAGGTCTTAATTACATGTCACTTAAGATTACTTAGAGAATTGTACAAGAGAAGTTGGAGCCTCTCCACTTTAGGTGGACATATCACTTTATCACATAATCAAATCCACCTTTCATGGTTGCACTTTTCCACCATTGGTGGGTGATCCACCTTTAGTGGTATTATCATGTGATCACTTTTCCACATTAGGTTGAATGATAGCTTTTCACTTTTTGTCTCATCTCATTAGATTATGACACTTTTCACAATCTTATGCACTCATATGTTCTCACCTTGGTTATATAACCAAGGGGTCTCTTATGTAATAATCATTCATTGCATATTCAGTTGATCATATTGTATTGCATCATTGATAAGAATACAACTTATACTTGTCACGTATTATTTCTCTCTTGTTATTTTGATTTCCATTTGGTCTCTATATCTTGTGTGGCTACCTTCATAGCCAATTCTTACACGGTATCAAAGACGATAGAGTGCCATTGGTTTGCCATTTAAGAGAATTTTGGTGCAATTTAGGGTTTTGTATTTTGTAGTTTTCTATTGTATGTCAAAATTGAAGTTTGCTAGGTCTGATCTGTTGCCACCATTTGATTCAAGAGGTTAGAGAATGTTAGAATTACCTATTGTTTCATCCAAATATAACACTGAAGGCCAAATCTATAGTCATTTGAAGGTGGAAGGTGGTTACCAATCCTAAGAGCAGTCTGCAATTTTGGAGCACTTTGGGCCATTTGCTCCTAATTTTTCTTGGCATCATCCCAATCAAAGGGCATCATTAATGATCATTTGCAAGGATTCTTTAGTGGCATCTGTATACACCTAAAAATGGTCTGAAGATAATAAATTAAATAAGCAATTATTTAATTAATCCCCTTCCCAATTTAATTGAATTCATTAGCAATTTGATTAAATTCTCCCATTCATCTACTTATTAATAAATCTAAGGATTTATTTAATAGGTTCATTTCAATAGTCCCCTTTGATTAATTAATCCTCCCCCCATTTAATTCATTCCTTCTAATCCCCTAATTAATTAAATCAAATCAATTTATGAGTTGTTGAAAGTTAATTATCCTTTTCCTATTATTTGAATTTTTAAATTCAAATTACCCACGCCTCATAACTTCTAACCACCTAACCTAACCACCCTCTATCCTAACCCATTCCACCTAACATTGGGTTTAACTAACCCTATCCTATCTTGCACATCCTAGCCTCCTTATCCTAACCTCCTATGGGCTAGATATCCTCCCCTTGAGACACATGGAACTTATGCCACACGTCTCCTCCCTTGGACACTTGCCCTCTTATGAGAAAGGTTCCTTGACACTTGTCACCACAAAGATGACAAGTGTCCCTCCCTCCAACCTCTTCTCCAACCTCCTCCAATTTCACCCTTTATATCTTTAGACTCAATCTTGACCGTTAATTCCTGCCACCTCATCCCTGGCCTTGGAAATCCTATAAATATCTCCCATTTTGGAGCACAAAGGATCCCATCTCATATCATTTTAGGCATTGTTACTATAGGCATATTCATTCTAGCATATCATTTAAGCATTGTTATCATAGGCAATTGCATCTTAGATCTAGTTTAATTTGATCATATTCTAGCATAATTGTTGAATCATATAGCATAATCAATCTCTATTATAGCTTAATTGCATCATCATCATGGCTTAATCATGCATCTAATTAGCTTAATTAGCTTCTTGGATCAATCTAGCATAATCATGAAGTCATCTAGCTTGCATATCATATCATTTTAAATCCTCCATCTAGGTGTAGTCAAGTCACTGGGATTGCTTATCCAGATCTGAGAGAAAATCCACACTCGCATCTCTTAGGAGGTGATAGGTCACTTTGTCAGGGTTTATCTTTCATTTGATTTCAATTTTCTAACCATTCTTTTAATGATCTATTGAGTGTTTATGTTGCAGTTGCAGGTACCCTACTTCACACGCATGACAACATCAACTTCATGTTTTCATATTTGCATCATTGACATTGTAATCTTTTGCATGAGCTATGTTATACATGCACTGATATAAAGTGTCATATCTTACTGTCATTGATGACATATTTGATGTAATCCTCCTACATTTAGTAGGTTAGGAACTATCTTGTGAGACTTGGTACATGTCTTTATTTGATAATGTATGTAGTTTGAGTATCCAATTGATGCTCATACAGGTGTCTCTATGCTTGATCTCTATCATCTTGCAGTGAGTGAAGTATCACCAATTCTTTATCGATATTGGTACCTAGTTTTGCCACACTTTAACATTCTTGGTGCAACATTGGCTCTATTTATTCTTAATGGGGAGGAATGTTGTTCGACATCATTGGACCATCTTTGCAAGAGATTCTACACTAAGGGGTAGGGGGGGGGTTCATGGTCTCTCTTCTTCTCTCTTATGGGGGGGACTTTTTCCTCATATGAGGTTTTGTTCTTCTCATTCATCATTGAGAGTATTGTGTTTTTTCATCTCTCTTTTGGGGAAAACTGTTGTCCCACTGGGTTTTCTCCTTTTCTCTGTTTGTGAGAGATTGCATTGTATTTGTACATGCATACCTAACATGGCCTAATATCCAAGACCCATCTTCCATTGTTAGATTTTGTGCACATCTCTTCTTCTCTCTTATGGGGGGAACTTTTTCCTCGTATGAGGTTTTGTTCTTCTCATTCATCATTGAGAGTATTGTGTGTTTTCATCTCTCTTTTGGGGAGAACTATTGTCCCACTAGGTTTTCTCCTTTTCTTTGTTTGTGAGAGATTGCATTGTATTTGTACATGCGTACCTAACATGGCCTAATATCCAAGACCCATCTTCCATTGTTAGCTTTTGTGCACATCTCCCTAAGCTGCACTTAAGGGGGGGTGTTGGTGTAATTTAGGTATTTTACTTTGGTTATTTCTCACCTAGGTCCTAATTACTTGTTGTTATAATCTGAAAACATGAATAGCCCAAAATAACTAGTGCAAATGAATAGAAATAAAACTATGAATGTAAATGATACAAGATCAAAATAACAGTTACATAGAATTATTCTCCAAGTGAGAAATGTAAATGCCGCAAAAACAAAATAGATTTAGGAGAATTAAATAGAAAAAAACTATAGAATGCAATTACATTGAAATAGAATGGAATACAAAGACTAGTTAGGAGTGAGTATATATAGGAAATGAGAGAGGGGAGAGGTGGAAAATATGAAAAATGGGGATAGACCATAATAATAGCCTAAAAAAGGCAACTATAACTCCCATAGAAGATGTTGACACCTTGCACCCACTCACACTAATACTCACTTGATTAATCCTAAGTAAAATTAATTAAAAGTATAAAAAAAACCTAGGAATAGGAAAATAAATAACCAACTAGGAAATACAAACCTACTCTAACACTCCCCCTTAAGTGCAACTTAGGTGGGTAAAATGATGAGGGTTCCTAGTACGTGAGGCCATATTAGTTACCCATGTACAAATAATTCCCCCCCAAAGAGAAGAATCCCTCCCCCAAGATATATAATAAGCTCCCCCATAGAGAGAGAGAGAGAGAGAGAGAGAGAGAGAGAGAGAGAGAGAGAGAGAGAGAGAGAGAGAGAGAGAGAGAGAGAGAGGACTTAAAATCCTCCCCAAAGTGGACACCAACTACACCCCCAAAAAATCTCATAAATGAAGGAACTTGCTCTCAGTGAAGGGTTTTGGTGAAGAAGTTTGTAATCTAATCCAATGTCAGACAATACTTGAGATCAATGATATGCTCATGAATCAACTCCCAAATGTAGTGTCTGTGGATATCGATATGTTTGGTCCTCTGATGATGGACCATATTGCGACAGATTTGTATGGCATTCAAGTTGTCACAAAAGATGATTGTAGGATTCCAAAAAGAAATGCCAAACTTAGTGAGAATGTTTTGAAGCCAAATCACCTCAGTCTAGAAACATTAACTGATCCTTGATACTCAACCTTTGTATATGAAAGAGCAATGATAAATCATCGACTGTTTCTTGCTCAACCGACAAAGTGGACTGGAGCCAAGAGAGAAGTAATATCCTGGAGTAGACTTGTGATCTTGAGAATCGCCTACCCAATCTAAATGTGTGTGTAGTCACATAAATCTGTCCACTTAATTAAATGAATACTTAGTATTTATTTGATTATTTAACCATCAATTAATAATTAATTAAATTAATATTTAATTAATTCATCTTAACCCTCTTCTCCTATTAATTAAATAAATTATTCAATTTATTTGATTTAATTCACTTAACCAAATTTAGACCATTAATTAAATAAATAAATCATATTTATTTAATTAAATATTCTCTCACATTTAAATAAATTAATATTTATTTAAATCCCCCAAAATCCCACCTCTCACATTTAAA
This sequence comes from Cryptomeria japonica, assembly GCF_030272615.1. Classification (NCBI taxonomy): domain Eukaryota; kingdom Viridiplantae; phylum Streptophyta; class Pinopsida; order Cupressales; family Cupressaceae; genus Cryptomeria; species Cryptomeria japonica. Next base: position 716,028,082 of record NC_081412.1, read on the forward strand.
TAAATTAACATTTATTTAAATCACCTTTATCCTCTACCCACTTGCATTTTCCTACAAACGCAAGTTGCACAATTATTTTAACTAAATAATTTATTTAAATCACCTTTATCCTCCACCCACTTGTATTTTCCTACAAAAGCAAGTTGCACAACTATTTTAAATAAATTATTTATTTAAAATCCTATTTATCCTCACCCACTTGAAACCTTTAATGGTTTCCCTTAAAGTCTTCAAACTTGATGGCTTTAAAGTCTTCAAACTTGATGGCTTCCTTCTATAGTCTTCTTAAGCCTTTAATGGTTTCCCTTAAAGTCTTCAAACTTGATGGCTTTAAAGTCTTCAAACTTAATGGCTTCCCTTAAAGTCTTCTTAAGACTTTAATGGTTTTCCTTAAAGTCTTCAAGCCTTTAATGGTTTCCCTCAAAGTCTTCAAGCATTTTAATGCTTTATCTTCCTTTTTCTCATTTAAATAAATTAATATTTATTTGAATATTTATCCAAATGCAAATTACACCATTTAATTGAAATAAATGATTTTATTTTAATTGAAAATACCAAAATTTCTCCCACTTGCATTTTCCTACAAAATCCACTTGCATGCCTAAACCCCTTCTAGATTCTTCTAAACCTTTCCTAATTAACCTAATCCATCCCCTAAATATTGTCACATTCCTAAGCAAATTGGAGTCACTTCTCAAAGACTCCAAAGTCTTTAAAAAGCAATTAATGCTTTGTGTGTTCAACAAATTAACCTCTAAAGTCTTCCAAACCACTTATGGCTCTTACATGACCATTAATGGTTAATTCCACTTGCACCCATGGTTAAGGATTTTGACCCCTAACTTAACCCTCATGTAACCCATGTGTCTCTTCAAAGTATTTATTTCTTTGACTAGGGTAACCATCATGTCCCCTCAAGCATTTAATGCTCCTTATCACACCTCTCAAGCCTCCTCATGGTGACACTTGTCAACATGGGATTGGGTTGAAAGTCTCACATGGATTGAATATCTTTCAATCCTAACCCTTGTTAAGATTACTCAATCTTAACCCTTCATTTCCCCATTTCTTCTATAAATAGAACCCTTCTCCTCAAGCAAAAGGAAGCATTAGAGTATTGTTGTTATACTGGCATTAGCATAGAGCTTTCTCATAGCATCACTATCTACACTTGCATAGCATTTGCTTATCATATTCAACTATCTTGAATCTCCATATGGCATCCATGGCTAGTGCTAAAAGCTGAGAGCTACACTCATTTGGGACTTGGAGAGGAGAGGAACAAGGGAGGAGCAACTATGAGCATCTTGATTAGCTATTTTATTCTATGTTTATATGCTTTCTATTTCATGCTTAATATCTCTCTTGATATGCCTGTTTAGGATAATCTTTTGTTGCTAACACTAACGTTTGTTTCTTGTGCTCTTGTGTGTGTTGCCATCAAATAGATTTTCTAATCCTTTTTGCAGAGCATCATTTGGTGAACCCGACGTGAATCGAACATGCAACCTTCAGATTTTCTAATCCTTTTTGCAGAGCATCAGTGTGTATTCAAACAAAGTCAAAATCCATGCCTGTTGCAAAGTGAATCCCATAACTATGAGCACCTTGAATATAGTGAGGAATCATTATGCCTATAATACATGAAATGTTGGGTCTGATGTGAGTTAAGTATACAAGACTGCCAACAAGTTGTCAATATAAAGTGCCATCTACCAAAGGTGTAGAACACTTAGCCTCTAGTTTGACCCCAGATAGAAATGAAATTGATGCAAGCTTTCAATCAGCCATGCAAAATCTAGAGAGCATATCAAGAGCGTACTTAGGCTATGCAAGGAATATCTTTGAAGACGACTAAGTGATCTCCATCCCCAATAAGTAGTGCAAAAGGTGTAAGTCTATCATCAATAAATGATGAGTTTTCATTTCCTAAATGGTGGATGAGTGACTCCTTATGATTGACAAGTCATCAACATAGAGAACCAAAAAATTAAGAGTATTATCTTGCTACAAAATGTATACATTCGGATCAAAATGGAAATGAGTGAACCTAACTATCGAAAGGAAGGAGTCCATCTTGGCATACCAAGCTCGAGGGGCCTATTTGAGGCCATAGAGAAAATTATGAAGACAACAAACAAGTGAAGGATCCCGAATGAACCCCTATGGTTGCTCCATGTATATCTCCTTCAAAAGGTCACCATGAAGAAAAGCACTCTTCGTATTTGTAAAGTGGAAAATTGGATCCTAGTGACTCCCCACCTAGGAGAGAGAAAGGAAGCTACTAGGATGATTTTCACTTGGAAGGAATTTACATTCAAAAAAGGGGCTTGAATCCACTAGATCCAAATCCAAGGGAAACAAGGATGTGAATTCTAAGTGGATTGTAAGGGTCAAAGTGTGATTTAACCTCTTTTGTAAATGAGAAAGTTGACTTGTTGACTATGTAGAAAATAGAGATAAAAAGAGTGAAATGAGGGGCTACCGGTTCGAGATTGCGCTATAACTTCAGATCTAAGATATCTAGATTGGTGCGGATCTGCCTTGCGAATTTGAGGAAAAGTTGTCGGGACCGTGCTGAAAGTGTCCACAGTCCTCCAAAAAATCCGTGAAATGAAAAGGGTTTCTTTGTCTTTGCAAATGAAGCCCAAACCTGCAATTACAGCTATTTACCTACAACCTACACACAAAAAAGAGGGGAAGAAGGGTTGTGGATAGGGGTTTGCCTCAGTCAAACCCCAGTTGAGTTATCAACCTTGAAAGAAAGTAATTGCAAATGCTTGAATGTAAAAAATAGAAATGTATACCTTGTAGATCTACAATTTGTTGATAATGGTTGCTTTGTTTCTTAAATGTAATTACAAATGTTGCATGCAATGACATGTAACATGACAAAACCCTAGCACACACACATGCTTGCAAAATGAATATTGTAATTTTGCTCCAATGGATGAATGAAGAAGACACATGAAGAAGAAGACTTGATGAATGCTTGAAATTCACCTACTGTGTATATTTCCTCCTTCATCTCTTTTTGCATAACCCATTAATGTATATGAAAATGAGAGGACCAACTCCCTTTTATACATGCCTCAGAGGATCAATTCACCAAAGGTCGACATTGAGGAAGTTCAGAATCCCGAAATGCATATAGGACCAGAAGGACCTATCTTGGGACCACCCTAAGAGGGGGGAAAAGGAGTTCCATGCCCATGGATTGCCCTATCTTGGGGTTTAGATAGGGTCCTGAGGTCATCTCAAAGCTTTAACAAGGAGAGGTTCAAGGTGGAAATGCAGAGAGAAGTCCCGGTTGGGAAGGAAGATGCTGTCACCAAGGTGAGGACTTCAAATGTGGTTAAAATTGCTAGGGTCACAATTTTATGACACTACAACATCCCTCCGATGAAATTCCCATTTGTGAGCTACAACTATAGCAAGGAAAAGTTAAATATAATTTATTTTGGCAACAAATGCAAAAGTCTTGGAGTAGTCAATCCCAAGAACCTAGGAAAATCCTTTAGCAACCAAGCGAGTCTTATTTTTATCAAACAATCCTTTGAAGAAAACTTTGTTCAATAGATCCACCTGCATTGATCAAGTTTTCTTCCCTTAGGAAGAGGGAGAAGATCCCAAGTGTGGTTCTTCTCCAAGGAACTAAACTCTTCTTGCATAGCTGCACCTCACTCAAGGACACATGAAGCTTCCCAAAAGGATTATGAATTTAAAGATAACTAAATGAAGATATGTGGAGCTTGTTGAAACTATGACCTTGTTCTTCTAGCATCTAAAGGAACACCAACCTACTCACCCATTGATTCTAGTGTCTTATTAGCTTAAAGAAGTCCTGAGACTGGAGAATCTAGAAGAGAATCAACATCCTCTTAATGATGACTGTGAGAGGAATATGAATACTCATCATCACTATCACCATCTAAAGTGGAGAAAGAATACTCATGAAAATCAGGAGAATTAAGATACTCTGAAGAACTAGATTGTTATGATGTAATGGCTCCAATATGATGGTGGATGGAGATGTGGTAGAAGAAGAGCTAGAATGAATTTACTCAAAGAAAACACTCCTCTCAATAAACAAATCATGAGTGATAGGATCAAGAAGTACGTGGCCTTTGATATCATATGGATATCCAACAAATATGCAAGGCTTAATCTACAATCTATAGCCTTGTGTTTCTCTTCTATAATGTGGGCCCATGCAGGATAACCAAACACTCAAAAGTGATTAACTTAGGGTTTCTGACTAATCCAATATTTAAAGGGCGTTATCCCCTTTACAACTTTGTGATGGACTCAATTCTGGGTATAACATGCACATTTAATGGCTTTTTCCCAATATGGGGTGCCAAAGTTTTGGCGTGAATCATACAATTGACCATTTCTTTCCAGGACTATTTTATCCATTCTACAAATCCATTTTTCTAAGGACTATAGGGAACTGTATGTTGTAAGTGAATTCCCTCAAAGACACAAAACTACTCAAACATGTTGTTGACATACTCCTCTTTGTTAGAATCAGAGATAACTGAGAGGGGGGAAGGGTGTGAATAAGTGATCTATCAGAAATTAAATCCACAAACTTATTCTTTATGCACTGGTTAGAAATGCATAACAGAAAAGAACATAAACATGCAATAAATAAACCACAGATCCACAACACCAAAATTTGTATGTGGAAACCCGAAAAGGGAAAAACCACGATGTGGTTGGAATCCACAATATTCATATACTATGGCCAGGAGTACATAACTATTACATAGATGGGGAATGCAGTTGCATTCAGGCTCACTGCCTAGAGCTCACTGCTCAAAAGATATTTGCTCGAAATGCTACAACCCTTAGGGAAGTCTCACTGACTTACAATTTGATTACAATGAGAAAATACAATGAAATTAACTATGAGATAATACAATGAAATTAACTATGAGATAGCATATGACAATGCATGAATGAGTCCTGATTAAGCACTAGATCTCTGACTGTCCTCGCTCTACAAATACTCAGTTTCTATCTCAGTTAGCTACCGGATTATCTGTAACCCAAATGCGCATGTGAAACTACGCTCAATTGCGCCAAAACAGATCACCACAATAGTATTACTACAAAAACCAATCGCCAAATCAATCTTATATATCTGGTCTTAACATAAAAATAATCTCCTTCAAGTCGGTTTCAAGAAGTGTAATTTGTAGGTCCAAGTTGGCTTCAATCTTGAACAAAACATAGCACCAGATCAAAAAAGGTATAGTCACACACTTCCTAAAGATCTTTCTATTCACCAAAAACATGAGATCAACCACCAAAATCACCGCAATCATCGAAAGTCATTTTGGACCACAACATTACTAAGATAGCCATGTTTTACTGGTTAACTGCCTACCAGTTAACTCCTACTTTTGTATAAGATGAATCACAATCACTGGATCAAATCAATAGGAAGAGTTGCCATAAATGACAACCCTAAACCAAAAATCAGTCACCGGAAGCCACCAGAAATCATCGAATGAGTGTCAATTTCCAACAATCTCCCCCTTTGGCATTGATGCCAACACCTGTGAAAAATGACTAAGTTATGAAACCTGTATGCCGGATGAAATAATTCAAGGCTCCCCCTTAGGTCAATAACCTAAAAATATGCATCACCGAACTATACAATCTATACACAATTAGTCTGTACATTTCTCACCTTATCTCTCCCCCTTTGACAACAATGCCAAAGATGGGGTGTTGTCCAAAATTTATATACAGGAAACACTTTTAGATACTTGAAGAGGTTAGCATAAGTAGTCTTCAAAAATCCTAGGTGTGTATCCCGCCCACTCTTCAAGTTGCCTAAAATTGTGATAAATGCATTAAATACAGTAGCATGAATTTCTAACTGTCTCAAATCAGATGATACAGGTCGGGCCATTTCCTTCATACAATCCACCTTATTATTTATCATAGTATCTAACCGGATGGCAATCAGGTTTCAGAGTTCACCCACTTTCCTCAAAAATTTCTCCTTATCTACTTGAAGGCTTGAGATCTGATCATTTAAGGCTATTATTTGTCCTTCAATACTTCTAGTTAATGTTACATTTGGGTCAAAAGACTGAGAAATGCTAGCAAGCTTTCCCTGACAAACATCTATCTATTTATCAATATCAATATTGAACTTAGGAAAAATAAGGCAAGATTTATATAGTTTACCAGCTTATAACAATGTGTCAGAAATAGTCTGCAAACTCTTATTCAGTGTTACCCTATCATTTTCAATCATTTTCTAGAACATTTGTTTTCTAACCTCCTTAAACTTGTCCAAAACTTGCTAAGTAGATGTCTTCTCCAAAGAATCAAAATTGGTATTTACACTGTTAATCAACTGTAATAATTTACTGGAGGGGCTGTTATTTGAATCTAACTATACATTGGGAGCCACCTTCTGCAAAACATCTATAAACATCAAAATTAGCTTTTTGTCTTCAGTCTCTGATTTCACTAGATCTTGACTGGCTTGGGCTTGCACTGTAGCTGCAAGCATAAGCTTCTCAGCAGGAAACATCTTCCCAAGATCAACTAACCCATTAAGATTGATCAAAATCTGAGGTGGTGTTCCAATAACCAGAGGAGTGGAAATTGTTGGCTCAACTGTGCCTTTACCTTTGTCAACATCAGCTACCTTAGCCTCTGCTAGCACAACATTCTTCTTCTCTCCCTTGTCCCCTTTATCTATTGTACCTATTGGAACTCAAAAATTCATGCCTGATTTTTGGGGTCCTCTGGTTTTTTCCTTCCTAGGGTGGCATGTAAGACCTTTGAAAAATCTTAGGGTTTAGGGTTTCTCCTTGTCTCAAAGTTTTTGTTTTTTCTTGGGCATTGTTCTAATTTTAAGGCAACCAGCTACTGGCGGTTCCCGATTTTTAAGTTGCTATGTTGAGGGGTTTGTGTCATTGTTTTACTGGCCCCAAGTGTTAGAGCCTTTTTTCGGGCCGATTTCCCTTGAAAATCTCATGTCTCGGTTGTAGCCTTCTGTTAATGTCTAAGTTTTCACTGTGTCCTAAGGAGTGGCCCCGCACCACAATCTTAAACCCTCAAGGTTTCCCTACGTGCTTGTCTTGGATCTTAAATGAAGTAGCTTTGGCGGTCTGTGCTCCGGGATAAAACTTCAAAGAGGCTAGACACAAAAAGTTACCCCGGGACATCATGTGGGTCATCAAAAAATTGCCCGGGATAACAAAATCAGTGGAAACAAAGGAGAAAAGTTATCCTAGGGAGCAAAAAGCAGCATCCAAAGACCGCCCGAGATAACTCCTAGCAAAGAGTTGCAAAGGGATAGAGTTTTATCCTGGGGTAGCTTTTGAAGAGTAAAATCACTATAGAAAGGTTGCCCCAAGGAGATTTTCAGTTAGTGTTGAGAATCCCCGGGATAATTTTATGAAGAAACAAAGAAGGTTTTCTTTGCCCTAGGCAATTTATCAAGAACAAAGGTTATGTCCTAAGATAAGGAACAAGATGAAACAAAGCAAAAGTTATCTCGAAGGAATAAAGAGCATATGTAGAGTGATACTTTGGGTTTTAGTAGGAGTATGCACATGGATACTTGGGCTTTGGGATAAGAGTATTAGTAAATAAGCAATAAAATCTTTATCTTGGAGGCTCGTGAAGGTCAAAGAAAAGAGGTCCGGGATAAAGGCATAAGGAAATACAATATGTCTTATCTCGGGGGACTGGGAAGTGCATCCTTCGATGCTCCGGGATAAAAATGGCAAAAGAAGACGAAGTGAAAAGCTTATCCCGAGGTAAGCCGACGGTGGGGTCGCTGACAGCAGCGAAATGGTGATTGGCTAGTGGTGAGTTGGAGGCACCGTGTCAAAGCTTTGACGGGTCCACTTGCCACGAGAGATGGTCAATGTCAGATTGACCGATTTGAACTGTGCGATGCGGCACCGATAGAAAAGATCAACGATGCGGATTCAAATTTTTACAGACTTGTTTGGCATCATTTTCTTTGTGTGTAAATGGTAGTGGCAGAAAGGTTGTAGGCCTGTTAACAGAGGTTTTTCCTTATCCCACGCGTTCCCACGGGGATACAGAAAATGATAAAGGATAAAAAATGATTGAGGCAGATGATGAGGTTACCTGCCCTGCAGTAATAAGGGTGATGGCGTCTGAGATGGAATTTGCATTGATGAGAGTCAGACGGAAGATGGTTGAGGGGCTCGATATGATATTATAATTTTCTGACAAAGGGATTTTGTTGCCTTCAACGTGCCAAGGGGTCATCAACCTAAGAGATTTAAGGGACATATCAAGTGGATTTCTAGGTGGGGTAATCCAGGTTTGGTGGTTGGTCAACGTGCAACTGAGAACAAATCTTGAGATGGATTGCATGCAGAGTTGATGGTTGGACACTTTATTGCATTTTGGTCCCATGAAATGAATTCTTGACAAGTGTATCTTCTTGGCATGTGGCTTGTTTTTGCTCCCTTGTGTTATAAAAGGGAATTCAAGGCTAAGAAGAAGGATTCTGAATTTTAATGTGTATGCACTAGAAAGCCTTTTAGAATAAATTCAATGACAGTAGGTCTTCTGCAGGTTTAGTGAGCCAAACAATATGATGAATGTATCAATGTTTTCTGAAAATCAATGAGATCATTCTTATTTTGCTCTGATCTCATGTGCTTTTTTGTATGAATTGCTATGTTAATGACATTTGTAGTTTGTCTTCTCCAATGGGGAATGTGTGCTCTTTGATTGGTTTCATTTCAAGTTAAATGAATTAAATTCTATCTTGAATACTGCAATATTCTGAGAGAGTGTGAGGATTTTATGAATGCATTCTCAGTCTAAGCATTTTAAGCAAGTCTTGAATGTTTAGTATTGAATGTTAATGCTGATACTATGGTGTTGTTTGTCATTAGGTCTACTATTTGACTCTGTATTCCCTTTAATAGGCACTGGTCATACTTTTCTAAGTTTGTGGATCATCCTTCAATTCTTATTTCACCTTTTATATTTCAACTTTTAGTTCTTCTGCATTAGGAGTAGAAATAGATTAGAGCCAGCTTTCAATACAAGAAAAAGTGATAAGAACTAAGGTTCAAGCCAAAATCAATAGTATATTATGCATTTCCTTGGTATATTTTCATTGAAAGCATCTGCTATATGGTGCAATGTTTGCTTTTTAAAGCTAGGATGTCGTTTGATATTGGATAGGGATACCCACCTAGGTTTTGAATAGCCCGAAGTGTAGAAGATTGCAGCTTATGCCGAATCTTGTTCGTTGGCCAGATCCAATCCCAAAGTTTGTTGATGAGTTAGTGGCTATTTCTCTAGGATTTAGGATCTGTTGATTTGGGAACCAAGAGATTGGCAAGTCCACTGGGGACAATCTTGACTGAAAGCTTGACAAAGCTTATTAAGTCTCCCATGAGTCTCTGGTTACCAAATTTCCAGTCTGGAAGAAATTGTTGCAATTTGCATGGAGTTTGAGGTGGCTCTGCTAGTAAAGAACTTAGAATATTGTGTTTTTTAATAGCTCTCTGATGTTCAAAGATTGTTCCTCCGCAAGGAGGTGACGACTCTGTCAAGGACCCTGATGAAGGGGTGATGTAAAGCTCCAAAGATCTAAAGTTGTATCAAAGAGGAAAGGGAGTGACAATTGCATACTTCTAGGTATTCTCAAAATCTTGCTGAGAATAATTTTTTTTTGAATATTGTGCATTAAAATGTTTTAGTACTTTAAAGTCCCTACTGAGTGGTTGTAGCATTACTAAAGGGAGTTATAATAAAAGGGTTTTTACATGCTTGTTTATCATTTTTTGAGTTTTCTTTTGTAAATAAGGCAAGCATGTTGTAATAGTATTGTGCTCTTAAAAGAAGTTGCAGTCACAAGCATTTCCAAGTTTATTTTCAAAGGCTTGTGTGAGTACATTTGAAATGTATCAAAGTATGTATCCCTAATTGGCTCCTAATGTAAACATGCTAAGAAGTTAGCCCTAGCCAAGTAATTAGAGAGATTTCATCATTCTGAGGTATAAGACCTTGAGGTTTGATGATATTGTGGGTTTCCCAAACCCCATACCCCTTGAAGTTAGAGATAGAATTCCTAAGTTCAGTGGGTTGAAGGAGGAATCAACTGAGAAGAACTTGCAATAGTTCAATGAGATAATGGAAAACTATGAGGTTGATCATGAGGATGTATTTATGAGGCTTTGTCCATTCCTTGAAAGAGGATGCAAGAGAGTGGTTCTCTAATTGGTTATCATGCTCGATCAACTCATGGGAAGAGTTCCAGTCAGCTTTCAAAGAGCAGTTTTGTGAGAAAATTTATGAGTCTTCAATGATTCAAGACTTTATGGAGATTCGCATTGAAGCTGACGAGCTAGTCACAGTTTTTAATCTCAGATTTGCAAAGAGATTGAAAAGGATCCCTCAAGGTATTAGACCATCAGATGACATGGCTTTAGTGGTTTACCTTGGTGCCTTTGGTAAAAAGATGAGCTATAGGTTGAGAAATGAGAGCCCTAAAAGTTTATATGTGGCCTATGAAATAGAAAAGAATATTGAGAAGGTCTCTAAGTTTGAAATGATCATGAAGTTGAAGCTTGAAAAGAGAGCTTGGTGTGCAAGCAAACAAGATGGTTCTAAAGTTAGAAGTGACTTCCGACTTGTTGTCCCCTCATGCATTTCTTTTCAAAGTATCAATCAACAAGTATTAGACAATACTGTTCATGAGCCAATAGTTGATGCAATGATTGTTGAAGGAGAAAATGTGCCTCAAGAAATGACTGTGCCTTAAGAGCCCATTCCAAGCTACACTTATGAGCAGTTGGGTTATGTGAATGTACTTGAGAATGATAGTCCACATCAGTTTGAGCCAGCTATCCCAAACCCTGTGGTGTACACAAATGAATATCATGATGAGCCTTATGTCCCTTATCAACTTTACAGTGATGCTATTGATTCGATGGTGTATAACCAAGCTTTTGTTAGCAACAACATAGAGATGGCTATAAGAAGTGAAGACATGGAAATGATAAAGATTCAGGGGTAGGCTTGTGATGGTTTTGATTCAAGAGAAATGTCTTGTGGCATGAATGTCAATAATAGGATACCTCAATTAGCAAGTGAGCAACAAAGACATTAAGCTGATTATGCATATACAAATATTGCAAATCATGCTAGTTCTGCTCATGCTTATTAATGCACTTTGTTATCATAATTGGAATCATGAGGGTTGTTGTCCCAATGCTCAAAATGATGAGTATGGATTAGATTTGGATTTAGTTGTAGCATATGAGAATGGAGCAGACCTTGACAATATTGATGACCATGAGTATATGCTCAATGAAGAAAAGGAAGCTTTACATCATAGTTTAACTTGTGAAGATGATAATGTTGATTGTGAGTTTGTTGCACAAGGTAATGGCATGGTGCAACAGTATGACATACATGAAATGTAAGGGCTCAACACACCTGAAATAAATGAGCCTACATGTGGTGATCAATAGATAGACATGGTATCTACAATTGAGAATTTATTGTGTGATGATACCATATAAATGAACCAACATGTGTCTTGCAATGTCATGCTTGAGATCAATTCCTATGTGATATGAAATGCACTGTATGAAGAGGAGGGTGCACTTTCAGAGGAGGATGATGTTTTGTCAATCTGTGAGAGTGACCTCCATGAAGTAGAAGAAATAGGTTCATATTTCCTATTTGAGCTTGAATTTAGTGAAGAAAATGCTAGTACCTCATGGTCTTCATGGGGTGAGATACCTATGTACCATGATGTGGTGGATGAGAAAGGAGCACAATGCATTTAGGATCACTTTATCTCAGTGCCAACTGATATAATGGAAGTTTTGGACTGTTGTGTAGAGTCAGATGGTGAGAACATCAGTTGCCTTGATTGGCAATATTCTTTGGCCAGCATAAGTCATGATTGTGAGATGAAAGAGACCAATAGTACACATGAAGGCATTAAAAATTTTGAACTTCAAGACGACAACTGAAATGAACATGAAAGTGTAGTAACAAATGATGAGTCAGAGGTTCACACAACTGAAGATGAATATGTGTATGAGGTCCATTATGTTGATCAACATCAAAAGGACTCCCATGCTGATTATGATGAAGAGAGCTTGCTAGGTATGAATGAACTTTTTGATGAAGGCTCTTACATGCATGCGCAAGAGGATTCAAAAGATGAGTTGCATTTGTTGATTAGTGGTGGAGTTGGGATCCCTAATGTTGACAATGAGGGAGTGCATGTGTGTTTTCAGCTTCTTGGATGATCATGTGCACATTTGATGAATTGTGCACCTAAAGTATGTCATAGTGGGTACTAAAATGAATATGGATGTGTGTCTTTCAAAGAGAATAACAATCTTGTGATGTCTCATAGTGAATGCTTCCAACAATTGGGTGGATACACAATGCAAAGTAACAATGGTAATGAGAGCAACAATATAAATGAAGCATCAACTACTAATGTGAGGGATTATGCCTATGATAAGTATGTTTTTAGTAAGTGTTTCAGATTGGGCATAATGCAATCAGAAAAGACTCACATTTTTGATAGGGGTAAATTTTTGTTCTACATGTTTGGTGATCTGGGACCACCACTTGAGTGTTAAAGTCAGATTTTAAGAATGAAGTATATAGTGGTTCAGTGGCCCAATGGATTTGGCACTTGGTTTGCTCCTCCAGAGATCTGAAATCTTGCCATGCCCGCAAGGGGCATGCATCCCCAAGCAAGAGCCACTGTTGGGACTCAAAAATTCATGCTTGATTTTTGGGGTCCCATGGTTTTTTCCTTCCTTGGGTAGCATGTAAGACCTTTGAAAAATCTTAGGGTTTAAGGTTTAAGGCGATGGGTTTCTCCTTGTCTCAAAGTTTTTATTTTTTCTTGGGCACTGTTCTAATTTTAAGTCGACTGGCTACTGGTGGTTCCCAGTTTATAAGTTGCTATGTTGAGGGGTCTGTGTCATTCTTTTACCGGCCCTGAGTGTTAGAGCCTTTTGTCAGGACGATTTCCCTTGAAAATCCTATTGAACACAATGTACCATTGAGAGGGGCGTGAATTAGTGGTTTCCAAAAATCCTTTCACCTTCTGATCCTAAGAGTGAGTACCGGTTAGCAAGGCAAACACAAGTAAACCTATTGGTGAGATAATGTAAGACTTCACAATGCAATCACACAAAGGCACATCACATGACACTGGTATATATGAGGAAAACCCAACATGGGAAAAACCTCAGTGTGAAAAGCTTCTGGAGTCTACTACTTCAATCCAACCTCACAATGAAAAAATTGGTTACAACATTTAGGGCACCAACCCAAGGAGCACCAACCCCTTGTCCAAGCTCCAACTCAGTGAGATACAATAGATAAAATCAATACAATAATTATAATCTGGTTACAAATGAATTTTGTAACCTCACAGATATGTCTCTTCATCGGTCCACCTCTGCTTTGCTCTCTTTCAGTTCTCTTCTCACCTTCTCTAACTCTTCCTCTACTCAGCCTTTGCCTTGTCTTCTCTCTTCTCACTCTCTTCCTATGCTCACCTATGCTCACTGCAACTCCCTTATCGGTTCAAGCTCTACCAGTTGTCTGCCTTTCCACCTGGTTACCGGTTACTTCCACAATACCGGTTAAACCCTGCTCAATCCTTGTATGCTGCTGCTTCTTTCCTGTTGCTACTTCTTTCCTTCCGGTTCTAACACTACCGATTTTCTTAACTGGTGGACTTCTTGCAGCTTACTGGAATCTCATACCTTTACTGGTTAGTCCCTTGCTAAGCCTTCTTACCAGTTGCACCTCCAAATGCTCAGTTGCTTAACTCTCACTGTTAGATCAACTCTTTTCTTTCAACTAGTATCACACCTTCTGGTAGCATCCTTCAACAACACACCTTCATCAATTTTGACTTGCATATTTATAAGCAAGTCTTCCCACCAAAAACCAATTCAAACTTCAGGTGGTTAGGGTTTCCTCATCAACCTTGAGGCAAACCACATCCAATTAGATCTCTTTCTAGAGATTGACAACATGCAACAAATCAATCAAGCTCTGCCAATCTCATAGTTTCCAATACACGCTTGCTAAGTTTAGCAAACATAATCTTTCAGAAAGGAACTTGGTCAATCACCATAAATGTTTCAACAAATTGCATCACCAACCTCATTTTGTACCTCGACATTTCACATTGATCAATGCCTCCCTTCGATTACCTCTGTTCGACCTTTCTCGAGCCGCACACCTCTGCAACACATCCCATGATTTACGAGGTTTGCATTTAATATCAACCAATTCTGCAACAACCTCGTCAATGCACACACCATCTACTACTGCATGCATGTCTGCTACCTCAACTCCACGTGGCTCCTTTGTTGACATCCACCTTAGCTCACTATGTCAATCCAACATGGGCACCGACCAATTACACACAACCGGTGTATGCTTCATACTACCGATCCCTCTTTGCCTACCGGTTCTCTAACCCTGCAGGTATATCTTGCCTTGCTGGTTAACCTTCATACCTTCACCTTCCTTGTGTCGGTGGATCATGTTAGCTCGGTCATCACACATACCGGTTCTCATCTTTGTGATGTCATTACATCATATTGATTGGTCATTATCCTTACAAATCAACATGTCATCTTCATCTGAAGAGAGCCTTTCACTTATGTACTTTCTAGCATACTAGTAGTCCTGTTTACCGGTGGACACTCTGTCTGCCTTCATGTTGGTAACATGCATGATAACATCATGTAAGCAGTCTTCAAGTGTCCTTGCATCAAACTGCATCTACAACAATGCCTTTCTCCATTTTCAATTTGATTGCACTCTCTGTTTGAACCTGCTCAACCTTTTGCCTTCTTCATTATTTGACTAGTTCTTCTCTTAACCAGTTTGTCAAGGTGGTAGACTCATTTGTCTAAGTGACAAACCCCTCACTCTTCATCTGGCAGGTTTTCCTCTATGTCGGTTTGTCAAAGTGACAAACTCATCACTCCTTGTTTGTTTCGATGGCTCATCTGCTTACTCTATTGATCAGGTGCACATCATTGATCTCACATGCTGGAGGCTCACACATATCATCCGATCGGTGGAGTTAGATACACCATGGTTCACAATCTGCCAAACACCAGTGAGAGAGGAACTATGTCATCTGCTGGCCAATGGTGTGACTTCCCTGTTATTGAGTAGATGCAATTTTCATACAATCGTCAAACATAATCCCTTCTTCTATCTTCTCTTCTTCTAGGGACAACATCATTTACCGGTGAGAGTCTTGCTAGATGGCATCACACTAGCATACCAGTGACCTGTGCACTCTACAGTCTTATCGGTCATCATCTTACCAGTTAGTACCAACATGTATACTAACATGTTCATCCACTTGTTCATCGGGTACTGGTTTCTTCATTCTCAACAATAACTTGTATACCGGTGACTCTAGCTTGCATACCGGTTGGCCTCAACTGCACACACACTGTCGATTGTCATTCATGACAGTAATACCAGATGAAATCAATGACCACACTGTACATAAATCTCCCATACCGGTTGACATCAATGACAACACAATGCCAACAATCTCCCCTTTTGGCATTGATGTCAACACATGTAGTATCCAACATACTACATACTTTCTCTGCCCCTTTGACAACAATGGCAAAGGGCATTGACATCCGATATACAACATGTATTATTTTTCCCTCTTCCTACTATTTGCTTCTCCATTTTTTACCATTATGCATTGCATCATCTCAAACAACAACACTTGAGATGGAGGGTTCAAACACCAACTAAATCCAATCCTATATACCAGTCACATACCAATGGTACACTCTCAATCTGTGGAGGTTTCATTGACACTAGACTATTAGTTGCAATCAGGTACCAATCTGATATATTCTCCCCCTGTGCAAGTAACTCTCCCTCTTTGTGCTCACAACCGGTTAAGTGTTGTTTTACCTATAACCTAGACTACACTTCTTGTCACCCGGTGGCTTAATGACAAATGAGCACATTCTTTCCTTGTTCTATTATACTCTCGAGTAGCTTGATTGTGACTTTGATAGATAGACAAATTGAATAGGCACCTTCCCAAAGTCATTGACATACTGGTATGGACAAACAATTACCTGATCTGCCACAGTGTTCAGTATGTCTGATATCAATCAGAGGGTATGACTGTGAATTCCCTTTGAACCGTAGATCTCTGGTCTTCTAAGCATGTCAGGTCTTAATCCGGTGCTTCAATTTGCACCTTGTATCGATAAAAGTGAGCATCTATGAACTGCAAATGATCTACCACCTCCATGATGTCCATCACAATCTTGTGACATCCTCTTCCATGACCACAATACCACCCTACATTAGCAACATGTCACCTATCCAACTAGTTGACTCATCATGATGTGTACATATGAGATCAATTGCTGGTTCAACACATTGCCAAACAATGCTTCTCCAATATTGCCCAAGGCAAATTTCTTCTTTCCAAGCCACCAGAGCCACTGCAGTGTTACCAGAATGCATTGCAACACATGTTCTTCACTACCGGTATCTACCCTACCAGAAACATATTGCACATGCTGGTTTACTATACCAATCCAATATTTTTGCCAGTATACTTTGTCCACTGGCCCTCCTTCCACTGTCACATCCCACTTTGACACTTGCAACAGTGATATGTCTCACTCGTGTGAATGTGTAGCCAAGATACTAATTGCACACACTTTTTCATCTCAACTTCTCCCTCATGCCGGTAACTGCCCATCCTTAATCTTTGTCCTTCTCAACGTTGGGTGTGAATGATTTAATCAACATGTAGCTCCCCCTAAGCATCTGCATCTCCTTTAGACTTTAGGAGATACCACCTATGCATTGAATGCACAGTGTCGGTCCATGGTCATGTTCTCTTCCTTCTTCCTCGATACCTGTTTGGACTCCCTCCTCTTCTCATTTGTAGCCTTTGGAGTAGGTCTTATCTTCTTCTACTGTAGGACTTTTCTTTACCAGGTTCTACAATATGACTGGAAAAATTGCCATAGAAGCATACTACATTCATCCCAACTAGATGATTGGAAGACCTTCTATCAAACCGGTTTGATCTTCTTCTCAGGGTCATGCCATTGTAGCCCACTACTGGTTTCAACTGACTTCTTGTTCTTGCAGGAGTGGTTCTGCTTTGGGCATAGTTATTATGCCGACTACCATGTGCATGGATCATCTTCTTCTTGCACTCATTACTTCTATGGCTAGATCCATTGCAGTTTTAAAATATATAATTTATATTTCTTGAAGCAACAAATGGACTTTGGTTAGCATAACCAGGAGTGAGCTTATGCATGTTACTACATTCTGATGTTCTATGCCCAAATGCATTACATCTTTTACAAACTGAATTGTTATTCCTAGGAAGAACACCTTTTCTATTCCTAGACATCATTTTGCATTCCTCTTCCCTATGGCCATATCCTTTATAATCAAAACAACAACCAGATAATGGAGACATATTACTTACAAATTTATTTTGCTAAACATGAGGTGATCTTACCGGTTTGGCTTCTCCACATCTACTTCTCTGGGGTGCTGCATCTCTTTGTCTTCCACCAGTGGGGAGTCTCTTAGGTTGGCTTCTTGCATTGTTGTTTCCGATGAACCTATCTTCTCTTAGATTTCCTTTTCTTTTAGGATCGACATTATTTCTTCTTGCTACACCAGTTTTCATCTTTCACCTCATGTCCTCACTAGTTGTAGCTAGGTCAACCTTCTTTCTTGGTGCACTTTGGATTGTGAAGGTCTGACCCTTGTTATCTCCATTAGAGGAGACAAACTAAATGTCCTTGTGAGAGACATCCTCACTTGTGGATCATTCACTGGCATCATATCCCATTCCTCTAGTATCCTTGGTGTGTTTTTGTTTACTTAACATTTTGTCCAAGGCCTTAGTGTTGCCATCATATTGAATCCTTACCTTGAGCTCATTTTGATACTTCTCAAGGTCTTTCTTGATGTTCTCCATTTTTCCTTTTAGGTCCTGACATTCTTTGTCCTTTGTCCCCACATCTAGCTGGAGTTCCTCACATCTTCTCTCCTTAGCATCAAAGACTAATTTCAATTCACCTATCAATCCTTTTGCTTCTTCTAGTTGAGATGTCAATATGCAGATATTATTATTTGATTCTTCAATGCATATTCTCAACCGACTATATTCTTCATGAATTGAATCTTTGTACCTCTTAAATTCCATTCTAACATTTTGCAGCTCTTCGAGTGCACTTACTAGTTCACATTCAAGATCAACTTTGGCTTCATCTTCATCATTACTCCCAAACACATCTTGCTGGTGGGATGTATCTGCATTGTCACCTTCTGATGGGTGCTCCTCACTTTCTGTCTCTTGAGCCATGAAGAGGTGGGTTCCTTCTTCATCATTTCTGCTACAACGATTGGTTGATCTATCTTCATCATCTGCACATGTGTTTTTTTCATTAATCTTCTTGCTTCCATAAACTGATTATGCAGTGCTAGGTTCATTTCCATAAAGCTTCTTCAACTAGTACCACAAACTCTTTGCCAATTTGCATCTGTCCACTCATGAGGAAACATCATCCGAGAGCCCACAGAGTATAGTCTTCTTTCCTTTATCATTATACCAGTATCTTCTTTTTTCTTTTGAATTGGTGGGAGGACTAACATGACTAGGGAGACCATTAACAACTGACATCCAAACATCATAACCTAAAGAGGATAGATAAAATTCCATTCTGCAACACCAAATAGAATAATTAGACAATAAAACACTGGAGCTGGGATGGATTCGAACTTAACCATTATGTCCTAATACTAGAATCTACCCAAGCTGGAGAAAGCTTATCTAACCAGGAACCTATGCTCTAATACCATTTGTTGAACACAATGTACCACTGAGATGGGGTTGAATCAGTGGTTTCCAAAAATCCTTTCACCTTTTTGATCCTAAGAGTGAGTACCGGTTAGCAAGGAAAACACAAGTAAACCTACCAGTGAG
This sequence comes from Cryptomeria japonica, assembly GCF_030272615.1. Classification (NCBI taxonomy): domain Eukaryota; kingdom Viridiplantae; phylum Streptophyta; class Pinopsida; order Cupressales; family Cupressaceae; genus Cryptomeria; species Cryptomeria japonica. Next base: position 716,047,139 of record NC_081412.1, read on the forward strand.
ATAATGCAAGACTTCACAATGCAATCACACAAAGGCACATCACATGACACTGGTATATACGAGGAAAACCCAACATGGGAAAAACCTCGGTGAGAAAAGCTGCTGGAGTCTACTACTCCAATCCAGCCTCATAATGAAAACATTGGTTACAACATTTAGGTCACCAACCCAAGGAGCACCACTCCTGATTTAGGGCACCAACCCAAGGAACACCAACCCCTATTTTAGGGCACCAACCCAAGGAGAACCAACCCCTTCACCGAGCTCCAACTCACTAAGATACAATAGATAAAATCAATACAATAATTATAATCTAGTTACAAACGAATTATGTAACCTCATAGATATGTCTCTTCATCGGTCCACCACTGCTCTGCTTTATGCCAATTATCTTCTCACCTTCTCTATCTCTTCCTCTACTTGGCCTCTACCTTGTCCGCTCTCTTCTCACTCTCTTCCTTTGCTCACCTCTGCTCACTGTATCTCCATTATCGGTTCAAGCTCTACCGGTTGTCTGCCTTTCCACTTGGTTAGCGGTTACTTCCATAGTACCGGTTAAACCCTGCTCAATCCTTGCCTGTTGTTGCTTCTTTCCCATTGCTACTTCTTTCTTGCCGGTTCTAACACTACCAATTTTCTTGACTGATACACTTCTTGCACCTTACTAGAATCTTAGACCTTTACCAGTTAGTCCCTTGCTAAGCCTTCTTACCAGTTGCACCTCCAAATTCTCAGTTGCTTAACTCTCACAGTTAGATCAACTCTTTTCTTTCAACTAACATCACACCTTCTGGTAGCATCCTTCAACAACACACCTTCATCGATTTTGAATTGCATATTTATAAGCAAGTCCCCACCAAAAACCAATTCAAACTTTAGGAGGTTAGGGTTTCTTCATCGACCTTGAGGCAAACCAAATCCAATCAGATCTCCTTTCAGAGATCGACCACCTCTAACAAATCAATCAAGCTCCACCAATCTCGTGACTTCCAATACACATTTGCTAAGTTTAGCAAACATAGACAGTCTGTCAGAAAGGCACTTGGTCAATCATCATAAATGGTTTAGCAGATTGCATCACCAACCTTGTTCTGTACTTGGACATTTCACATCGATCGATGCCTCCCTTCGATCACCTTTGTTCGACCTTCCTTGAGTCGCACACCTCTGCAATACATCCCATGATTTACGGGGTCTGCATTTAATGTTGACCAACTCTGCAACAACCTTGTTGGTGCACACACCATCTACTATTGCATGCATGTCTACTACCTCGACTCCACATGGCTCCTTTGTCAACATCGACCTTAGCTCACTATGTCGATCCAACAATGTCACCGACCAATTACACACAACTGGTGTATGCTTCATACTACTGGTCCCTCTTTGCCTATCGGTTCTCTAACCCTGCAGGTATATCTTGCCTTGCCGGTTAACCTTCATACTTTCACCTTCCTTGTGTCGGTGGATCATGTCAATCCGGTCATCACACATACTGGTTCTCATCTCTGTGTTGTCGGTGTATCATATTGATCGGTCATTGTCCTTACAAATCAACATGTTCATCTTCATCTGAAGAGAGCCTTTCACTTGTGTACTTTCTAGCATATTGGTAGCCCTATTTACTGGTGGATACTCCATCTGCCTTCATGTTGGTAACACGCATGATAACATCATGCAAGCAGTCTTCAATTGTCCTTGCATCAAACTGCATCTGCAACAATGCCTTTCTCCAATTTCTGTCCGGTTGCACTCTCTGTTTGCAACTGCTCAACCTTTTGCCTTCTTCATTATTTGATCGATTCTTCTCTTAACTGGCTTTTCAAGGTGGCAGACTCATTTGTCTAAGTGACAAACCCCTCACTCTTCATCTGGCAGGTTTTCCTCTCTGCCAATTTGTCAAAGTGACAAACTCATCACTCCTTGTTTGTTCCGGTGGCTCATCTGCTTACTCTGCTAATTAGGTGCACATCACTGATATCACATGCTGGAGGCTCACACATATCATCTATTTGGTGGAGGTAGATACATCGTGGTTCACAATCTACCAAACACCAGTGAGAGAGGAACTATGTCATCTGCTGGCCAATGGTGTGACTTCTTTGTTATTGAGCAAATGCAATTTTCATACAATCCTCAGGCAACATCCCTTCTTCAGTCTTCTCTTCTTCCAGGGATAGCATCATTTACTGGTGGGAGTCCTGCTAGATGGCATCACACTAGCATACCATTGACCTATCTACTCTGTAGTCTTACCGGTTAGTACCAACATGTATACTAACAAGTTCATCCACTTGTTCAGTAGGTACTGGTTTCTTCATTCTCAACAACAACTTGCATATTAGTGACTCTAGCTTGCATACTGATTGGCCTCAACTGCACACAATGCTGGTTGTCATTCATGACAGTAATACCAAATGATATCAATGATAACATTGCACATACATCTCCCATACCAGTTGACATCAATGACAACACAATGCCAACAAATCCTGTGTCTCAATTGTGGCCTTCTATTAATGTCTAAGTTTTCACTGGGTCCTAAGGAGTGGCCCCGTGCCATCATCTGAAACCCTCAAGATTTCCCCATGTTCTTGTTTTGAATCTTAAGTGAAGTAGATTTGGCAGTTTGTGCTTCAGGATAAAACTTCAAAGAGGCTAGACACAGAAAGTTGCCCTGCGACATCATGGGGGTCATCAAAAAATCGCCCGGGATAACAAAAGCAGTGGAAATAAAGGAGAAAAGTTATCCTAGGGAGCAGAAAGCAACATCTAAAGACCGTCTGGGATAACTCCTAGCAAATAGTTGCAAAGGGATAGAGTTTTATCTTGGGGTAGCTTCCGAAGAGTAAAATCACAATAGAAAGGTTACCCTAGGGAGATTTTCAGTTAGTGTTGAGAGGTCTCAGGATAATTTTACGAAGAAACAAAGAAGGTTTTCTTTGCCCCGGGCGATTTATCAAGAAAAAAGGTTATGTCTTGGGATAAGTAGCAAGAAGAAACAAAGCAATAGTTATCTCAGGAATAAAGAGCATATGCAGAGTGATACTTTGGGTTTCAGTAGGAGTATGTACATGGATACTTGGGCTCCGGGATACTAGGATTAGTAAATAAGCAATGAAATCTTTATACCGGAGGCTCACGAAGGTCAAAGAAAAGAGGCCCGAGATAAAAGATAGAAGGAAATACAATAGAAGTCTTATCTCAGGGGACTGGGAAGTGCATCCTTTGATGCTCCGGGATAACAATGGCAAAGGAAGACGAAGTGAAAAGCTTATCTCGAGGTAAGTCGATGGTGGGGTCACTGACAGTAGTGAAATGGTGATTGGCTTGTGGTGAGTTGGAGGCGTCGTGTCAGAGATTTGACGGGTCCACTTGCCATGGGAGACGATCAATGTTAGATTGACCGAGTTGAACCGTGCGATGCGCCAATGATAGAAGAGATCAACGGTGTCGATTCAAATTTTTACAGACTTGTTTCACGTTGTTTTCTTTGTGTGTAAATGGTAATGGCAGAAAGGTTGTAGGCCTATTAACAGGGGTTTTTCCTTATCCCGCGCATTCCCGCGGGGATAAGGAAAATGATAAAGGATAAAAATGATTGAGGCAGATGCTTAGGTGACCTATCCTGCATTAATAAGGGCGATGGCGTTTGAGATGGAACTTGCATTGATGAGAGTCAGACAAAATATTTTTGAGGGGCTCGATATGCTTTGATAATTTTCTGACAGAGGGATTTTGTTGCCTTCAACGTGCCAAGGGGTCATCAAACTAATAGATTAAAGGGATAGATCAAGTGGATTGCCAGGTGGGGTAATCCAGGTTTAGTGGTTGGTCAACGTGCAACAGAGAACAAATCTTGAGATGGATTGTGCACAGAGTTGATGGTTGGACACTTTATTGCATTTTGGTCCCATGCAATGAATTCTTGACAAGTGTAGGTTCTTGGCATGTGGCTTGTTTTTTATCCCTTGTGTTATAAAAGGGAATTCAAGTTCAAGAAGAAGGATTCAAAATTTTGATGTGTATGCACTAGAAAGGATTTTAGAAGAAATTCAATGATAGTAGGTCTTCTGCAGGTTTAGTGATCTAAACAGTATCATGAATGTATCAATCTTTTTTGAAAATCAATGAGATCATTCTTATTTTGCTCCTATCTCTTGTGCTTTGTTTTATGAATTGCTATGTTAATGACATTTGTATTTTTTTTTCTCTAATAGGGAATGTGTTTTCTTTGATTGGTTTCATTTCAAGTTAAATGAATTAAATTCTATCTTGAATATTGCAATATTTTGAGAGAGTGTGAGGATTTTATGAATGCACTCACAGTCTAAGCATTTTAAGCAAGTGTTGAATGTTTAGTATTGAATCTTAATGTTGATACTATGGTGTTGTTTGTCATTGGGTATGCTATTTGACTCTGTATTCCCTTTAATAGGCACCGGTCATACTTTTCTAAGTTTGTGGATCATCCTTCCATTATTATTTCACCTTTTATATTTTAGCTTTTAGTTCTTCTGCATTAGGAGTATAAATAGATTAGAACCAACTTTCAATATAAGAAAAAGTGATAAGAACTAAGGTTCAAGACAAAATCAATAGTATATTATGCATTTCCTTGGTATATTTTCATTGAAACCATCTGCTATATGGTGCAATGTTTGCTTTTCAAAGCTAGGATGTTGTTTGACATTGCATAGGGACACCCACCTAGGTCTTACAGAGCCTGAAGTGTAGAAGATTGCAATTTATGTTGAATCTTGTTCATTGGAAAGATCCAATCCCAAAGTTTGTTGATGAGTTAGTGGCCATTTCTCTAGGATTTAGGATCTATTGATTTGGGAACCAACAACATCGGTGTCGCCACTCAGTGCAATATCAACCTATTGAATCATAGGGGCTGCAGAGCAATCTACCACTAGAGGATTGTCACCAGTCTCAACATCAAGTGTGGTATTACCTTGGTCTTCCAGTTGATCTTTAGACCGACTCTCAAACTTCTAACTTACAGAAACACCTTTCTTATCTTCCGGCTGAGATGATCTAAATGCATCTTTGTATAGGGGTTCATTCTGAATAATCTTTCTCCATATCTCCTATGTTTATTTCCTTACCTCCTCTACATTCCCAATCATCAATCTGTTAATTTTGTTTTTACTTCTGAATTCCTTTTTATTTGCCTCTTCAATTAGCCTCTTTGCTTCATCATGAATAATACAAGTACATACATTTACTATCTCTCTCTCTCCTTCATTTCTCTGTCAATTTCTCTTGCATACATTCTTCTAGCATCTATTAAACTGTACAAGTCCTTTGGAATATACTTTTCTAATTCAATTAATGTTTTACTAAAATTATGTAAATATAATACAACTGCTTTCACCTTCATCAAAATACTCAAAATTTGCTTCAAGATTCTTCAAATTGCCTTCCACTAATATTTCATCTATGAATTGATTTGCTGATAGTGGAGGAATGATTGTTTACTTACCTTGTATGTTGCCAGACTTCAGGTACTTGTCAAGTTGACTTTTGACCTATCTACCTCTTTGGGATATTCTAGTAGGAATGAGATCTGACTTAGTCTTTTTGCTTTGTTGTGCTCCACAAGATTGAGGCTTCCTCACTAATTTGACAAACTCTCCCTTTTTCTTAGCTTTTCCTGCCTCTTCCTCATATTTAGTTTATGAGGCTATCAGAGATACTGCAACATAGGTTCTTTTTGGTTTTTCTTTCTGCTTCAGCACAACTTTTCCAGATGGGTTAGGTTTTGCAGGTTATGCCACTAGAGCAGGAGAAGACTTTGTCTCTTTAGGTCTTTCCTTGGAGGGAACTGGATCAACCTCGTGTTTTTTGGTTTCCTCTTTGGCCTCCTTTTGTGCATAGTTTTCTCTTGCTTTTTTCACCTCCTCCTTGGTGAAACCCATATGAGCAACTACTTCTTCTTCTATGTTAGTGACTTTTCTCTTCCGAGCAGGGGCAGTGAACTGCATATGTAAATTAAGGTCCTTCTCCTTGAATGTGCCACATCTCCCTTCCTTGGGATGAACCTGTTGACTCAGAAGGTGTTGTGCATATGCCTCAAGTGTATCAGAGTCAACTCAATACCCCATGGGCATGATCCAGACTATCCGGGGCTCTACTACTTCCATCAGGCACTGGTCCTTGTCAACCATGAAGCAAATGGTGTGTTCATATTTCTCAACTACCTCCTTAGGAATATTTTCCCTGTTCTTCATTGAGGCTTGGAAGGTTTTAAAGTATCCCCAGAGGGCACATATCCTCATGGTTGCATTGCCAAATCCCCATAGAACTTATTTGATCTACATGGCCACTAGTCTATCATAGGCCCATTGGACCTTACCTTTGATATCGGGTATCTCATTCAGGAAGTACAATGCCAGACAAATAAGGAGTGTACCATATTTGAATGTATGTTTTTTATCCTATTTGATCTTCTTCAGATTACTCAACAATTCATTTAGAAGTGTAGTGCACATATCATACCTCTTATTTTCCTTGAGCATTTTGTACATAGAATAGATAGTAGTACCAGAGATAGAGTTGTACCGGCTGGACTGGTAAACCTTGTATTCGACTGCCATTGAAGAAAATTTCACATCATTTTGCAAAATGTCATTTATAGTCATGGCTCTGCTATCAAATTTGGATCTTGTGGTAGCAATGACAGTGTCATTTGATACTTTCCTTAAATTGGGCACTTCACTGGTTTCAGCTAAGCCAATTACAGCACAGATCGCTTGCTTGGTGATTTTGTATGGCCTATCAAGCCATATAAACTCATCATGCACATGACTAAGGATATAGCATATCCATTCTACCTTGTCAAACAATGGAAAATGTATGAACTATGAGAAACCCTTATCTTGCAGCACCTTATATTCAGGTTTGAGATTTCCCAAACCGTCGCCCAAATGCTTGTTGTATAAATCTAACATATCTACATTTCCAAGCTCTTCAAGGTCACAATGAATGTAGGCCCTGATATCTTCATTGTGCAGCATGCCATAGGGCACTGATGAGAATGCACCTTTTGGATCATCCTCAACCAATTTAAAAGGATGTTTCTTGAAGACTGGATGAGCCCTATCCTTAATCTCAACCACTAGAGGAGTTGCGATACCAAAACTGAAGCCATTTTGAATTGTAGGGTTTGCGAAAAAACTGAGAGTCTGAACAAATAAATACCTTGCTTCACAACCAGACGCTGAAATTCTCTTTGAAGTTGCTGAAATTGTTGTTGAAAGCACCAAGTTTCTTTTCTCTCTTCTCTGCTCTATTCGCTTGATCGCAATGTGACAAATAAGACTTCAAAATGCACTTTTATCCTTCAAAAAACTAATTTTCCATTGTAATAAGTGCAACAACCGATTATTATTATCTTCATGAAATTGCATATCGGAGCACAAGATCCTTCAGGAACTTCTGGATATCATCAACACATATGATTCAGTCCTTTTGCAATCTTTTGAAATCCATTGTAGACCACCAAAGAGGGGGTTCTTAGAATTTGCATGAAAAACTCCCCCTAAGGCATAAAGCCCTAGTTACTGGTTGAAGATCTCGCATTGGATTCGAGTGTAGACCCATTGTCAGCTCTGGATTCATCCTTACCCATATTTTCTCATGCTTCTCTTAGATCTCTTCTACTTTCAATTTTCCTTTTTCATCTGATTTGTTCTTATCTACTAGAGCACTATTCCTGCTTCTGCCGTAATTTGCAATGTGACTGGTTTTGTTGCATGCTCTGCAAACAACATTATTCTGCATAGGTATGAAATTCATCTGATTTGGTCTTGTCCTTCATTGTTAAACTGTTGGCATTTGCATGAAGATTGCATTAATGATATGTTATGTTTTCATTGATGTCAATTGAATTGGTAATGGTATTTATGATATTGCTGATATTGCTGTTGTTATTGATATTATCTTGTAACCGGTAGGAAGAACTTTGAGGAATATTTTGTAAATTGGTATGTAAGTTTGTGAGTTGAACCGGTAAACCGGTGTATAAGGTTGTACCCTTTCTATGCAACGTAACCGATAAACCCTACCAGTTTTGTTTTTTTGTTAAACCCTAACCGATCAAGTTTGTTGGTTTAAGATCTAATGATGAGTGGTATGATGACGACACATGTGATCATTGAATGAGGATTAGTTTAGATTGTTTTGGCGTGTTTTTTTGATTGTCTAGGGAATGAGAAAAGTGGATTGCATATGCATAGTGTTTGATGAGTTACAAGTCCGATGAAGCAGTGATCATGGAGCGGTTGGAATTTTCTTGAAGAATGTGTATAGATTGCTATGTAAATACAATGGTCACACTTGAACCAATTTGTTTGTAATCTCTATAAGAATTGGGTTTTTGTTGTGTTACTGACCTAATTGTTTTGTATTTAAGGTTGATGAAGTTGTTGGAAAAGTGTTGGTAGAAATCAGTTGAGTGTGTGGTTTCCTAACTGGAGAATGGATTTGCAGTTTGAGTAAAAGTAGATTGAAGCTTAAAAGGATCTGATCAAGAAAATGTAGTGCTATTTAGACAAATCAATAAAACCTGTTGTTTTCTAACAATTACAACAGAAGTGAAATCCTCTAACCGGGTAAGCTCTAACAAGCTTGGTTACTTCTTAAATCCTCCAACAAGGTGATCCATTAGTTTGAATTCTCAAATCCTCTACCGAGGTTACTCCTAACAAGGTATTTTCTTTTCATCAAGGCATTTTGTAAATCCCTTAACCGGGTGATTCCTAACATGATCAATTCTTAACAGGACTTATTGTAAAAGCTTTAACAGGCTTGGCTCCTAACATGGCAAGCTTCATAAGAGTTCAAATAGCTATCTTGTAAGTCTCATCTCACCGTGGTTTTTACCTATTTGGGTTTTCCACGTATAAACATTTGTGTCAAGTGGTGAATGTTTTTGTGGTTATGATCTTATTTGTTGATTTGATTAACTTATGATAAGGCATGATAACTGGAAGCATTGAGAGATGAAGTATGTTGATATATGATTAAGCATTTTGATGTTTACAAGATTGAAGTTGTTTACTGTTAAGTTGTTATAATAGTTAACCGGTTGATGTTGAGTATTCTTATGAGTATTGATCTTGATAGTGAAAGTTTACTTTGTGAGTTAGAGTTTGAGATTGGGAAGTTTGTATTAGTTTTTCAGTTTATTGATTCACCCCCCCTTCTCAGTAATCTACCGGATACTTATTCTTTCATCATACCATCAATTGTATCAGAGCATCTCAGGTCCTCTTTAACCTAAAATCCTTACAGCTTGAGGAAAAGATCTTGTACATCATGATGAAGAAGGAAGGTCCAAAGTTCAACAAAGATAACTATAGGATACAGAGTGATAAAATGAAGATTTACATTAAGAGTCTGGGAAGTCAGTATTGGGATCATGTAGAAACTTTGTATGTTAAACCTATTGGAACTCCGATTGATGATCAAAAGAAAGAACAACAAGAAAATCATCAAGCATTGGAGGCTATTATGAGTTCCTTGTCTAATGTTGAATATGTAGATGTTCATTGTCTTGAAACCACATATGAAGTATGGAAAAAGCTTGAAGAGATTTATAGCAGTGAAAAACATGTTAAGATTGAAAAAGAGGAGATCCTAAGAGGAAAGTTTGATGACATGAGAATGTTTGAAGGTGAGAATATCCAACAGTATGGTCAAAGGATAAAAGAGATAGTTGGTGAAATAAAGAGTGCAGGAGGGAAAGTGGAAGATGCCACAGTGATTAAAAAGAGACTGAGAACCCTGCTACTGATCTATGCTATCTGAGTTGCAGCTATTCAAGAGTTGAAGTCCATTGACAAAACTAAGGTAACTCTTAACTCTATCATTGGCAAATTTACTGCTTTTGAATTAAATGGTTATGATGGTAGTGTACAGAAATCAGAATCTGCATTGTGAGCTTCTGTCTCTAACCCATATGTGAGAAAAAGTAGAGATACTTGTCATGGTTATGAATCTAGATCTAGCAGAGATGCTGATGATGAAGACAACTTAGTGGAGCTTGAAGCATTATTGTCAAAGCGACTGCCTAGAGGTACTGGGAAATATAGAGGTAAACTACCTTTTAAATGTTTTGCATGCAACAAGATTGGTCACATAGCAGCTAACTGTCCTAATGGTGAAAATGAATACAAGAGAGAAAAATTCAAGAAGTATAAGGGCCAAGGCAAGAGAGATTGTCTTATTGCTATTAACAATGGTATTATTGATGAAGAATCTGATGATGATGCTAGTGAAGATATTGTGTTTGTAGCTATTAAGGAAGAGATATAAGATCAAAAGGCACTAGTGTCCAAGATGGATAACTTTGATGATTGGATCATTGATAGTGGTTGTTCACATCACATGACTGGTGATTGGAGCAAATTTTTTTCCTTGAAGGAATTTGATGGCGGTGTTGTCAGATTTGGCAATGACTCACCCTGTATGGTTAAAGGTAAGGGAGTTATTTCTCTTAATGGGAAGAGTAGTGCTGACAATGTCTATTGGGTTGAAGGCCTAAAGCACAATCTTCTGAGTGTGGCACAACTTAATGACAGATGATACCCACTTGAGTTTAGAAATGGTATGTGCAAAATATTTGACAACAAAGGTGAATTGATTGCAACAGGGAAACAAACTAGAGGTAATCTATTTCATCTTAATCCTAGAGTTAGCAACTATTTGATTGCAAAGATAGATGATAGTTGGCTTTGGCATAGGAGATTTTGTCATATAAACTTTGATAACATTGTTAAAGTGAGCAAGTCCAAGACAGTAAGAGGTCTACCTTAGCTAGATAAATCAGTTAATGCTCTTTGTAAAGAATGTCAGTTAGGAAAGATGACTTCTTCAACTTTCAAGAGCAAGTCCTTCTTAGCAGAGCACTTGTTAGATTTGGTTCATACAGATCTATGCGGACCAATAAGAACAAGAAGAAATCAAGGTGATAGATATTTCATGATCTTCACAGATGATTGTTCAAGGATGATGTGGGTCACATTCTTGAAGGATAAGAATGAAGCTTTTGGTAAGTTCAAGGCATTCAGGGCCTTAGCTGAGAAAGAGAGTGGCAAAAAGATAAAATGTCTGAGAATAGATCAAGGCGATGAATTTACTTATGAGGAATTCACTAAGAACTATGATGAGAATGGTATCAAGCGGCAACTTTCTACACCAAGGACACCACAACATAATGGTATAGTAGAGAGGAACAACCGGTCAGTGGTTGAAGCTGGTAGGACAATGTTGATACAAGGAAGTGTAGCGAACACATTTTGGAAAGAAGTTGTAAGTACAACTGTATACACAATGAACTGAGTTTTGATGAAAAGGGGCAAGGACAAGACCCCTTATGAATATCGGTATGGAAGATCACTTGATGTTAGCTATTTTAAGATATTTGGTAGCAAGTGTTTTATTAAAAGAGGTGATTATATTAGCAAGTTTGAAGCTAAGAGTGATGAAGGCATATTTCTTGGCTACTCCACCAAGAGTAAGGCCTATAAATGCTTCAACAACCAAACACATAGAATTATTGAGAGTGTTGATGTTCGTGTAGATGAATGTCCCGAAGTTTCAAAAGGAACCAGTTCAGAGAAAAAGGATGAAGATCCTTTCATTTTGCTTTTGGAAACTGAAATTGTTAAATCAGAAACTGGTAAAGCAAATCCTGATGTACTTGTTCAACTGGAACAAATAAATTTAGAAGAAGATGATAGTGAAGAAGCTGAACCTGAAGAGAATGATCATGCTATTCCTAGGTATGTGAGATTGAACCATAGTCCTGAGCAGATTATTGGGGATGAGGATGTTGGAGTACTAACTAGAAGGAAAATAAGAGAGAACTCTTGCATGATCTCCACCATTGAACCTAGAAGTGCTAAGGAGGCATTTGGTGATGATTATTGAGTTAAAGCTATGGAGGAGGAATTGGATCAAATTGAGAAGAACAACACTTGGACCCTGGTACCCTAACCAGTAAACAAGAATGTTATAGGTACTAAATGGGTATTCAGAAACAAGTTAAATGAAAATGGTGTTGTAGTTCACAACAAGGCAAGATTAGTTTGCAAAGGTTATGCTCAAGAAGAAGGTGAAACTTTTGCACCAGTAGCAAGATTGGAAGGTGTCAGAACATTACTTGCATTTGCAGCCCATAAGAAGTTCAAGGTATACCAGATGGATGTTAAGTCTGCATTTTTGAATGGGATATTGAAAGAAGAGGTATACATAGAGCAGCTAGATGGTTATGCATTGAATGATGAGAAAGACATGGTATGCAGATTGCATAAAGCTTTGTATGGATTAAAGTAGGCACCCAGAGCATGGTATGAATGGCTTCATACACATTTGGTGAAGATAGGCTTTGCAAGAACCAACGATGATAGTAATATTTATCTCAAGTCTGAAGGAGATGAAATACTAGTCAGTGAAGTATTTGTTGATGATATTATTTTTGGAGGTAATGATGTCATGAGCAATAGTTTTGCAGATGAAATGAAAAATGAGTTTGAAATGTCTTTAGTAGGGGAAATGAAAAAATTCATAGGATTGTAGATACAACAAATGAAGAATGGTATTTTCATTACTCAATCTAAGTATGTGAAAGAGGTTTTGAAGACTTTTGGCATGAGTGACTATAAACCAGTTGGAACACCAATGGTTACTCAATCCAAGGAAGATGAATCTAAGTCTATTGATGAAAAGGAATACAGGTCAATGATTGGCAAATTACACTATGTTGTTCACAACAGACCGAATATTGCCCATGCGGTTGGTATAGTTGCAAGATTTCAAAAGAATCCAAAGGAAGCACACCTGATTGCAACCAAGAAAATTTTTAGGTTTCTGAAAGGTACAGTTGACTATGGATTATGGTATCTATATGGAGGAAACTTTGATTTGAAGGCATACACAGATGCTGATTGGGCATAAAATGTTGATGATCGGAAAAGTACTATCGATGGAGCATTCTTTTTAGGAGGAAGGCTAGTTTCACGAAGTAGTAAGAAGCATAGTTGTACTTCACAATCTATTGTTGAAGCTGAGTATGTTGCAACTTATATGAATTGCACACAAGCTATTTGGATGAGGCACATTTTGGAAGGTTTTAAGATGAAGATCTCAGAACCTATAAATATTTTATGTGATAGTACAAGTGCCATTAATATTTCTAAGAGTCCTATTTTGCACGCTCGCACCAAGCACATTGAATTGAAGTATCACTTCTTGAGGGAAAAGTTCAAAGTAAAGATGTTATCTTAGAGCATGTTTCTACCAAGGAGTAGCTCGTAGATATCTTTACCAAACCTCTGCCTAAGACCACTTTTGATTATCTTAGAAATCAGTTGGGGGTTGTCCCTCTTCATGAAGTTAGTTGAGCATGATGCTGATTGCATCAGTCCCTGAATCACTTGGAAATTTTTTACATGTATTGATGAAGAAGTGGATGTATTCCACAAGGGGAGCATCAAGTTGCAGTATGTTGTTGATGCACAGTGAAATTTTGATATTACATGTTTTAATTTCAATTTGGCATTGTTGTCAAAGGGGAAGAATAATTATGTGATTAGGAGAAGAATTATGGGACTGGCAAAGGGAAACCAACGACAGGTTGAAGACAGACAGAGCATGGTACCAAGATTCCCATTCACCAATCACAACAGCAACTAGAGGCATTGATATTTGTATTGCCATCAATGCCAAGGGGGAGATTGTTAGCATTTGCATGAAGATTGCATTAATGATATGTTATGTTGTCATTGATGTCAATTGAATCGGTAATGGTATTTATGATATTGCTGATATTACTGTTGTTATTGATATTGTCTTGTAACTAGTAGGAAGAACTTTGACGAAGATTTTGTAAACTGGTATGTAAGTTTGTGAGCTGAACCGGTAAATCGATTTATAAGGTTAAACCCTTTCTATGCAATGTAACCGGTAAACCCTACCAATTTTTTTTTTTCTGTTAAACCCTAACCGATCAAGTTTGTTGGTTTAAGATCTAATGATGAGCGGTAATGATGGCAACACATGTGATCATTGAATGAGGATTAGTTCAAATTGTTTTGGAATGTTTGTTCATTTGTTTGATTGTCTAGGGAATGAGCAAAGTGGATTGCATCTAATGCATAATGCGTGATGAGTTACAAGTTCGATGAAGCGGTGATCATGGAGTGGTTGGAATTTTCTTGAAGAATGTGTATAGATTACTATGTAAATCCAACGGTCACACTTGAATCAATTTGTTTGTAATCTCTATGAGAGAATTAGGTTTTTGTTGTGTTACCGACCTAATTGATTTGTATTTAAGGTTGATGAAGTTGTTTGTAAAGTTATTGGCAAAGTGTTGGCAGAAATTAGTTGAGTGTGTGGTTGCGTAACCAGAGAATGGATTTGCAGTTTGAGTAAAAGAAAATTGAAGCTTAAAAGGATCTGATCAAGCAAATGTAGTGCTATTGAGACAGATCAAGAAAACCTGTTGTTTTCTAACAATTATAGCAGAAGTGAAATCTTCTAACTGGGTAAGCTCTAACAAGCTTGGTTACTTCTTAAATCCTCTAACAAGGTGATCCATTAGTTTGGATTCTCAAATCCTCTACCAAGGTTACTCCTAACAAGGTATTTGCTTTTCATCAAGGCATTTTGTAAATCCCTTAATCGGGTGATTCCTAATAGGATCAGTTCTTAACATAACTTATTGTAAAAGATTTAACAGGCTTGGCTCCTAACAGGGCGAACTTCAGAAGAGTTCAGATAGATATCTTGTGAGTCTCATCTCATCGTGGTTTTTACCTATTTGGGTTTTCCACGTATAAACATTTGTGTCAAGTGGTGAATGTTTTTGTGGTTATGATCTTATTTGTTGATTTGATTAATTTATGATAAGGCATGATAACTGGATGCATTGAGAGATGAAATATGTTGATATATGATTAAGCATTTTGATGTTTACAAGATTGAAGTTGTTTACTATTAAGTTGTTATAACAGTTAATCGGTTAATGTTGAGTATTCTTATGAGTATTGATCTTGATAGTGAAAGTTTACTTTGTGAGTTTGAATTTGAGATTGGGAAGTTGGTATCAATTTTTTCAATTTACTGATTCACCCCCCCTCTTAGTAATCTACCGGATACTTATTCTGCATGGGTATGAAATTCATCTAATTTGGTCTTGTCCTTCATTGATTAAACATGTGTCCAAACATTCCACAAGCATAGCATCTTTTGTTCTGAAAATTATTCATTACTACTCTACACACATTTGACTTGTGACCAAAATTATTGCATATGAAACATTGACCGATAAAGGTAGCAACATTATTCATATTGTTCATCATATTGTTACTGTTCATCATTTCATTATTCATCCTACTTCTGCACTAACTTTCCATATGACAAAATTTATTGAAAATAAAGCATCTACCATTGAGTTTATGAGCATTAGGTTGTCTTAACGGAGGATTCTTGCTCTTCTTCTGATCAGGTTTTGCATTTCCTTGTCTAGATCCAGAGGATTCACCTTTCTCAAATCCTAAACCTCGCATGTCCTTTCCATGTCTTTGCCTTTCCAGCATCTCATCAAGCCTTACTGAACTAGCTTTGAATTTGTCTTTGTGTTCATTGGCAGTAGCAAGTTCATCCCTTAAAAGTAGCAACCTATCTTTCTAGCTCTTGACCATTATTTCTTGATTGTGTCAACTCAAGCTTCAACTGATCATTCTCATAGGTAATCTTGAAGCATTCATCTACTCTTTCCTGCAATGATTGTGCTAGATTATCTTCATTCTTCTTTCTATCCTCAATCTCCTTAGTCAACCTCATCGCAAAGGATTGCATCTAATTCTTTAAAGCAACATTTTCACTCTCAAGCTTGTTAACTTAATCAGCTTTGTCCTCATATTCCATGATCTAATCTTCTTTCTCCTTTAACTTATCCATCAATTCCTTCCTGTTCTCTCTACAGACACTTGCTTGATCCTTTAGCTCACTGATGAATTCATTAGCTGCATTCAGGTTTTTCTTCAGGGTACAGATCTCATTTCTAGCTGCATTAGGATCCTCAAGTGCCACATTGAGTTGTCTCTGAAAACCAGAATCCATAGAATCAATCTCCTGGATCTTCCTCAAGCATTTTAATGGGATTATGGTTATGGAATTATCTGTGTGCAAATAAAGTTGTAATCATATGCAGAGGTTTTTGGTTGATCATAGGTGGTTGAATTGGGTTGGTGAAGACCTTCGATTCTGAGCTTAACCGAAACTGTACTCAGCCATAGGAGATGTTATTCTTTTGGTTCATTCTTCTTCTGGATTGTAGTCTGGATTTATTTTGTAGTCAATGAGGCTCCTTTTGTGATGAGTAGTGCGCTCTAGGTTGTTGGCCTTCCTGCATGTGCAAGCCCCTCTTATTATAATCACATACTTTCTGCAGAAGTATTATCTGACTGTGGGTAGGCTTCCCACCATGGTTTTTCCCTTTATCGGGTTTTTCACATACAAATATTGGTGTTATCTTTTGTGGATGGTTGGTAAATGTTCTGTGGTTTATATTTGTGCTTAACTATTATATCTTCTATTTCGATATTTGGTTAATGTCTTCTGGTAATAAGGTTTTAATGCTTAAAGTTCTATAATCTGTTGACAATTGATTCACCCCCCTCCCAGTTGTCCTCCAGTTATCTGAGTTGTCTAACAATTGGTATCAGAGCTTGGTCCTCTTTGTAGAAGCTTAACCACTTGGGGAAGATCCTATTGTGTCTAATAGTGCAAGTTCGTCAAGTTCATCTGCTGTTGTTTTCCGGAGAGAAATTCCTAGGCTTGATGGAACAAATTACAAAGTATGGAAGATTCAGATGGAGACTCATCTGAGATGTCTTGGCAAGGAGATTTGGGAGATCACTGAGAATGGGTATATACCTCATATTTTGACATTTGGCAATCCTCCTCCAGCAGGCTTGGATAAGGACAATGAAAATGATTGTAGAGCTAGAGAAGCCCTTTTGTGTGCACTTTCTTATCAACAAATTATGGGACTATCTGACAAATCAATTGTGAAGGCTATATGGAATAAATTGGAGACTCTGAATGAAGGTGACCCTATTGTTAAAATTTATAAACTTAATGGTTACCGGGTGAGATATGAGAACCTGAAGATGGAAGAAGATGAAAGGATTACTTCTTTTTTAGAGAGAGTTAATGAGATTGTCATGGGATTTCAGTATTGTGGTGGATCTCTGAGCGAAGATGAAATAGTTTTTAAAGTATTGAGAGATTTTCCATCAGCTTATAAGATGAAGGCTACTGCAATTAATGAGTTGAGAACTATCGCAAACACCTCTGTAAATAGCGATACCTTAGTTGGGAAGTTACCTGCTTTTGAGCTTGAGGAATTCGATCATTCTAGAATTGCAAAATATGAACCTACTTTTCATGCATCTACATCATCTACCGACAAGAGTGATTGGAAAGCCTTATATGATAAGGAACTAGAGGAAATGAAGAAAGAAGATGAAGATTTTGAGCAACTTGACGCCCTATTTGCTAGAAGAGTACCTAAAGGTCCTGCAGGAAGTAAGTATGAAGGAAAATCACCTTTTAAATGTTTTGCATGTAATAAGATAGGTCATTTTTTATCTAGATGTCCTAAAAGGAATTCAAGATTTGAGGAAAGAGTTAGAAGATCTTTTAGACCTAACCATGATTATCAAAACAAGCATAAGTATAGAAGAAACAAAGACAAATCATGCTACTATGTTGATGAGGAAGGTGTGACTGATTCTGATGATGAACCGACACAAGATTCAGCTAGTGGATCCGGCAGTGGAAAGGAATGGGTATTTTTAGCTATCAAGGAAGATGATCTGGTACCTAAAGAAAAGGTCCTTGCTACTTAAATTGAAGACAAGGATGAATGGGTGATAGATAGTGGATGCTCACATCATATGACTGGAGATAAAATGAAGTTTCTATCTTTGCAAGAATTTGATGGCGGTCTGGTTAGATTTGGAGATGACAAAGCATGCATGATCAAGGGAAGAGGAACTATATCATTGGATGGTAAGCGTGATACTGATAATGTTTATTATGTTGAAGGTTTAAGGCATAATATTTTGAGTGTAGGACAATTGGTGGATAAGGGATTTCAGCTATAGTTCAAGGATGGAAAATGCAAGATTATCAACAAATCTGGATTGGAGATTGCAGCTAGTACTCAGACTAAAGGTAACATCTTTCATTTGAACTCCAGTGAGATGACATGTTTGATTGCACAAATTGATGAGAGTTGGTTATGGCATAAGAGGTTGTGTCATGTGAATTTTGAATGCATTGTAAAGATCAGTTCTACTAAGGCAGTTAGAGATATACCTAATATTGTGAAGCCCTGTAAGCTACATGTAAAAAATGTCAAATGGGAAATCAAGTCAGAACTTCTTTTAAGAGTATACAAGACAAATCTAATGATGCTATTTATCTTATTCATACTGATTTGTGTGGTCCTGCTAGAGTCAAGAGTTTTTTATGACTGTTCTAGAATGATGTGGGTTACTTCTCCAAGGGAGAAATCTGAAGCATTTAAAAAGTTTAAAATATTTAAAGCTAAAATTGAGACAGAGACAGGATTGAAGATTAAATGCTTAAGGTCAGATCAGGGTGGAGAATTCACATCCATAGAATTTAACAGTTATTGTGAAAAGAATGGGATAAGGAGACAATTATTTGCACTCCAGACACCTCAGCAAAATGGAGTTGTGGAAAGGAAGCACAAAACTATCTTGGATGCAACTAGAACTATGATGATGGAAGCCAATCTACCTCATATCTATTGGAGAGAAGCTGTGAGCATGACGATATACACATTCAGAAGAGTTCATATCAAGGGTGACACCGGTAAGACACCTTATGAGTTATGGTTTGGTCATACACCTATAGTTAAGTATTTCATAATCTTTGGTAGTAAATGCTATATCAAAAGAGATGATTCCATTGGAAAGTTTGATCCTAGATGTGATGAAGGGATATTTATTGGTTATTCTAATTAAGGAAAAGCATATAAATGCTATAATAAAAGATTTCAGATAATTGTGGAGAGCACTAATGTCAACGTGGATGAGAAAAACAGAAATCAAATAAGAACTTATGAGAGAGAATTGGCAGTGGAGATGATCATAACTGAACCGGTAGCACCTGCACCGGAACAAAATGTTGAACCAGTTACTCCAGCAGAATCAAAAAATTCAATAGTAACTGAAGATCACAGTAGAGGAACAAAAATTTAGAAGACTCCTCAGTATGTAAGGTTGAATCATTCAGAAGATCAGATCATTGGAGACAAGAACAAAGTAGTGATGACAAGAAGAAGGTTGGCAACTGATGAAGTATGTTTAATTTCTCAAATTTAACCGACATCAGTAATTGAAGCATGTAAAGATGAAAGTTGGATGAAAGCTATGAAAGAAGAATTAGATTAGATAGAAAAGAATAACACATGGACTTTAGTTCCCTGACCTAAAAATAAGAATGTTATTGGAACTAAATGGGTTTTTAGGAATAAATTGAATGCCGATGGACAAGTTGTGAGGAATAAAGCTAGATTAGTTTGTAAAGGATATTCTCAGAAGAAAGGAATTGATTATGATGAAACTTTTGCTCCGGTAGCTAGGATTGAAGCTGTGAGATTATTTCTTGCTTATGCTGCCCATAAGAACTACAAGTTAGATGGATGTTAAGTGTGCATTTCTGAATGAAGATCTTGAAGAGGAAGTTTACATTGAGCAACCTGATGGATTTTCACTTTCAGATGACAAAAACATGGTTTGTAGGTTAAGGAAAAGTTTATATGGATTGAAACAAGCCCCCAAAGCTTAGTATGCAAGATTGGATAAATATCTTTTGAAGCTTGGTTTCACTAAAGTTAATGCTGACAATAATTTATACTATAAGATCACTGATGATGACTTATTGATTGTTGAAGTCTTTGTTGATGATATCATTTTTGGAGGTGAGGATAAGTTATGTATGGAATTCTTTAAAAATATGAAGAATGAATTTGAGATGTCTATGATTGGGGAAATTAATTTTTCTTAGGTTTGCAAATAACTCAGACTGATGTTGGTATTTTCATCTGTCAAACTAAGTATGCTAGAGAGTTGTTGAAGAAATTTGGTATGGAAGATTCTAAACCAGTTGGTAAACCTATGGTTACAAGTGAGAAGTTGACTAAAAGATGCATCAGCACCAGTAAATCCTACAAGGTACAAGTCTATGATTCGAGGTTTGTTATATGTGAGTCAGACTAGACTGGATATAATGAATGCAGTTTGTATTGTATCAAGATATCAGAGTGATCCTAGAGAGAATCATGAGAGTGCAATGAAAAGGATTTTCAGGTATTTGCAGGGAACAACTGAATTTGGTTTGTGGTATCCTAAAAATGATGACTTTACACTATGTGCATATATAGATGCTGATTGGGCTGGAGATGTTGAAGACCAAAAGAGCACATCTAGTGGAGCTTTCTTTCTTGGATCAACAAGAAGCAGTCATGTACATCTTTATCTACTACAGAAGTTGAGTACATTGTTGCTGCTACTAACTGTACACAAGTTCTATGGATGAAGAAAATGTTGAAGGATATAAGGGCAGATTGTAATGAACCGGTAGTTATTCACTGTGATAACTCTACTGCTATTGATATATCAAAGAATCTGGTATTTCATTCTAAGACAAAGCAAATATCTATCAAGTATAACTTTTTGAAGGTGGAAGCAAATGAAGTCACACTAGTTTATGTGAACACTAAAGAGAAGATTGTAGATATCTTCACTAAACCTTTTCCTAAGGAATCATTTAAGTACTTTAGAGACAAATTGGGGGTTTATGCCCCTCCGGTAGAGACCTGAATGATGTTGATTGGCATCAGTCCGACATGCACTTACAAAGCTACTATTCATTTCAGATTGATGTGTTGGTGCTACTACTCAGGGGGAGTAGTCAGTTGTGTGGTTCAGTGGATTTATGATTTTTCTTTGATGTTCATGTCAGATTTCTAGCATTGATGTCAAAGGGGAGAGATATATGTGAATAACAAAGATTAACAGAATATTAGTCAAGGGGAGAGAGAAAATCTTAAAAAAGATATCATTCACAGGGGGAGTTTGTTAACTTCATTTTTATATCATCTTTTGGGAGATTGTTGAATGTCTTCCTTTGGGGGAGACTTGTTTGGCATTTCTTGGCACTTGGATGTTTTTCACATCTAGTGTTTCCATTAATGCCAAAGGGGGAGATTTTTGGAAATTGGAGGAATTGATTATGTGTTGCATTGATGTTTTGTCATTGATGGCAACACTGACTATTTTGGTTATTTACCAGCTTTTGGTAGGTTCCGGTAGAGTGTTTGGTTTATGAAATTGATCTGGTATGCTTTGGCTTGTGGATTTGGTTTAGATCTGTCATTCATGCTATTCAGATGGGTATCACGATCAGTTGGTTTGGCTTTTGATGACTCAGGAGCTATCATTTGTTCTATTAAGCCTTTTGGTCATCGGTAAGGGTTCTGACGATAGAGCTTCGTTGAAGACCTTTTGATGCACGTGATAAGTGGTGTTGGCGCGACTTCTAGATGGCTATCAAGATGTTGTTGGTTATCTTGTTCGTGTTCCTGTTAATCAGTGGTGTTGGATTTGGGTCTGGACCTAATGCTATCTTATTCGGCTAGGTTATGGACCAGTTTATGTAAGTGTTGGTAGATGATCCTGATGCATTAGCGGTTGGGTTTATTGATTGGATTGTGTTGTTTTGGTCTCATACCGACTTGGTTGATCATTCGATTGTGGGTTTAATTTATGAATTTATTGTATTATCTTTTAGGTGGCCGACCTAATTATTTAGGTCCCGGGTTGGTATAAATGTGATGTAAGATCTCTTTGAAGATCATGGGGATATTCATGGGCATATTAATGGGATTATGGTTATGGGATTATCTGTGTGCGAATAAAGTTGTAATCATATGCAGAGGTTTTTGGTCGATCATAGGTGATCGAATTGGGTTGGTAAAAGAGGTTTAAGACCTTCGGTACTGAGCTTAACCAAAACTTTACTCAGGCATAGGAGATGCTATTCTTGCAGTCCATTCTTCTTCCAAATTGTAGCCTGGATTTATTTTGTAGTCAGTAAGGCTCCTTTTGTGATGAGCAGCGCGCTCTAGGCTGTTGGCCTTCCTACATGTGCAAGCCCCTCTTATTGTAATCACATACTTTCTGCAGAAGTATTATCTGACTATGGGTAGGCTTCCCACCGTGGTTTTTCCCTTTACCGAGTTTTCCACGTACAAATCTTGGTGTTATCTTTTGTGGATGGTTGGTAAATTCTCTATGGTTTATATTTGTGCTTAACTGTTATATTTGCTATTCTAGTATTTGGTTTATGTATTTCGATAATAAGGTTTTAATGCTTAAAGTTCTATAATTTGTTGACAACTGATTCACCCCCTCTCTTAGTTGTCCTCCAGTTATCTGAGCTATCTAACACAATTAATCTCTAAATTTTTAAAATTTGCAAGGAAATCAAACTTGTAAATGAAAATTTGAATTTCAAATTTCATACACTCGGATATGAAAAGAAAAATCAGATTTAGTGGTGTAAGGAGTCGGGTTCACCAAAATATAAAGTGGAAAATTTGAGCTTTAGCAAATTCACGACATGGAAGGGGGAAATCACTAAGCCGATTTTCACATGGGGAACTTTACATTCAAAAGAGGGGATGAATCCACTAGATCCAATCCTAAATGATACACGGACTAAATACTAAGTAGATTAATTATGTTTGAAATGTGTTTGACCCTCTTTTGTAAGTTGAATAAGTAAAGTGCTGAAATTGAAGACAAAGTAAGCAGAAACAATGAGCTACAGATTTGGAATTTCATCATGCACCTAGATCTGAGAAGTTTGAGATGATTCAGAGCTGCTCTATGAAATCTACCAAAAGTAGCAGGGAATGTGTGTTCGGACTAGGTCGCCCCCCTCTTGGTCCTCCAAACTTTCCACGTGTCGAAAAGGGTTTTTTCATCTTTGCAAATAAAGCTTAATTCCAGAAGTACAGCTGCACACCTACTTCTTGCACACAGAAAGAAGAAGAAAGGTGTTGGGATTAGGGGTTCTCCTAAGTCAAACCTCGGTTTCAAATCAGCCTTGAATGAAATACTGCAAATGCTTGAAATAAATGATGGAAAGGTATACCTTCAAATCTGCAATAGATGATGATGATGATGGTTTGCTTCTTAGATGTAATCACGTATGCTGTATGAAATGGCATGAACATGACAAAACCCTAACACATACACATGCTTGCAAATGAATGATGTAACATTGCTCCAATGGATAGATGAAGAATATGTAGCCTTGAGGAATGCTAGATGATGAATGCTTGAATGCTTGATGCTTGAACACTTGAGATCCAATTCTACCTTCATGAGTGTATATATCAAAATGAGAGGGGAAGATGTCCTTATATACTTGTGTGTCGTCAAACATTTAATTTTTGACATAGGTCGACATTGGGAATTTATTTCCCACTCAAATTTGAGATAGGGCCTAGGGGCCAAAATAGGTCCTGATTAGGGAGGACCAGGGTGTGGCACCCTAGTCCTACCCTAATTTAGGTCAGGAAAAAGAGGCTATGCAAGTTATAAGATGCAATTATGAAGCTTGGTTGCATAGGGGAGGCATAAATGGGTCTCGATCAAGCATGGGGATGAGATAGGTAACGTGAGGACCCAAAATGCGGTCAAAATTGCAAGGCATGCAATTTTAGGATGCTACAAGTTAATTTTTGATGAAGAGGCTATCAAAAAATTTGAGCGTATTGGTGCACGAGGGAGGGTAGTACATGCATGGATTGACATGATGGTCTCATAGGGAACGCACTTGTTAAGTTCCTCTATTAAGTTGTTGGATAATTTGAACAATGTTAAGTTTGAATTTAACAAACACTTGATCTTCTATCTTAGGAATTACAAATGTAGAAAAAAGATCTTGATGCTTGGTTGAAGCTAAAGGACTTCAAATTGAAAGTGTTGGTGGATAATGGAGAAATCCCCACCAGGAGGATGCACATTGAACAACGAGGAGAGATGAATCACAAGGATGTTCTTGATCAATCGATAAAGGATTAGTAGGAAGAGCAAGAAGAAAGTACGGATAAAAGGTTTGATATCACTACTAAAGTCTCTGAGATCCCTTGAAAATTACTTGACAAGATCGAAAAGATGCTTCTTGTAGACACGATCATCTAGGAATTCAATTCACTAATTCAAATGGAGATTGAAACAAAATATTTCACAATATCTTCTGTTGACAAATTAGTGGAATTTTAGGTGATTCTATATAACTTAGAGACCATTTTGAAGAAGCACAAGAGAGGATACATCAGTATAGAATATTCTATCATGAGGGTTCAAGCCATTTCAAGTCACACCCTAGGATTTGATGAATCAGAGACGCAAGTTGCCCTTCAAAAATTTGAAGAGTTTTTGAAAAAGAAAGAAGATGATGATAAAGACGTGTCTCTAGACACTTACCTATTTTTTGTTCTTTCTAGTTATTTAGTTTGTACTTTTGTCATTGACATTTTACATGTCTTTTTGTAATTAAGAAATTGCATGCAGACACAACACAAGCCCTAAGTCAAATTGGATTGTACTGATGAATAAGTCAAAGTAGTTATAGGTTTCCTACTTTTTCTCAAGGCTTTCCTCTATATAAAGGACGAAGCCCCATTGTAAATATTATCTTTTGGCCTATGCATTGAAACTCTCTTGGTTTGAGAAGCATTTTAAAAATTTGTGTTTAAAGTGTAAATCAAGATTCAATCAATAAAGAAGCAGGTTAACATTAAATATTTGTCTTGGTTTTAGTGTGCTATGTGGTGAGATTGTTCTTATATCCTTCTTATCACATTATCTTGAAGTGATTGAATTGTGTAGTGTAGAGAAATCATTCGTTTAAGAGTTGATCAAATATGATTTTGTAGACTTTGTGCTACATTTTTGTATTTGGGGTTCTTGTTATGCGTGAATTGGTGATAGTTTGAATACTTTGTGTTATATTCTATTGTCTACTTAGAGTAGTTGAATTGTAATGTATGTGAGAGGCTTTGAGATGCTCATATATCAAAATCTTGTTCCTTAGATCAATTTAGAGAAGCAACAAAAGACTTTGGGCTTGCTTGGGTTGTTTGGTTATTTAAATTTTTTTGGTACATCTTCAGTTAATATTTTGTTTAACTTGATTATATATTGTCTATTATTACTCCAATTAATTTCTTGTGCTGATATACATTTTGTAATTGTCATGAGTTTGTGATTTAATAATTATTGTTAAAAGGAAGAAATCTATTTTGAAAAAAAAGAGAGAATATGATGAATGTAACATAAAATTAGTAACTTAGTGTGTATTTAGATACTAGTTTAAGTTAGCAATAAGAAGACAATCTCCCCTTTCGTGAGGAGAGATACAATCTCACTATAATTGTGGTTGAATAAACCATTTTGTAATCAATCAATTAATTACAAAATATTCACTCAACGGTGCCAGTTGTCACTTTCTATGCCATCAAAGTCCCGAGTGTCTTGATGTTGTGTTGGTCGGCACCTACCAAATGGAAGGTTGGTGGCCAAAGCATTGGCTTCCCCAAACATTTCCATGTTTCCTCTAGGAACACATTGATGCCTGAGCCTCTGTCGATGATGGTATTTGTCAACTTCCTTCTCATCATCTCCATCTCGATGATTGGCTTCCTCCCAATTCTCATCGTCAACAACATGGGATTAGTGGCCAAGTTTCCAGGTGACTTCACTATCGATTCCTTTAGTGGCTTGCATTATTGTTGATTGATTAAGTAATCATCAACTATATTAGTGATAGCCATTTTTAAATGTTGCATAGTTTGTAGAAGATCAGTTACCCTTATGGGTATTGTAGTTTGCAATACTTGTCTATGTTCTTCTTAGACTTCGACCATAGTGGAGTATTGGCAGTTTCATTAGAGGCTCTTCTTTCTTCTATCGTTGATCGTTCCTTTTTGGATTTGGATTATCAAAGGATTTCTTTCTTCGTACAAGCGTTTGGATATACTGCTTTCTTTGTTTACAACCTGGTGATTGCCAACACTTCCTCATCTACCTCTTCCATGGCCAACATGTTTACCCCTTTTTATTTTGGGTAGTCAATGTCCTCATGGTTTCTAGGTCCACACCACTTGTGCAACATGCCTATAATGTTTGTGTGTTTATTGTCTTAGTTTGTATGGGCATTCCTTGATGGAATGTCCCAGTACTTGACTAATGTCGCATAATAGTTTCGTTGGACATGTCATTTTTGTGTGACCTTCTACCTTATAGTCAATGCACCACATTTCTTTACTTTCCTTCATGATTTCTTTTTCATTCTTTAATTCTTTCATCATTCGTAGCATATCCCGTCTGAGGGCTTGTATAGTTTTGGACTCCCAATCACTACCACTATCCTTCATACATTCATCATCACTGGATTTTTTCTTCCCCCTCGATGTTTTTCTTTCACTTTAAATGTTCATCACCTGATTATAAGCATCAACGTACGAGGATGGGGGTACCACCTTCATCTTCTTCCTTAGCGAGGGAATTAGTCCATCAATAAACCATTGCTTCTTCAATTCATCAACTGGTTGGTTCTCCATTTTACCTAGCATCTCCTTGAGCCTACAATTGTAAGTTCTCACATTCTCATGATTTCCTTATTTGGTATTATAAATTTCCACCACAATTTCATTATCACCCTATAGGAGTTTAAATTCCTCTTGGAATTCCTTCTTTAGGCTATCCCATGAATCCATGTGTTTCTCTTCCAATTCTGAAAACTAGTTGATTGCCACTCACCTTAATATTGTAGGGAATGACCTCAACCAATAGTCTTTGTCATCTTAGCCACATGCCAGCCATATGGTTTCACATGTCTTGCAGTGTCTTACAAGATCCTTTGATTTGTTACCAGTGCACTTGGAAATTTTTTGTCGGTCCACAATTGGACTTACCGAGGGGTAGCCTTTGTCCTCAAATGATGTGTACCGTGTGCCTAGGACTAGATTGGTCTGCTTCACTCTTGATGTTTTGGTGCTTCACTTGAACTCTCAACTAGGTGCAAGACCTCTACACATCTGTCGTCTACATCCTCTACACCTTGGCTATCTTCCTTGTTCCCTCCTCCCTCCTCCCTGAGGTTTTTGGCTTATGGCCCCCTATTCTTAGTCCCTCTACTATAGATAGGTTTTGAATATGGTGCAAATTGTTATCAAGTATTTTGGCAACCTCGCTCCCAAGATTTCGTCCTTCCTCTTCTTCATCACATATAGATTGTACGGTTATGATATTTCCACTTTTTATGGACTCACTCTCAAAGTCTTTGTCCAACACTAACTGTACGGTCTGTTGGCTACTTGGTCTGCAAGGTCCTCACCTACTTCATCAGGGAGTGGTAGGTTCCTAGAAACTTCCTGCCACACATTCCATGTACGAGGTGTTGTGCCTCCACACAATCTCTCCTGACTATGGCTTCAACTAACACTTCAACTTCTACTTCTTATTGGACTTTGTGATACCTTAATAATCCTCCATAGTCATTGTCATCATTCACTTTGATCTTTGATCTAGAGGGATCTTCTCAACGATCCCTTTCCTTCTTCAAGATTGTTTATCGTACGTCTCTTTTCCCTGTTTGGCCATAGGGGAATTTATTGTTGAAATTGTCAGAGGTTGGGTGGTGGCTTGTATCACGCTCCTCTTCCTCCCTTTGGTTCCTTTCCTTGTAACATTGTAGTATTTGCTATTGACACTACTCTTAGTTTGTTTCCTCTCAATGATCTTGTAGGTCAATGAAGTTTTATGCCAACAACCTTGGAAGTCTTTTAAGAAGATCAAAGACAACATAATTCACCTTCAGTTTATAATGGATGATGCTCTCAAGGATCACCCTCTCAAGATCTTCCCTTTGAATGTACTAATTGATGAATATGTACCACAAGTTTACCAGATCCTGCGTCAGTCGATCATTTAGTGTGTCTTCCTCTTTGTTAGTTTATGATACCAATACTTATTGTTAGAATAGTCAACCCATTACAGTTGTACATCACATGTTGCCATACTACCTCTTGATGTCTTAGAGCTCCAGGTTTGTATTGGTAGTGACGCCCAAATGTTTACTTATAAATGGAACTACATTATATTCATTATATTATACAAAGTAAATAGGTAAAAAAAAATATAGCACATAACATTATAACTTAAAGTAAATAAACATCAGCACATGGACATGAAGATATGTCTTTATTTCTAGTGTGTACAAAAACAATAGTCTTGGTTCTCGAGGCAACCATGAAATATATATAGTACCTGGTAGATGGTTAAGAGTGCGAACCGTCAATAACTACCAACCACTTAAAAACAAATTGTTCATTACTTGGCCAATTATTAGTAACAAAATATTATTTATTATTTAAGGTAGAACGACCAACTACACTACTTCCAATTGGTTTTCCTCTTCTTATGCTTTCCGATATAAAATCTGTCTCTATGATGTTGCTTATTGATGGTCATCTATCCAATTAGATTATATACTTTAATATTTAATTTGTGAAGAAACCCACTATCATTTGAATGGAAATTCAAGTAGAATAATGTGGATTGAAAATATTTTGACACCTAATTTACATAGGCAAAGTTTTGAGTCATT
The DNA here is from genome assembly GCF_030272615.1 of Cryptomeria japonica. Taxonomy (NCBI): domain Eukaryota; kingdom Viridiplantae; phylum Streptophyta; class Pinopsida; order Cupressales; family Cupressaceae; genus Cryptomeria; species Cryptomeria japonica. The sequence continues at coordinate 716,075,942 of NC_081412.1, forward strand.
ATGGATCATTGGTTAAATTCTTTAATATTTCATATCATAAGAGTCAATGAAGTTTAACACACCATAAATGATGAATACACTTCTATACCCACCATATACAACCAACCTCAAGTCCATCCCAATTTTTTTTGTATGAAAGATAATTTCATATCAATTTAGTTCATAATTTTTATTTATTTTTAACAAGTACTAGAAAGCATGTACACGTGTTTATAGAAAACCATATATAACTAACCTTAATTTTCGTTCTAGTGACTCCATATGAAAGACACTATATCAACTATAAATTAACACATTGAGAACAAATATTCTTGCATATTGTAACAATTTAATCCTAGTTAAGGGTTAATATATTAGTACTTCGTTGAAATTTTCTACCTTTATTTTATATAAAATATTAAAGAAAACCTAAAAAATCATTGGTTACATTCAAAATAAACTTTTTTTCTAACTTTAGAAACTTTAAAAGTTAGAGTACAAAGTCAACTAATAAACCATAACAATTATTAAAGATTCAATCATTCAACCATGGGTTAGAATTGGATATTAAATAATGTTCATTTCACTTCAAGGTATAAATTGTAGCTAGAATAAACATAATTCATTACTAATCTAAATGGGTCTTTCAAAGAGATACCTCAAGCATAGATAGATTGACAATACTTGATTAGTCGCAAATTTGCCTGTGCATTTCTACAAGAGAATCCGATACACCAAATTGATGTCTCACTTATCAATGACTTAAAGGTTTACCTATCTTTATATCTACTTGATTATTTTTTTTAATGAAACCTTTAATTCAAAATATAATAACAACACATGCTATGAAGAAATTTGTTAAAACCTTGCCCAAACATTTCTAAGGACTACAAGAAATACAAAGCAAAAGAAAGATCTTAAAAGATCTTGTTCAGGGGATCCAAGCTCAGATTTTGACACTTGAAAGAACCCGTATATCTTATGTATTAATCAGCATATTCATCAATAAGAAATGGTTGTCATTCAGATAGGCATTCTATTGTGAATATATCTCCTTCAAATGTGAAATGAAGGTTTGGAATGTGCAGTGGACGTGACATTTTTATTAATGTTTCCCACATGAAAAAAAATATAGGAAAGTTGGTTCTGGTTTTTGTACTGTTCTAACTAGATTATTATATTAATTCTTTTGGCATTAACTTTTTGACATTTTAAATCCAAGTGAGTGGTGAGGGCTTTATCACATAAATTCTCATTGCCTGATCACTTCCTCGTCTCTCTGTCATGGCATATTGATTTTGGCATTCCAAAGTGTCTTTTCAAGTTTCCAAAGTGTTCTAAGATGGAAATTTTATTGAACAAAAGTCATATATAGAACAAAATCTCCAACCTCAGATTTTGACACTTTTGAAAAAAACGGCATCTTATGCATCAATCAGTATATTTATCAACAAGAAATGGTTGCCGTTCAAAAAGGCATTTCTATTGTGCAGATATTTCCTTCAAATGTCAAATGAAGGTCTTCGATGTTCATAGTATGTGACATTAATTTAAATGTTTTTCATATGTAAGCAAATATAGAAAAGTTGGTTGTGGTTTTTCTGTTGTTCAAATTAAATTATTATATTAATTATTTTAGCATATAATGATCATATATTAAAATCAAGTTAAAATATATGGTTAGATCTTAAAAAACTATTGGTAGTATAGGATCACACTTCAAAGTCAATACAACAAAGTTAGGAGCAACAAAAAAATGTGGCTTCACAAAATAGAAATAACCACAACACAATGAGAGCACAATCTCGCAAGAGAAACAACTATCAAGTGATCAATTCAGCAGAATAAAAAGGAAATAATAACAATTATGTTGCAGGAGTAGTGATATTATTTTGGGGGGTCTTGCTCATCAAGGTTATCCCATCCACCTCCTAGTATATCCCTACCATCCTCAACAAGTTCACAGCCAATAAGAGCAACATTGTCACCTTCCTTTAGATCTTCTTATAATTGATTTTGCACATTCCTTGGTGTGATATTGAAAGAGCCAAGCAAGGGAATGTCTCCAGCTTGGGAGATGCCAACCATGCCACCAAAAGGAAATGGAAAAGTGATGTAGAGGCAAAGACCACCAGCCCTAACAAGAAGAAGGTAGAGATGTTAGAGGGTTCCAACTAGAGTACTATCTAGTCAATAGTTGTAGTAAAGGAGTTGTGGCTCTCTAGTGGGTATATGGGTACTAGCATTGAGAAGATTCATAATAGTTGCACCACTAGTTCTGATGGGAGGATTTAGCATAGGACGGTAGAGAAGAAAAAACCTTGCCACATTACAAGGATCATTCCCCAATGTTCACTAAGGGTCTAAAAATGCTAGAGTTTTAGTGCCACCTTACCGACTTGAATCTACACTAGTGATTGGAGTGACTAAGTATCCACAACAATATGAGAAAAATAATAAAATTTCCCTTGTCAAATACAAGAAAGAATTTCCAATTTGAAATCATGCAATGGTTTGGAAAAGTCTATAGAGAACATGGTTCCATCCTTAAGGACAATGTGCTAGGTTAAGGGTTCAAAACTTAAATTCTAGAAGAAATCACAAATCCATAGCTAGTTAGTTTGTTGATCACAAGCACAAGACCAAAATAGCTAAAGAAGGCTTTTTGGTTGCCCAAAAACAAACATCTCACCTTTGACACACAAAGCTCCACCAATTTCTAAGGTAATTTCTACGAAAAATATTTGCATTGACTAGATGAAGGTGGTGCCAAATCCAAGAACCCTTAGCATGACTAATATGAAACACAATTCAATCATAAATTAGGCAATTTTTAAATTTAAATTTAATGAAGAAAGCACATTGATTGGATTTATGTGCTCATTCCACACCTTTCCAAAGTGCGATGACATTATCACAAATATACCTACTTCGAATAAACCTAGTCTGCTCAAGTCCTACCACTAATGGGAGGAGATGTCTTATTCACATAAATAAAGCTTTGGAAATAATCTTGTAGAAGACATTCAAGAGGGTGATGGATCTCTAGTTACAAATTAGCCACAAATCCTCAACTTTAGGTATGAATTTAATAATTTCTTTTTTAATGATAGGACCTAAAGATCTAGTATGAAAAAATTCTAATTGAACCTTGAATTAATCTTTGTCGATGTCATCCAGAGGATTTCATAGAGTTCACAAGGAAACCATGAAGACAAAAGGCTTTATCTAACTATGCCAAATACAACTGAGCATAACTCCTTCTAAGATAGGAATTTGTCATAGGCTATAACATGACTGGTGAAAAGTTTACAATGGACCATAGCTAAGCAATTCTTAAGAACCTCTTCTTTTTCAAGAAAAGGTTAAGCTTGAAAGACCTTGGTATAATGTTGGACAATGATATTCAATACATTAGGAAGAGCAAAGAATGATTATCTAGATTCTTTGATGCATTTGAGATTTTTAACTATATTTTTTTGCCACACGACTTAAAATTTTCTTGGAAACTAGTCAATTTGAGCTTTGACCTAATTTCCCTTGGTGACATAAGAATTTACCACTTGCACTAGGTGTTGCTACTTAGCCACCTACATTTGTGAAAGGAAGTAGGGTATGCAAAAGCAAAGGGAGATAATGCAAATTTTAAAACATAAATAACTTTAACATTTATAAGAAGGGGAGATAATGCAAATTTTAAAACTTTAACATTTATAACTTGAGAAGATACACAACATAGAACATAAATATTCAAATCAACAATATACCACAACACAAATTTATGTGGGGAAAACCCTTATGGGAGGGAAGAAAACCCACATTCCAAAGCACCACCCAATGTATTATTTTGTCAACAATGAATATTAGAATACACTTCTAGAGCCAAGCTATTATAAGTCACCATGACAAGATCTTAGGACCAATTTTGGTAGCATAATAGTACCTATAAACAAACCTATCATCTAAACCACTCCACAAGCATCTTATTAATAATTTACAATGCAAATAATGATGCTTCTAGAAGTGGATACCCAAGAAGGCCACATAAATCACCATGTTGTGATATGCATGCTATTAAAATCAAGCTACAAAATAAATATTTTAATGTTATTATAGTTGACACTTGCAAGGAGAATTTAATGTTAGAATAATTCATAAGTAATTTATACAAGGAATTGTGTTTCATCGAAAATCCTATCAAGTGTCTTGGTTTGTACTTTAGGGTTACAAGTTGACCTTAAAGAAATAATGCAAGATTGATATAAAGATTGTTAGCTATAGAGACAAGGTCTTGTGTTGTGTAATATTCATGGATGCTTGTAATATATTTGTATGAAGACCGGGACAATAGTGTATGCTCAGATTGTTATACCTGCAAAAGAGACACAAACAACACAAACACACCAATGGGACATTGCATTAGAGATTAAAATCAACAAAACACGTTAATTAATCAAAAACTCTTAAAATCATCTCATTGTCCTCTATCTCCAAGGATCTTCAATATTCAAGGTGGCCCTCACTTGGAAGAGCACTTGATCTTTAAGATGACAACCTAAAGAGCGAGATTGAAGGATGAACTAAAATCCAAATGGATGCAACTAAGATCCTAGTGATTAGATGAAAAACTATTAATATGAAGATGATATGCATGATGGAGGTGTATTTCCAAATTGAAAGATTAAGTGATGTAATTAAGATAAGAGGAAGATGAGAATGCTATGGAATTGATATGAAATTAAGCTAAATGATTGATCTAACACATGATATAATCTAACTATGATGTAATTAGGATGACCTAAATGCTTGAGAGATGCACAATGAGAGCTCCTTGATAACATGCACAACAAAACAACTATAATATGGATGCATGAAAGTGGATATTGGGATCCTTTGATATTAGACAAGGGCACATCTTATAGAGTTGAAGGCTTGAAAACCAATGGTCAAGATTGAATATTGATCAAGGGCTAAGATTGGAGGGGGAATGTGGTCCCAGATTTGAAGGCTTGGCCTTGTGAAAAGTATCACAAGGGGGAGAGGGTGTAAAGGTCAATGAGGTCCCACATGTGTGGTCCCAGTTTGAAGGCTTATCCTTGTGACAAGTGTCACAAGGAGGAGAGGGTGTAAAGGTCAATGTGGTCCCACATGTGTGAGCACATATTGGGAAGAACAAATGTCTTAGGGAGAAGCGAGATATGTGCTCACACATGTGTGAGCAACCTCGGGAAGAACAATGGATTAATTAGGATAATGAGGGGATTAGATGAGTTCTAGAAGGATATTAGTATGCTAATGAGAAATGTAGGAGAATGCAAGTGGAGGAAAATAGGCATTTTTAGATAAAATAAAAGATTTGTTTTAGCCAAAAGGGGTGAAACTTGCATTTGTAGGATTTTGCAAGTAGGGGGGGGGGGGGGGGCATATTTACAAATAAATAATGATTTATTTAAATGCAAAGGGACTTTTAATCAAATGTAAATTCAATTAAAAGGGAAAAGGCTATTAAATAAATAAATAAGATTTATTCAATTAAGTGGGTAAAGAGTACTTAATCAAACCTTAATTTAATTAATGGGTTAGATTGGAAGAAAGAGTAATTAATCAAATATTTAATTTGATTAATAGGCCAATTAGAAGAATAGGGATATCAATTAAACATTAGTTTAATTAATAGGCGAATAAATGATGATTAAATGAATAAAATCCATTTAATTAGTTGTGCCAATTTTAGGTGTCTACATTTTGCCCCTCTTTGAAGTGACGTGTGACCATATGTTGATTCAAAGAAAAATGCTCGATATGTCGCCAAAATTTTCGATATGGTGTTGTCATCAAAATTGTTGATATGAAACCCTGGATATGAAAAAATTGATTCGATATGAAAAGTCGATATGAAGCTGGTGTCGATGTGAGATTGATATAAAATTGATGTCGATATGCCCCCTCGGGAGATAAATTGAGAAAAAATACGATTTTCGAGGTAGGTTCACGATGTACGACAATTTTCAAAACTTTTGGACGATTTTTTTTTGTTTGAATTTTTTGAATTTTTGATTTTTTTTGGAATTTTAAATTTTTTTTATGTTTATCTGCCAATAAATTTTATTAAAAGGAATAGTGAAAAATGGTGAAGAAATGATGTGGGCATAGCGCGTACATGCTCCACATGTCCACCGAGGTAGCACAGTCGCCTTCGTCAGCATGGGCTATATAAACCCTCTAGGGCCCATTTCCACTCATTTGTGCACTTGTCATTTGGAGATTGGAGCTTGGAGAGGAGAAAAGAAATGGAGCCCCCCCTACCACAAATATTGATTCGAGCGAATTCGACGGTTCCAATGACCAGTAGAGTATGACCTGCCAGTAAGTTCGAATTTATAACCCCCTTTGTGAAATTTTCAGCTAGATTTTCATGTTTTTAGGCTAGATTTTCCAAATTTTTGCTCATACGAGGAGGGTTTTTTTTCCGTTTTAAAATAAATAAATAAAAATATTTTAGCGCATTTGCCTAGTTTCAAAGCACATACATGGTACGGCATAACGCATACAATTTTTTCCATAGTGCATTTGTTAGATTAAGTAGTGCATTTGTCGATTTAAATAGCGCATACGTTAAATTGTACAACACATATGATTTAGCACATACGTTGACTGTTCTAGCGCATTTGCAATAGTTTTAAGTTTTTTGAAATTGTTTACACGTGCAAATTTTATTTTTAGGTTCGTTAGGATGTTTTGCACCTTTTCGATGCGTTGATAGGTGTCGATTATGTCCATTGAGATGCGTAATGTTGAAAAGTCTGTCTAGAGTCGAAGTTTGTCTAGAGTCGATATGAGTCGTTCAATATGAGTTAGGTTGATATGGTTCAAATTAGATATGGGTCAAATTGAGTCAATATGAGTCAAAGGTCAATAAGATGCATCCTGGAGTGATTGATTTAACTGATTGAAATATGATACTTGATTTGATATGATGCTTGGATTTCGATATGATTCTCGGATTTTGATATGATTCTTGATTTTGATATGATTCCTGATTTCGATATGAGACTTGATTGCGATATGAGACTTTGATTTCAATATGATTCTTGAGTGTGATATGAGACTTGATTTCGATAGGATACTTCATTTCGATATGATTCTTGATTTCAATATGATTCTTGATTTCGATATGAGACTTTGATTTTGATAGATAGGTTAAGTTGAACACACCCAGTTGTCAAGAGTGTCTAATTTGGAACTCTTTGTGTGATATCGTGACTGCCGTCACTTTGACAGGTGCCCCTTTTTGATTGATAGTTGATGCTTGATTGCTTAGAAGAGGTGAAACTTATATGGTACTCATGTGTGATATAGGTGGACCTAGGTGTTATACAACTTCGGAAGCGATACCCGAAGACACTCTCTCTGCGCAGTCGATTGATAGATGATGATCAAGCGATGCTCAAGGCATGTGGATTGATACACTTGCTGCTCATGCCTTCCTACTAGAAGAACATAGCACTTCTGATGGCCTTAGCAGAGCGATGTCATAGTGAGCACAACACCTTTCACTTGCCGATCGGAGAAATCACTATTACTCATGAGGATGTCTATCGGATTCTTCGGATTCCGATCACTGGTGAGCTTGTTGTATATGATGTGGATGAGACTGGAGGTACTGATGTGCTGCAGGATATTTTTGGAGATCCCCATATTGCTGGATACTCAGTGGGTTGACAGGAGATGGTAGATAGATATGCCCCACTTCCATCAGTTCTAGCTGGATTGGTTGGTGGTTTCCTTCTCCCTGATAGGAGATCACATGGATTGTCAGTTGTATGGGGTCGTGTGCTTCAATGGATGGTATGAGAGAGGACCTTCTATGCATGAGGTATATGTGTTTTGGCCCACTTATATCATGAGCTACATCAGACAATGTATGATAGGGATCGAGGGTCCAATCTAGCAGCAGGGTTTACATTGCTTAAGATTTGGGCTTAGGAGCATATATCCATTACGCGCCCCATTGTGTAGAGATCTCGATCAGATGGGTACCATTATTTGTATATGTATAGACATGTAACTTCTCAACCTATGATAGGGAAGCTAGAGTATTGGAGGTGTGTATTAGATGACATGGATGCAGTGGTCTGGCGCCCATATTTGGATTGCGAGCCTTGGCCTGAGGATGCAACAAAGGTGCTAGTTTTGTTATAGAGCTGATACTTGATTGGGCGGACACCCTATGTGGTAGAGAGGTTCCTTTTGTCATGAGTATATTGATAGTTTGGTCGGCCATAGCCAATGCGACAAGGGACAACCTTGTACTAGAGAGTGTACAAGGAGAAAGTAGAGTGGGGACCACCCTTAGATTATGCCACTGCCCTTGCATAGTTCTACTCTCTTCCTTTTGTCATGTGGGATATGAATCCTATAGTGACTGATGTGGGTATGCACTAGGATTGTGCCCTATATTTTACGATTCATCATTTCCCTCGATTGATAGGGCTAGGAGAGACGATACCACCACTAGAAGTGGTGAAAGACAACGATGATGATGGTGGCGAAGGAGGACGACGAGGGGGTTGACGAGGCTGAGGTGTGGAGAGAGTGGGGAGAGGTTGAGGAGGAGATCGGGGAGTTGGTTGAGGCCAAGGATGGTTGGGCCGAGGTAGGGATGGTGGTGAAGATAGGAGAGGAGGCGGAGCAGGATCCACTGGCCAGGGGGTGAGGGGTAGGGGTGGTGGTTGGCGACAAATGCTAGGTCCTAGAGGCCCTATATAGGCAGAGGACATAGAAACATTGGGAGGTAGAGATGAGGAGGAGAGTTTGGATGATGGATCTAATGAGGAGACAGAGTCAGAGGAGTTGGGTGGTGGGAGGATAGGATTGGGGGACATGGGCTTCGATGATGATGAGGAGGAGGATGTCCAACCATTGATATGACGAAGGAGATTGGATATGCCCCCGCCAGCCATAGGATAGGTGAGCTCTTCATAGATACTAGTAGTACAGGTCTCACAGGCGCCATGACCTAGACAAGTTACTATTACAGTGCCACCACACCAGCAACATGCACAAATAGCAGGGTTACAGTCCTTAGTGCAGAGACTTCAGACTTAGTTAGTATAGGCATAGGGAAAGATCACGCGATTGTAGGAACAGGTAGCACAGTTGGTGTTGAGAGAGATACAAAGATAGAGCGGTGAGGCTATGCAGAGGAGACAGTGCAGATCTTGCAACAGGCAGTTGCACAGGGTGTTATAGAGGACACCATCAGGAGTCTTATCGATCAGACAAAGCATGCTTCATATTATAGGACTCTGTACTTTTAGGATATGCCGCCAAATCGACATGCCCCTAGTTATGCTACCAGTTCTCAATGCGGGGGTTCCCAGAGATGAGGAGGTAGTGAGGGTGTGATGGGTCCTAGGAGAGATCCTCCTAGTGGTGGTGTAGGTGCAGGTGGCTCTGGGGCCTGACAGTCTGATTGAGGAGACAACCATTTTTAGCCTTCTTCATGATGATGTTCTGTTGATGTATCATTGATGTATTTTGATTATATACACACATCCTTGTATGTTTGATGATTCCCTTGAGATGTACATTGTTGTATTTTGATCGATCTGATATGATACACATTGATTCATTGATAGATGTTGATGTCTCTTGATTCATAGACTTTGTTATAGATGTGATATCCAGGGACTTTGGACATTTATTGATTATTCGTTCTGACTTGTATCTTTGATTTTCCTTTGGATCAACATGGGTCACACATGTGCATGATGATATGATACTAGATATGCTTCTACATGGTATGGATGCCTTTATTTGATGAGCTATATGATCTACATGACTTTTGCTTTGATAGTGCAGATGATTGGATATGTGATGTGTGTGATGATGTGATGTTATGATCTATATGTTTTGTAGGTGATATGCTTAAGATGATTTGATGATCATGCCTAACTATATGTTTTTTAGGTGATATGCTTAGTGTGATGTTATGATCTATATGTTCATGAATGCATTTAACATGTGTTTTCTCTTTTTTGTGTGCTTCTGATCATGCAAAATATTTTTGACATGATATGGAAATGTTCATGTATGTAGATGTACTTTGATATGAGATGATAATGATGATGCCTCTAATGTAATTTAATTAAGATATGATAATGCTGTGAAATGTATTTTGAAAATGAGATGTAAAATGATAATGAGATGAGATGTATCTTGAAGATGATGTGAGAATGTAAATGATAATGATAATGATATGAGATGTGAAAATTCAACTAATACAATTATTAATATGGTAACACAACTAATGAACTCGTAAAATGATTTGAAAATGTACATGTAACTAAATGTGATTGGAATATGATATGAAATGAGCTATGGGAATGTAATGATAGTGCGATCTAGTGCAACTGTAACATGATATGATAATGCACCTAAATGTAGATTAAAAAGATAATGAAAATGATAAAGATAATGCTCCTAATGTAACCTTAACATGATATGAAAATGATAATGCAATATAAATAGATTATTAATATGGTATGGAAATGATAATGATAATACAACTAATGCGAAGCTTAAGATGCATTCTCGTTCTCAATGTTGCCATTTGTTTTGATCAAATTGCCCGTGCTTCCCTTTTTTCATTATCGAGCCTTGATTTGTTGAAAGTTTATACAAGCATTATGGTATAATTAAACCATAACTACTTGAGTATAACTTACATGAATTTTGATTTTGCAAGACGACACAAGCGTCGAGGTATAATTGAACTAAGATGACCCGAGTGTCGATTGCGTAAAATAGACAAGAGTTAACCTTAGTCCCATACAAATATGAAATGTCCTCAGTGATATGTTACTTGATCACGTCATAAGACAAATTTGTATAGTAGAAGGCTTCAGTCCCAAACAACAGACAAAGAAAACATCACATTCCTTCCTTGCTTCTCTAGTCTCTGAGACACCCTTGAGTTTCTTAGGATATATGATAAGCAAAAATTAACAACCATAAATAACCATTCATGCTATCTGAAATGTATTCTTGTCGAATAAAATATCTTGCAAATAGATCCTTTCTTTAGTTGAAATCAGTTCAAGTCCTTGATGCCTATCCTCGATGGTTGCGCTCGCATGTTGCCATGTTCACTGTTGGCTGCCCCGATCCTTGTTGTCTTACTATGTGTTTGGTCTAGTGTTTAAACCCACAAGGTGAAATGCCCCCAACAAGGTCAGGATTTTGCCCCATGTTGTCGATACTACTTGGATATGGATATGTACATTGATCACCAAGCCATGGTGGGATATGATTCAGATAACTGATTTAGATAATCAAGGACAGTGACTACGCTAAGTATGTCTGAGATAATGCTACGTGCATAAGTGTTCTGCGATGGCTATTGGTTTAGATCAGATGGAACCAAAGATATCATACAAGCACTGATAGATAGAGGAGCTTCTCTATCACAAATGGCGCCTGTTGCCAGGTTTTCACCACTTGTTTTTATTGCACTTTTTTTTTTCTCAATTTTTTTGACTTTTTTATGCCACAAGGCGCCTGTTTACCAAGTTTTCACCCTAGTGACGTTTTTTCTGATAATTTTTTTAATTGTTTTTGCTTTTTTCCTTGATCCGTGCATTGGATGACTCAAATGTAAAATTTCTTCAGATGGATGTTGTTGGTTGGCTCATCAAGCACGTCCCCTTTTGAATTTAATAACTAATATGCCCCTAATCCATAAGCTGATATGATGACAAAGGGTCCCAACCAGTTAGGTTCAAATTTCCCCTTCTTTTCTCAATCTTGTTGATTTCGGGGATTTTCTTTTATGACTAGATCACCAATTTTAAAAGCCCTTGGTATGACCTTGTGATTGTAGCTTTGACACATTCTTTGTTGATATGTCTTGAGATGATCAAAGACACGTTGTCGATGTTCATCTATTAGCTCTAACTCTTGCAGCCTGTTGATTTGATACTCTTCATCTGGAATGAGGCCTTTCAATGATACCCTGAGTGATGGAATTTCTACCTCAATAGGTAGGATAGCTTCTGATTCATACACCAATGAGTATGGTGTAGCTCCTATGGGTGTGCAAATACTTATTCTATATGCCCAAAGTGGTGGGTTGAGTTGAACATGCCAATCTTTACTGACATCATTCACTATCTTCTTGAGGATTTGCAAGATTGTTTTGTTTGAGGCCTCTGCTTGGCCATTCCCTTGTGGATAATATGGTGTTGAAAAGTGATGCTGGATATGGATTCCCTCACAAAGTTCTTGTGCATCCTAATTCTTGAAAGGTCATCCATTATCCATGATAATAGAGCTAGGAATGCCATACCGACAGATGAAGTAGTTCAAGATGAAGGAAGATATCTGCTTGTCGGTAACTGTGGTCAAAGGAAATACCTCAATCCACTTTGTAAAGTACTCAGTGGCTGTGATGATAAACTTGTGTCCATTTGATGAGGAAGGATAAATATTTCCCACTAGGTCGAGTCCCCATTGACAGAAAGGCCATGATGTGGTGAATGGTTGCAACTCGTGCACCAGTGCATGTATGAGGTTGCCATGAATCTGGCACTTAGGGAATTTCCTAGCAAATTGATAGGACTCTTTTTCCATTGTTGGCCAATAATATGCCATCCTTATAAGTTTCTTGGCAAGAGTAGGACCACTTGAATGTGTGCCACAACTACCTTTGTGGAGCTCATGTAAGACAGAGTCAGATTTGTTATGATTGAGGCATCAAAGAAGAGTACCATCAAGACCTCAGTGATAAAGCATATCAATGGTTAAGGTATAGTGGGCTACTTATCGTATAAAGCTTCATTTTTGGTTATGAGATTGGTCTGGTGGAAGGGTATTGTCTTTTAGGTAGGTGTAGATCTTTCCATATAGGGGTGAATCAGAACCATCTAGGACACAGATGACTTGGGATTCCGAATTGTCATAGGCGGGGGAAAACAGTTGCTCCACCAGGAATTCATAACGATTTTGTCTGTCTGGAATTTGTAGAAGCGAGGCAATGGTGGCCATTGCGTCAGCAACTCTATTGTCTAGCCTTAGAATCTGCTCAAATGTGATGTGTACAAAGTATTTATTAAAATCAGTCACCATGCATTTGTAGGGTATCAACTTATCGTCCTTGTCTGATAGTCATCATTGATCTGATTGATAACTAATTGAGAGTCCCCATAGACTTTCAATTTTGTGATTTTCCACTCCATGACTACTTTGATACCTATTACTAGAGCTTCATACTCAACGAAATTATTGGTGCATGGGAACATCAACCTGTAGGATCTCGGAATTGTGTGTCATTTTGGAGTGATGAACAAGGTGTCGACACCTGATCCATGCTGTGTATAGGATCCATCAAAGTATAAGATCCATTGCTTTAGTGTAACAGTGAGCACATATGTATCTAGAAATTCCACCTGTAGTGGGTGTTTGTTTGGTAGTGGTGCTTTTGCTAGTTGATCTTTTAGTGCTTGTCCTTTGATAGCCCTCTGTTTTGTATACTAAATGTCAAACTCTCTTAGGATCATGACCCATTTAGCTAACTTCCATGTGAGAGCGGCTTTACTGAGTAGATATTTTAATGGATCGATCTTCGCCACTAGCTTGATAGTATGAGCTAACATATAGTATCGCGACTTTTGGGAAGAAAACACCACAGTTAAGCAATCTTTTTTGATGAAGCTGTAATTGAGTTCATAGCCATTCAACATCCTGCTAATGTAATAAATGGCCCTTTCCTTTCTTGTTGAGTCTTCCTATTCTACTAATGCCCCTAGTGATACTTTCGTTGCTGATATGTACATAATGAGTGGCTTGCTCGCTATTGGTGGCACCAAAATAGGTGGGTTCATGAGATATTGCTTCAGTTGATGAAATGATTCTGCACACTTGTCCTCCCATCTGAAAGGTACATTTTTATGAAGTAGATGGTTGAATGGGAGACATTTGTCCGCTAGTTGAGAAATGAACCATTTAATAGATTGTAGCATGCCTTGAAGAGATCGTAGCTGGTTAATATTCCTTGGAGGTGGCATTTCCATGATTTCCCAAACCTTTACGGGGTCCACCTCGGTGCCCTTTTCTGATACAATGTGTTAGCACATATTTTTACAAAATATTTTTGTGCTATATATGGATGATTTTTGCATATAGTTCCATCATAAGAGCATTTATTGCTGGATTGTATGTGCAAGTGATATGTTGCAGTATCTTCATGAAAAGGCATCACTTGGGCATATTGAAGGGAAGTGTTGATTGTAATGGCATTCTGGTAATCCTCATCTTCACAATTAGTCTCATTGCAAGAGCATTTTTTGGAAGATTAGCATAGAGCAGGGTTGTGAGCTTGTTCAAAGATGTCAATGGTGTGGGAGAAAACTTTCGGTATGATTATTAAAAGTTGCATCCATGGAGAAAGGCTTCTTTTGTAAAAAATGCAAAATTCTACTTATCGACATAAGTCATCTTGATGAGATCGCCCAAGGAGGACAGAGTATATTGATCGGAGTAACTCATGCCGATGGTGTTTCCTAAAAGGTGTGAGCAGCATGAAGAAGTGCGACTTAGTAGTAATCCATCAGGGAGAGTTACAATGATGATATGATAAGAAGTTTGAGTCATCAGAGTAACATACACTATCCGAAAAATGTTATCTCGATACCCGATGGGGTTATCAGTGGAACTCTTGTCAACAAGCGATGGGGCGGTGTATTTATAGAGATGTCATCAGGTCATCGGGAAAAACTAAATTATGTCACCCCGATACCCGATGGACTAAGTGGAGAAGGCAACTATATTAGAGAGACTTTCTCCGATAAAGTGGTACCAAGCAAGAAAGGGAGCAAGACTCATTGGGATAACATATGTCATCGGGGAGATGCGTTTTGAGTTATCTCAATGCCCGATAAGGAAGATGAGCTCGTCACAGTCGAAGTGACTACATCAAGAAAACCTACGCCGATAGATCGAAGCAACCTGATAAGGAGAGTAAGGTGCAAGAAGACTCATCGAGATAGCTTGCGCTACCGGAGAAGTATTTCTAGAGTTGTGTCGATGCCCGATGGGCATAATGCCATAGAGGGAGGATCTATCGGGGAGACTATAACTATCAAAAGCAAGGAAAATATGCTATGCTGACCCCCAATGAAGCAATCGGTAAAAAATACGCCGATCAAAAAGAAATTTAGATGTCATGGGACCATTGGATGAAGTATTAAGTGACTTATTTTGAAGTTCGATGGAGCGACTAGAGGGATAAATAGAAGGAGGTTTCATCAGAGAGACATACCTCGTTTTAACATAAAGTAAAGTTGATTAATAGAAAGGAAAGGAGGATCCATCAGGATAAGTCAAGCCTTGAGGAAAAAAGGGAAACGGTCAGGGTGAGATCTGATGGACTAGTCAGAGAGTGACCTATGCCAATAGACAAGACAAAAAGGTAATTGAAGGAACACAAAATTTGGGTGGCACCAAGTAATTGAATTATCGGGTAGGGTTATGCCGATTAGCTGTTAGAATGTTTGATACGACAACCATTATTTAATGCTCACGATCAGGTGGATTGGATCTGCACAAAGCAAATCTGATGAGTTTTTGATTGTTATAGACTCTAGCCATTGCATATCCAGTATAAAGAAAGATTTTTCATGCTAGAATTATTCACAGTTTCTTCAACTGTCAATATTGAAGTTGTAGACAAGAAATGCGGATAATTTGAGAATTCAAGCATTTAATCATGGAGGCTTCTGGTTCACAAGGGAAAAGAAAGGTCATAGAGATTTAAGATACACAGTCTACTGAATCAAAAAAGACGAAGTCTGTGGACGGTGTGCAAAAGCGAAAGTTGAACCTGTAGACACCTAAAAGTTGCACAATGAATTAAGTGAATTTTATTCATTTAATTATTCTTAATTCTTCCAATTAATTAAATTAAGATTTAATTAATATACCCTTCTTCTATCTAGGCCATTTAATTAAATTCACATTTAATTAAATCCCCCTTCTAGCCCATTTAATTAAATTTACATTTAATTAAAATCCCCCTTCTAGCCCATTTAATTAAATTTACATTTAATCAAATCCCCCCACTTGCAAAATCCTACAAATGCAAGTTGCAACCACAATTGAGATAAATTAATTTTATTTTAATTAAATTCTATTTTTCCCACCCACTTGCAAAATCCTACATCTCCCACTTGTCTCCTAAACCCCCTTCTAGATTCTTTTAATCACTTCGAAATTATCCTAACCCATCTCCTGAATATTGTCACAGCCCTAAGCAAAGGGAAGTCACTTCTCAAACCCTCAAAGTCTTTGAAAACCATTAAAGGCTTTATGTCTTCAACAAGTTAACCTTGAAAGTTTCCCAAACCATTAATGGTTAACTCAACCCTTCTTACATGGTTAGAGACTTTTTGCCTAACTCAACCTTCATCTAACCCAAGGGTCTCATCAAGCATTCATTACTTTGACCATGGTTATCCCTTTAACCCTTGCACAAGAGTTTATCCTTTGGGTAAAATCTTTATCCATTGGATAACCCTAACCTAACCTTAACCCTTACCCCCTAAGGTAACCTTCATGTCTTCTCAAGCATTTAATGCTTCTTTCATCTCCTCTCAAGCAATCTCTTGTTGAAAATTGTCACCATTTCATTTGTGAGAATTGTAAACATGGATTGATAACTTTCAATCCTGGCCCTTGTTAAGATTATCCAATCTTGATCATCCATTGCCCTATTTTCCCTATAAATAGAGCCCATTGTTTCTTCAAAAAAATCAAGTCTTTGTGCATCAAACTTATAGTCTCATAACATTAAGCATATTATCTCTCTTTAATAGAATAGCATTTTAGATCATTTTGATAGCATTATAATCTTAGATATATCATGTTAATCTTATATCATGTTTGCTTCATATTAGTATCATTTTCATACTAGTTCAAGCTTCATATCAATATCTTGCATCCTATCATCATCTAGTTTCATATCTAAATCATCACTAGGATCTTGGTTGCATTCCATTTATATCTTAGAATCATTTAAATCTCGTTCTTTAGGTTCTCATCTTACAGAATCAAGTGCTCTTCCAAGCTGGGAGCCACCTTGAATCTTGATGGAGATAGAGGAACATGGAATGATTTTAAAGAGTTTAGATTCGTTTAACTTGCTTTGTTTGGATTTCTAACCTCTAATGCAATGTTTCATGTGTGTGTTTGAATTGTTTTCTCCTATTGCAGGTTGATACCACATTTCCAGCATACATTTCTGGTGCCCACCGTGGGGCATGTCCCCAAAAATGACATCATTTTTCATGCAGGTAGAAGACAACAATCACGCCAAAATACTAGAATAGCGCATCCAGAACTTTTTGTAGCACATCTGTGCTAAACTTTAGCGCATCCATGACACATATTAGTGCATAGAAACCATTTATTAGCGCATCTGATCTTCTTTTTAGCGCACCCCCTTTTATGCTTGTCAAACACATAGGAGCACTATTTTAGCACATCAAAGCAACAATTTAGCGCATCCCGTCTGTTTGCCAATGCATCCATTCCTTTCTATAGCGCACTCAGGACGAACTTTAGCGCATAGATCTGACAAAGGCAAAAATTTGTAACAGAGTCAAAAAATAGGCTTATGGGAGGCATAATATATATGGAATATAACACTTAAGTATAAGTGACATTTTCTCTTATATATTGTCAGGATGTTTAAGAGGGGTTTCGGACCTCTAGGAGTTATAATGCAAAATCTAGTTTTTGGAAGATCCTCCAAATTTCAGACTTAGTCAAATTTCAGGGCATTTCAGGATCAGGATTGTAAAATTTGTGACCAAGATCAGAATTTAGGTTGTGTAAGCCCACACTAACATTTGATCACTGACTGTGTGTAGGTTCTAATCTTTTTTGTGCAGGGGAAGGAGTTAGTTTACAGGCTTTAAGTTTCTTTTTTTTTACTTTCTTTCAACAAAAGTTGGTTAAAAAGAATCCAGTCTCCCTTCTTGTACAAGTTAAAATAAACCTCACATTTTATTTTGGAGTGCATAAAATGAACCTCAAACTTCTTTTTTGTGCTTAAAAGAAAATTCATCTCTCTTTATTGCAAGGTAAAAAGAACAACAACTTCATATTTGATTTCTTGCAAGATTAGAAGAAAAACACTTCATTTTGGAAGCTATAAAAAGAACCAAATAAACTTACTTTCAGCAAGGTTAAAACGAACTTCACCTTCCTTTGGTGCCTAAAAGGATCAATTTCAATTCATTGCAAAGTAAAAGAACCTCATTTTATTTTGTGCAAGGCAAAGAGGGAAAGTTTTCCCCTATTGACTTTAATTTTGTTGACTAAACATCACGATTTATTTTGTTGACCAGGCTTGTTTTACAAAAGTTTTAGAAATACACACTTTGCTATGAAGGGTTAAAAGAAACACCATGCTTGTTGGAGCAACATATCCAAGTAGAAGTTAGCAAATTATTGTCTTGAAGGCTAAAAAGAACCTTGTTTGCCTTGTCTCAAAAGTGGAAGGTATATGCTCTCCCCTTAATTGGGTGATCAAAAAGCCAAACCACTCTTATGCTTTCTGTACTTCAAGCACTTTAAATCCTTTAGCAGGCCTGCCCTCCCGAGGAGTTGAACAACTCTTAAAGCCATTCTTTGGCTGGTGTGAGGGGAACGACCTAAGTGGGAAACTGCTTTATCGCCAAGTGTTCCAACCCACTATAATCAAAAGTGGAGGGTGACAAAAGTCCCTTTCAACGGTTTTGCGCAGTGATTAGCCTTCCCCCAGTATCTTTACGATATGTAAAGCCTTTGTTCTAAAGGTTGGGAAGCCTCCTGAGGGAGTTTATCACCGACAGCTAAACATGAAGCCTGATTATGAACCTTAGCATTATAAAATTTGAGCTAAGTCAGTCGCCAAACATTGGCAATATCATAGTGCAAGGGTGGGGAAGAATCCGCCCCCAAGATTACTCACCATATATCTCCCAAGATAACTACTCAATTGTGAAGAAATTCACTTTGGGTTAATTTCTGGCAAAAGGCAAAAAAATGGGTGCCCCTTAGGGGGTGACAAGGTTGTTTGAGCTGACGGAGTATCAAGACTAGTGGGCTATGATATTGTCAATGACCTTTGAATAAAGAGTCTATCTGATGTGTCTTTTGTTGTAAATCAAACTAGTGATAACATCGAGGATTTGAACACATCCTCAAAAGAACATACACTCAATGTTTAGCATTAGCATGATCATTGTCTTCATGTGTACTATGTATCCTTGTCACAAATGTTAAAAAAATCTTGCAAAGTATCCAACAATCAAACTCAAAAAGTCAGTTCAAGTAAGGAAAAATCATAAAGTGGAGAAGATTTCCAAATCCAACAAAGCATCTTTTGAGATGGTTATCAACATTTCAACTATCTTTAGGAAAGACTTTCATCCAACAAGAGTAGGGGAATATCAAACCAAGTGATCAAGAGTTTATCTATTCGACTTAGTAAGCTTGAGTATCCAAAATGAAATCATCCATCAAAACCACGTGTTAAAATTCAAAAACAACAAAAACAAAGCAATCATGGCAGTTTAGCACATAGGAGCAACTTCCTAGTGCATCTGGAACATTCTCTAGCACATATGAGCTGAATCTTAGCGCTTTCATAATTCAAAATAGTGCATAATCAGTATCATACTGGTAAAATTTTAGGTAGCGCTTGTCAACATCAGTCTAGCGCATTTAGACATGAGTGTAGCGCATTCGAGACATATCATAGCCCTTTCAGTTCAAACAAAAGCGCGTAATAGGGACATATTAGCGCATAACACATACAGAGCAGTCATTTTCAAACAATCTGAGTCAACGCATAGGAGAGGCAACTTAGAGCATAGAGAGCCTTCTGTGGCACATCTGGAACATTCGTTAGCACATCCAGTCTTTGTTTTAGTGCATTGTAAAAACCAAGAAAAATAGAGAGCAAATCAGGTCTTTAAGGAATTTTTCATCAACATTCTTGAGTACCCTTTTAGGTCTTTTGTCAAACTCAACAATCAGAATCTAAATCTAATTATCAGAGAAAACAATTCCAAATCAAGAAAGCATCTTGAAAAACAAATTTGTCGATCTTGAACTAGCTAGAGGTAAGACATCATCCAACCAAAATTAGGTAGTACCATCACATTGATCAAAAGGTCCGCCATCTAAAAGGATTCTCTCAAACAAACAACATACCAATTTTAAACCTTAAGTTTTCAAATCAAGTTTTCATATCGGGAAACTTTATTCATATCATTTGACACACTTTGTCATGGGGGCGAATCTTAATCTCTTCTTGATAAAATAAGATTGATTTTTTCAAACGAAGTATCTCAATCTAAACATCAAAAGAAACCATTGATCATTCGTGTATGACCACTCCTCATATTTTGATAAGAACAAGTCTTCATCACAAAACTAAGTTAAAGAAGAGACAACCTAGTCCTAGGGCCCTTATCAAAAGGAGTAAATTTCTCTACGTCAAGCTATCAAAAATATCAACTTTGATCATTCATATGACCATTCACCATCAAATTGAGAAAAAGAAAACTTAGTCAAAGGAAATGAGTCCTAACCTAAATCAAGATCAAGATATTATGGCTCTCCAATCTAATCCCGTTTTTGATCAAGATCCCACCTATCAAGAACCTTATGATGATCCCCTAAGATTTTGGTATTCCATCCATGATGATCCCCTTTTATCTCAAGAGAAGATTTCCATTCAACATCCATCTCCTAAGAAAGAGCATGATATCCCTTCCATATCCTCCACTAATCTAATTCCAAATCAAGAGGAAAGCACAAACTCAAATGATCCTACTCCAAGTCAAGATCAAGATCAAGGAATCTCTTCATCCTCCAAATCTATCTTAGGTCCTTTCGTTCCAAAGTCAATCTCTTCATCCTCCAAATCTATCTTAGGTCCTTTCATTCCACAATCAAAATCTTCATCCCTTCCATCCATCTTGGGTCCTTACCTCCCTCCATCCACCAATCCATCACCTCAAATGATCCATAAGAAAGATCAACAAAGGAACATATCTTTGAAATTCTTTCAACCATCTATCTAAACATCTTTCCAAAACTATTCTTCCATCATTTCCTCTATCTATTGTGGGTCCTTATGTCCCAAAATTGATTTTCCTCTATCTCTTCATCACTTCTTGAGTTGTGTACCAACACTCATCCTGAATACATTTCCATCTATCCTCACAACAAATCTTCAAACATTATATCTATTATCCAACACCTCTTTTCTATCCTTCAATCCCTATCATTCAATCTTTCGCACAAATCTTTCATCTGTGAAAAAGGCATTTGTGTCATTTTGTCACATACTTACCCATGCTCGAATCTCATGTTCAGTCCTTTTCCTAGATATGTATTCATGAAACGCTTCTGAATCCAAGGTTTCTCCTCTTTAACATTTTCTTTGCTTGGGATACACACTCAATCCAGAAAAGAACCATTTATCGTGTCTTGGTACTGACATCTTTTGATTACCATATCTCATACACTTAATCGATTGCTCTAAATCATTGTGATCTCTTAGATTGAAGACATGGCTAGTGAAAAATCTAAAATCTTGCTTTAGCGCCATTGTAATTATCAGACCCATGTAAGTTTCATCACTTACAAGCCAATGCAAGAAAAATAAAAAGAGCAAAAACAAATATCAAAAGATCAAAAACATGAGCAAGAAAAGAAATATGAAAAAAAAAAGCAATATCAAAATGCTTGGCTATGGGAACATGCAAGTAACTCCATCGGGGCTATGGACGCCTGGCTAGCAATGGAGCAATATTTGTGAGATTACAATGATAACCTCATCAGGGCTATGGACGCTTGCTGGCAGCGAGGCTCTATTCAGGATGCTTTTGAAGTCAGGATAACTCATGTAGCTAGCCATGCTGGATTCTGAAGATTACAATGATCATATGAGCTGGAATGAACCCATTTGCACACACATGGGTAATCAAAGACTAAGTACCTTGATCCAATTTGGGATTCTTCTTCTCTTTTGAGTCTACTTCCTAATTTCTAGAAATGTTCAGTTGAATTTTCTAGAGGTTATAAGTGTGGGTTGGGTCTCTATCTTTGAAAAGTTCAAGAACACTTATTCGGATTGTGCTAAATGTTGTGACAATCTTACATATCACCTCTTTGCAAATGGAAACCTCTATGCTTGGGGGAAAATTTCATCCACTCTTCTTCCTACCATATCTCTCATTATCCTTCCTTCAATATCCATTACCCTATCTAACTTCATCATTATCTATAATCTTTCTTCACCTTATCCATATCCTCTAATCCATATCCCTTATCCTATCTATTCATAGCTTCCATCATCCATTGATATCTATGATCTTTCTTCACCTTATCCATATCCTCTTATCTATACCATCTATCCCATCTATTCATTGCTTCTATCATCCAGTTCTGTCTACAATCTTACTTCACTTTATCTATACCATATATCCTATCTATTCATTACTTCTATCATCCAGTTCTTTCTACAATCTTGCTTCACTTTATCCATACCATCTATCATATCTATTCATTGCTTCTATCATCCAGTTCTTCCTACAATCTTACTTCACTATCCTATATATTCATGCTTCTATCATCTAGTGCTATCTACGATCTTGATTCACTTTATCCATACCATCTATCCTATCTATTCATTACTTCTATCATCCAGTTCTTCCTACAATCTTACTTCACTATCCTATCTATTCATGCTTCTATCATCCAGTGCTATCTATGATCTTGCTTCACTTTATCCATACCATCTATCCTATCTATCCATTGCTTCTATCATCCAATTCTTCCTACAATCTTGCTTCACTATCCTATCTATTCATGCTTCTATCATCCAGTGCTATCTACGATCTAGCTTCACCTCATCCATATCCTCTAATCCATATCTCTTACCCTATCTATTCATTGCTTCTATCATCCAGTTCTTTCTACAATCTTGCTTCACTTTATCTATACCATATATCATATCTATTCATTGCTTCTATCATCCAATTCTTCCTACAATCTTGCTTCACTATCCTATCTATTCATGCTTCTATCATCCAGTGTTATCTATGATCTTGCTTCACTTTATCCATACCATCTATCCTATCTATTCATTTCTTCCATCATCTATCACTATCTATGATCTTGTTTCTCCTATCCATATCCTATCTCTATCCAATCCCCTTTTCCATCCTTGATCTTGATCAAAACTATGGACAAAAAATCCATTCCCACCTCAATGGTTCAATCATCCATTCCTTGTCTTGCTATACATTGGGGCAACCAAATACATCTTTCTTCTAATCCAAAGAAACAAAAAAATTGAAATATCCAAAAACTCAAAAAAATCAAAATATCCAAAAAACTCAAAAAAATCAAAATATCCAAAAACTAAAAATAAAAAATCGACAAAATCAAATAAAAATTGAAAATCAAAGCATGAACACATGGACCATCCATAAAATCAATTCAACAACAGGAAAACTCTCAAAGTCTGCAATCAAACTGATCACATGTCTTGTTAATCAATTCATTACTCGAAATCAACATCAACATCAAACATGTCTTATACAGGGATAGGTACACTCGAAACCAGACATATCGGTCTTATACGTGGTACTCACTCTTTGAAACCAGACATTCCTATCAATCATTGAGTCTTAATAATCAATCCATCTATCAACATCAACATCAACATGTCTTATACAGGGATACATACACTCGAAACCAGACAGATCGGTCTTATATGGGGTACTCACTCTTTGAAACCAGACATTCTTATCAATCATCGAACAAATCAAAACAATGACATAGATCAGTATGACTGCTAGATTTTGTTCTAGTTAGCCTTATCTTTATCAATTGATGGTGGTACATGTTTTACAAGTCAAATTGTACATATCATATCCACCCATCTAAGACATCACCAGAAATTCACAAATACTTATCAATCTTGGACATACTTAGTGTAGTCACTATCCTTGGTTTATCTAAATCAGTTATCCTAATCATATCCCACCTGGCTTGGTGATCAACATACATATCCATATCGAAGTAGTATCAACAGCAAGGGGCAAAATCCTGGCCTCGCTGGGGGCATTTCGCCTTCAGGGTTTTCAACATCAGACCAAACATGTAGTAGACAACAAGGATCAGAACAACCAACAAATGACAAATGACAATGCAAGAAGGCTAAACATCATGGAATTGAACTGACTAGAACTAAACAAAGATCTATTTGCAAGATGTTTTAATTAACAAGAATACATTCCAAATAGCATGCATGCTTACTTATGGTTGTTGATTTTTGCTTATCATATCTCCCAAGTGACTCAAGGATGTCTCAATGGCTAGAGAAGCAAGGAAGGAATGTGATGTTTTATTTGTCTTCTATCTATGAGTGAAGTCTTTTATCAAGCAAATTTGTCCTACAAATCAATCAGGTGGCATATCGATGAGGACATTTCGGATTTGTATGGGACAAAGGTTAACTCTTGTCTGTTTATGCAAGCAACACTCAAGTCATCTTGGTTCAATTATACCTCGATGCTTGTGTCATCTTGCAATATCAAAATCCATGTAAGTTATACTCAGGTCGTTATGGTTCAATTATACCATGATGCTTGTATCAACTTTCAACAAATCAAGGCTCGATGATGAAAACAAAGGAAGCACAGGCACTTTGATCACAATAGATGGCAACATTGAGAATGAGAATGAATATTAAGCTTTGCATTAGCTGCATATCATTATCATCTTAATCTTGCATTAGGTTGCATATCATATTAATCTTGCATTAGTATCATTTCATTATCATTATCATTATCATAAACATCTCACATCTCATAAATTAATGCAATACATCATCACATTTTCATTCATCTCATCATGCGTCATAATCAAGATCAAGAGCATTTATCTAAGCATCACATCATCCTCATAAAATCTCATATCGAAACATAATCCATATCATTCATCATTCATCATTGCATCCATCACATGCATTTCTATCGCATCATCATGGGATCTTTCTTCACTTTCATATCTTCATCATTCTTCCAAACTATCTTCATCATTCTTCCAAACTATCTTCTATCATTCTTCCAAACTATCTTATATCATGTCTTATACATGATGTATCTTTCCTGAAACCAGATGTTTTGATCAGTTCTTATACAGGACATATCGTTCTTGAAACTAGATGTTTTGATAAGCTCTTATACAGGATATATCGTTCCTGAAACTAGGCGTTTTGATCGGCTCTTATACAGGATATATCATTCCTGAAACCAAATGATCGATCATCCATGTCTTATATAGGTGGTATCATTCATGAAACTAGATGCTCGATCATCCATGTCTTATACAGATGGCATCATTCCTGAAACCAGACGCTTGATCATCCATGTCTTATACAGGAGGTGTCATACCTAAAACCAGACTTGATCTCAATCCAATCAATCTAATCAATCTTATCAAACCCATGCATGTCATCACTATCCACTATTCTATCTTTCAAACAACATTCTTCTTCTTTCGAGAGATCATTCATGCCTTTTGTGCACAAATGATTCCCGAGGGGGCATTATCATATCAAATCTTGACATCAATTTCATATCAGTTTCATATCAAATCAATTCTTCATATCTAGGGCATAATCAATATCGTTCATCAAATCTGGGGCATCATATCGACCTTTCATATCAAATCAATTTTTCATATCCACGACATCATATCGATCAAATTTTGACATCATATCGATCAAATTTTGACATCATATCGATCAAATTTTGACATCATATCGATCAAATTTTGACATCATATCTGGCAAATTTTCTTTGAATCAACATGTGGTCACACGTTAACTCAAAGAGGGGCAAAATGTAGACATCTAAAAGTTGCACAATGAATTAAGTGAATTTTATTCATTTAATTATTCTTAATTCTTCCAATTAATTAAATTAAGATTTAATTAATATACCCTTCTTCTATCTAGGCCATGTAATTAAATTCACATTTAATTAAATCCCCCTTCTAGCCCATTTAATTAAATTTACATTTAATTAAAATCCCCCTTCTAGCCCATTTAATTAAATTTACATTTAATCAAATCCCCCCACTTGCAAAATCCTACAAATGCAAGTTGCAACCACAATTGAGATAAATTAATTCTATTTTTCCCACCCACTTGCAAAATCCTACATCTCCCACTTGTCTCCTGAACCTCCTTCTAGATTCTTCTAATCACTTCTAAATTATCCTAACCCATCTCCTAAATATTGTGACATCCCTAAGCAAAAGGAAGTCACTTCTCAAACCCTCAAAGTCTTTGAAAACCATTAAAGGCTTTATGTCTTCGACAAGTTAACCTTGAAAGTCTTCCAAACCATTAATGGTTAACTCAACCCTTCTTACATGGTTAGAGACTTTTTTCCTAACTCAACCTTCATCTAACCCAAGGGTCTCATCAAGCATTCATTGCTTTGACCATGGTTATCCCTTTAACCCTTGCACAAGAGTTTATCCTTTGGGTAAAATCTTTATCCATTGGATAACCCTAACCCAACCTTAACCCTTACCCCCTAAGGTAACCTTCATGTCTTCTCAAGCATTTAATGCTTCTTTCATCTCCTCTCAAGCAATCTCTTGTTGACAATTGTCACCATTTCATTTGTGAGAATTGTAAACATGGATTGATAACTTTCAATCCTAGCCCTTGTTAAGATTATCCGATCTTGACCATCCATTGCCCTATTTTCCCTATAAATAGAGCCCATTCTTTCTTCAAAAAAATCAAGTATTTGTGCATCAAACTTATAGTCTCATAACATAAAGCATATTATCTCTCTTTGATAAAATAGCATTTTAGATCATTTTGATAGCATTATAATCTTAGATATATCATGTTAATCTTATATCATGTTTGCTTCATCTTAGTATCATTTTCATACTAGTTCAAGCTTCATATCAATATCTTGCATCCTATCATCATCTAGTTTCATATCTAAATCATCACTAGGATCTTGGTTTCATCCATTTATATCTTAGAATCATTTAAATCTCGTTCTTTAGGTTGTCATCTTAAAGAATCAAGTGCTCTTCCAAGCTGAGAGCCACCTTGAATCTTGAAGATCCTTGGAGATAGAGGAACATGGAATGATTTTAAAGAGTTTAGATTCATTTAACTTGCTTTGTTTGGATTTATAACCTCTAATGCAATGTTTCATGTGTGTGTTTGAATTGTTTTCTCCTATTGCAGGTTGATACCACATTTCCAACATATAGATTGACCAAATGGAGTCATCTGGTCCTAAGTCGAGGAGGTATAAAACCTATTTTCCACCCAAGGATCAATTGGAAGATAAGTACAAAGGGGTTGGAGATATCTGGACAACCATAAGGGGCCATGAATTGTTTTTATATCACTACCTGAGTCAAAACAAGGAGATGCCATTGTCGAACCCTTGGACGACAAATTTGGGCAGACTGGTAGTCCCAAATGTTTTTTTGAATCTCAGATTATTGGAATTTATTACCAGGAAGTACAAGAAAGAAAAAAGATACATTCAATTGCCCAATGGGGATCCATTCATCTGGATATCTGTCGGGTCTATTCGGGAGGTTTTTGGTATGACTTATGAGCCTTACACGCCCCTATCTTTTACAGACTTGGAAGGGGAATATACCCAAATGGACACCGTTCACACAGCGTGGAAGTTATAAATTCACAAAAAGGAGAAGGGATGACTCACAAAGCAGGATGGTCCTCCTTTTGAAATTACTCTGTTCAGACAATACTTGCAGTACACATATTGGGCATGCAACCAGGGCTGCGGGGAAGAAGTTCCTGATGTTACAAGAATAAGCCAAGGCCATTTGATTATGAAACTTACTTGGCAGAGAAGCTGCATGAAGGATTTTTGAGTTTGCAAACAGAGCCTAACCCTACTTTTAAATTTTACTCATTGCTAATGCATATGGTTTTGTTCCATGGGAAGATGCAGGGTTTATGGTCGGGAGAATTAAAGGTGACTTCCAGGAACAAAGAGGGACAAGACCAACCAATTCAATTATGGGTATCCCTGTGGGACTCAAGGTTCAAAAAATCACACTATGTGTTGTCTGAAGAATATCTTTGTCAAGTCCTTGTATAATCTGTTTGGAGTGGAATGTGATGGGTCTATCTCACTGAAGATTAAGAGATTCTTGAGACCTCGTGCTTTTGGAGATACTAGGGTCAACCACAATTGGGGTGACTGGTTTGTATGTCAAAATTTTACTTTTTTCAGGGTTTATGGTTTTGAGGGTGTTCCATATATGTTGCCCACATTAGTTCCTGATAGGATTTCCTATTTAGAGATTGTTAGGAAACTTAGTATGTCAAATGCAAAACATTTGGGTGGTGCACACAAGCAGGTATTTATGCCTGGCACTTTGCATTTTGGAGACTTCACCATTGTATCTGTAGACACCCAAAATTGTCCAGTCTAATTAAATAAATATTTTATTTATTTAATTATCTAAGCCTAATTCTTCTATTAATTAAATAAATCTTTATTTATTTAATTAATTCATTTATCCTCTTCTAGCCTTATTTCTCATTTAAATAAATACATTTATTTATTTAAATTATCCTTTTCCTAAATTAAATAAATATTTTATTTATTTAATTATCCCACTTCTTCTATTAATTAAATAAATCTTTATTTATTTAATTAATTCATTAGCTTTTTCTACCCATGACACATGTCATTCATCTCTTAATTCATACACTACCTACCCCTTTCATTATTTTATTATTTCTTCTACCTACCCTCTAATCATAGCCGACCTCCTTTTACACCTCTCAATCTTATCCCTCCATTTCATATAGTGTCTTCTATATAAGGAGATGCTTCCTTCATTATCAAACCCTAATCGTTCTATGCATTCTAATCATCTTTTATGCACTTGACTACACTACAATCCTACTAGCAACCACATTCCGTTCTTTGTTGAGCTCTTGTGCACATAAAATCTGAGAGCAAATATATCAAGCAAGATCAATGGAGATAGGAAGAATGGAGATTCAAACCCTATTGGACATGTGATGGTATAATCTTTGTGATTTCATTTGATTTGCATTGTCTTAGGTAATCTTCATATGTTATGGTGGATCTTTGTTGTTGTTAGGCTAGGGTTTTGTGGTTGAATTCATTTAGCCTTTCAATATTGTTATTATTGTTATCCATTTTCACCATATACAGTATCTACCAAGGCTTATGAGATGATAGAAAAGAAGCTGGTAGAGGAGTACAATTTGTATGGACACTAGGCTCAGAAAAATTATGATCCAGAGGGATATATCCACCACTGCAGGAAGAGCCAGAACCTAAGAGAATATTTGCATATACCCATGGAGGCTGAAGATTTATTTAGAAACAAGGAACGAGATGAGGCTGTTGCGCTTTTAGAAGAATTGAACCAAAAATTGGAAGAGCCGAAGCAGAGGCTTCAGGAACTAAAAGAAGAAGGAGATTCTGAGAGTGGATCTGATGAGAATATAGTTGTATCAACCCTTCGTGCACCTAAATTAGAAGAAGTGGTAGAGAGCTAGGAGCAAGCCATGGTGAGAATAAATGCCAACACATATGTGAGAATGGAAGAGCATGCAGTTTTTTTCGCAGATGAAGTTTTTGTATAGTCCAAAGAGTTTAAGTCATTCTTGTACCATTACAAAGGGAAGAAGTTGAGGGAAAGCATCCCAAATGTTACCCCAGAAAATGAAGCAGAGATGCTTAAAAAATTGAAAGAAGACATTGATGCAGAAGTGGCCACAATGACACCACAGAGAGGGAGACAACTTCTCAGTGAGACAAGCATCATTTTGTTCCCAGGATGGGACTTAAGTGCTTCTTTCATTTTTGACAACTTGTTGCATTCTGATAGAAAGGATGTAAAGTTAGACATACAGGGTGTTAATGACATTTTTATTGGATCGAGATATGATCCAAATGAAGAGGAAATGTTGCTTTGGGCCCTATACCCTCCAAATAAAAGACCCAAGATCATAGATGTAGATAAGGCATTTGGGCACATGATGAAGCTGAAAGTGGGAGAAGTTAATCCAATTGTCACCACAGATTTGGGGATTGACATTGCAAAATTGAATAATGCCCAAATGCAGTGGGTGTTAAAAGAGGGTAAAAAATATAAGAATTTATTTGAAGACCCATTGAGAAGTTGTGGTCATGAAGTACCACATATAACTGATACTAGTGTGCAATGCAAAAAGAAATATGAAGACCAAATAAAAGGAAACCTAAGAAGGCAAATCAGGACTACCAAGGTAGATGCTGCTTGTGTTTTATTGACTAACAGGTTTGAGCATTTGTTGGAAGTTCTCAAAGAATTATGGACAAATTGTCAGAAGACCCAGGATAATATGGCTTCTCATGAAAGAAATTTGAAAAGGCTGAAGGCATTGTTGAAAGAGAAGTGTCGATGAGAAAATTGTTGAGAAGATCCAGAGAAGGTTGAACAAGCATAAGGCATTTGGTGTAGACATTAACCAGGAATTTACCGATTGTAAAGATATTGTTAGGTATGGTGTACCAGATATTGTGGATGATACAAAGCAGTTAAAGGAAAAAGGGATTTGGATTGCAGAATGCCATAATGTACTTAACACATCCCTTAATGTTGTCTGGGCAGATGTTTTGGATATGAAGGAGACAGGTGAGCAGATGGAGAGATTGGTTACCATGGAGATCGCTGCCAGGGATACTGTATTCAACACCAGTACTCACAAGGACAACAAGTATTTGGAGCACATACAAAAGTGTGATACAATACTAGACGACCAGAACTAATTTTTATTATATTTTGTGTCTAGTAGTAAAACAGTTAGGTGTTAGGTTTTAGTTAAGTTTAGTTTAACAAGATGAAAGGGTGTGTCCTTTCATTTGAATCCTTTGGCTCACATATATGTAGTGAGTCATTATTGTATCATAAGGGAGATAGATAAATTATACCATTGGCTGGGCTGGAAGTGTTATGTTTTAGAAGAGTCTAATAGGAATGAGGAGTTTATTCTGTGCAAACTGAATGTATTGGAGTATTTGTAAGTGTAGTTTTTGTATACATTATTATTCCAGAAGTTAATATACAAGATTTCATGTTTTTATCTTCATATAGTTATGTGTAATTTTGTGTTTGATGGAATCACATGTCCTCTTGATAAATCTTTTAGATTTCCTATGATGTGCCATCACATGATGTTGTATTGAATGTAAAATTGGGTTTTTATTGTTCATGCAACACATAATGAAGTTTTCACAATGATGGTCTTATAATTGTTTCTTGAGTTGATAGCAATTCTTGTCCTCAAAGTTACTCATTAATTGTCAGATAAAGGCACTGGTCTATTATTAATCTTTGTTGAATAAGTTTGTATGCATTAGGTCCTTATCAAAGAAACAAATCTTCTAATTTCTATAAGTATTGCTCTTTTTCATAATGGCTTAAAGTCCTAATAGTAATATTTTGCATAACACAACTATATTTACACTTATTTTATCAGTTTTAAAGGCATTCAATAAAAGGCACTTATGTTAGCATAATTGTAGGAAAACCTTTTGCCATCCCTGTAACGGCTAATTCCCATAGTTTAAATTCACTCAAAACAAACCTCTTTTGTTCTTGAGAGTGTAAAGTACACCTACCTCAGTTTAGTGGAGCCTAAAGTGGAGAGGAATTTGGTCTTCGACCATTCCTGTTCATTGGAAAAGGCTATTTGGATCAACTAAGGATTAGGCAAGTCTTTGGTTTTCCAATCTGTGGTTTTGGGCACATCCGAAAAACACTTTTCGGATGTGACCCCCAATACACACTTTTTAGGGTTTTATCAAGAATGTCTAGGTGTCGCTCTCTTATGAATGATTTGGCTAGCAAGTCATCTACATAATCTTCCATAAAAGTATGCATCATGTCATGGAAGATTGTTTTTATTGCTCTTTGATAGGTTTCCCAAGCATTTTTCAAACCAAAAGGCATGACGTTCTAGCAGTATGTACCCCATGGACATGTGAATGTTATTTTATCCTGATCTTCTGGAGCTATCTTTATTTGGTTGTAACCTGAAAAACCATCCATGAGTGATAGCATTGTGTGTCCTGCTATGAGATCCACAATTGTATCTATGCTTGGTAGAGGAAATTCATCTTTCAGACAAGCCTTGTTGAGGTCCCTAAAGTCGATGCAGATTTGAATGCTTTTGTCTAGTTTGGAGACTGGTATAATGTTGGAAATCCATTTTTCATAGTCTATATGTCGGATAAAACTGACATCCAGTAGTTTTTTTAGTTCAACTTTGACTAGCAATGCCACAAGTGGATTCATCTTTATGAGTTTTTGCTTAACATGCTTAGCTCCAGGAGCAATTGACAAGTGATCCATGATGAGATCCAGATCTACACCTGGCATATCTGCATAAGACCAAGAAAAGTTGGATTTTTTTTCCTTGAAGAATTTGATGAAGTTAGGTCTTTCTTTTTTTGTTAGTGATTCTGCTTGATATATGGTTCTTGTTGCTACTTCAGTGCCGATATTTATTGATTGAGTTGGATCAATCAAAATTGGTGATCTTTCTTGATAATATTCAAGAAGAGTGTCAAGTCTCTCATCTTTAGGCACGTCAAAGAGGTTTTCACCATCAGATACGTCCTTTGTTTTTACTTTTTATGATCTAATATTGCCATTAAATGGTTTTCACCATTAGATCTATTTTTTATTTTGATCATTTTGTGACTAAAAGACTTGGCGCTCTCCTGATTGTAGACATCATATGGTTTTCACCAATGGAATATGTTTCTGGGTTGACTGAGAAAAGATATTGGACAATGGCGTCATCATTTTGAAAGGTTGGTATATTGTGTTCAGGTTGTTCCCAGTCTATAAGTTCAGGATATATGAGTGGTAGGGAATCGTTTGGTGGGTCAAGGTCTGCCACTGTAAGAGTCACGATGGAGATGTTATAATAGTTGTCATTGGATGTATCGAGGTCTATGATGGTATCAAGATCTTTGATGATACTCTCCTCAATGTTGCTTGTTTCATATTGACACTGCTCGTTCTCACTAGCCTCATAGATATGTAGTGGTCCAAATTCAAATGATCTAGATGTCGAACCTTGTCCCTCATAATGTATGGGTGTATATGTGTGGATTGTATCCACCTCAATATCCTTAGTGATATCAGAGCAAGTATCCCATTCAGATTCATTTGAATCTGTTTCAGAATCATTGTCTAAGGTTATCCCACTGAATCGGACAGGAATATTGTATGGCAAGAAGAGGTCATTGATAATCGATACAAGTTTTGTTGCTTGTGTTGATTCAGGTTTTGTGCTGTACTCTTTGGATTTGTTCGTAAACAACCTCCTCCCTTTGAATGGAAAGTTCCTCTTGTTGTGGCTCATATTTGGCTTGATCCGGTCCTGTCACGTCATGTATCCGTTTATAGGAAGCATCTTCTGTTTGAATAGCAAGTTCCTCTTGTTGTTTTTCATATTCTTCATCCTTTTGCTCTTTGTTTATATTTTTAGCTACTTGGTGTATCACTTCTTGCCATGATTCTTCACTATATGTCCCATTTCTTCTCCTTCGGGGATTTTGATGATCTCGTTTTTGTATAAGTTCAATATGTTCGCCATACCCCAGTCCCGATTTATCTTTGGCAAGTTGTGAATGGGGTTGGATTGGTTCTGTGATGCCCTCTTGACACTTGCCAATAGGATCCTTTCCTTTGTATCCCATTCATTGTATGATTTTGAATCCATTACCATACTATTTTGTGGGGATTGCAACTTCTAGAGAAGCGGCTCATATTTCTTCCTCATCCTTGTATAGCCAGTTGAGGATACCTTTGTCTTCTAATTTTTCTACAAGTGCACCGATTTGGATAAATTTTCCATCAAACTTTTTGATGGGTTGTGTTGCTCTATGCCTTGATGTTGAAGGTTGTTCGTGAGACCTTGGTGAAGTTAGAAACTTTGATAAACATAGGGGTTAAAAAGAGTATTCCCCAATGCCTTGGTATTTTATCTTCATCTTTTTCTCAAAGTCTATGGACAAAGACTTGAATTTTTCTTGATTATTGGAGAATGAGGAATCTTGGGCCTCCCTTTTATGTGGTACCAAAACATTTTCAGTTACCCCCATAGTGTTGCAATACTGAAAGGGGTTAGTGTCTACTGATATCAAGATCTCTTGTTCGTTGTAAGGGAACTTGAGACATTGATGATACGTGGAAGGTACCACTTGCATTTCATGGATCCAAGGATGAACCAAGAGTATGTTATATGTCAATTCTATGTCTAAGATTTGGCACATTGTGTTTTTTTGCACAGGTCCTACTTGAATGGTTAGCACCACTGTTCTTTCAGATGAACTTTCTTCATCATCATAGGCCTTGATAGTGATCTTCTTTTTGGGATCAATAGCTTTCTCGGAGGAGCCCAATGCACGGATAAGCTTTAAGGTACATATATTTAGGCCAGCTCCTCCATATATTAGAACTCTTTTCACTTGGTGTTTGTAAACTAGGACTTTGATATGGAGCGAGGTGTTGTGCGGATGACTCAAAGAGACATAATCGTGCTCTGAAAATGATATGTTATGAGGCACCGTCATATGTGCCACCATGGCTTAGAATTGATTGATATCCAGATTGTTTGGAACTGTTGTTTCTACAAGAGCTTTCCCCAAGATATCCTTATGTTTTAGTGAGAGTTTGAGTAACTCTAATATTGATATTTGGGCAGTTGTCCTTTGCAGTTTATCTACCAAGCTATATTGAGTCTTGGGGAGAGTTGTTGCTTTACATGTGCTCCCCTTCAAGACATATTTTTGGGCCCTTGTTGTCACATTCACCAGCGCATGTTATTGTTTGTCCTTGATCTTTATGGAACTCACCTGATTGTCATATGATGAAATGTGATTAATGACGTTGTCGTATATGTAGTTAATGTGGGCTCCTTTGTTGTTGTCCCTCCTCCCTTGTCATAATTATGAAGAGTATTTTTTAATGCCTCATGATCACCATTGGTTTTATGATCATCGACCGTTATGTCTCCCTTGTCCAGCATGTCTTGAACTAGGTTTTTCAACCTCATGCAATCATTTGTTCTATGCCCTGTTTTTCAATGATAATCACAATAGTGCGAGTCGTTCCACCATGGTGGTTTGACTTGGGTTTCAAAATTGCTTATAATTGGTAATGTGATGATCTTGTTTACCAATATTTCTCAAAATACGGAGTCCAGGCTTTGTCCCAATGGTGTATATGTTCTTTGATATGGGGGAGGTGGAGTGTTAGTGTTACTCCCTTGATTATTGTTGTTCCCCTAATTGTTGTTGTTCCCTCAGTGGTTGTTGTTGTTCCCTCGGTGGTTGTTGTTGTTCCCTTGGTTGTTGTTGTTGTTCCCTTGGTTGGTAGTGCATTGATAATTTTTAGTGCCTTTATTGACACTTCTTTGATTATTGTTGGATGGTGTGTTACCTGATAAAGTCAGCACTGGTTGCTTAGACTTTACATTGTTGGCATCAACTACACCATCATTAACAACACTCTTGTTTATATTCCAAAACTTGGACTTGTCCGAGTTGTTGTTGTTGTATTGATTGCTATAGGTGTTTTTGTTTGATGAACTAACACAATTCCTTGGAGAACTTCAAGGTTCCCTTCTTGATTGAGGCTTCCTCTATTTGGATGCCATTCTCGATTAATTTTTGGAAACTATGTATTTTGAGTTGATAACTCATTTCATCATTTAAATTGTCTATGAAGATTTCCATTTTTTACTTTTCAGGTACATTGCATGGGTACCTTGAGACCATGCGCCTCTATTGTTGTAACAACACCATGAATGTTTCATTTTTCTTTTTCTTCGTATTGCATATGTAAAGCATGGTGACCTCATGATGGATATTATCGGAGTATTGTGTAATGAATTTATTCACCAACTCATTGAATGATCTGATAGGAGGTGTGAGTTTTGACAACTACTCCATTGTTTTTCCTCCCAAACTTCTTTGGAATTGCCTCATCATGTATGTATCATTATGGGAAAACTCCAAGCTCATAGTCCAGAATTCCCTGACGTGATCACGGGGATCACTCTTACCATCGTATCTGTCATACTTTGGTATATTTGAATTTGGTGGGAAGCGTACCATGTTTAGTCTCCTATCAAAAGGATAAGGACAAATGTCCTCCAAAGAGTACCTTATTGTGGACCCTTGTTTCATATCCTGCATCTGTCATTGAAGTGCTTGGAGTTGTTGTGTAATGTTAGCTAGGGGAACATTGTATTTGTTGGACCTTTGATGATGGACATCCCCTTGTTCACTAATGTCGTCGTGATCATGGGTATTGTCTTGGTCGCAGGTATTGTCTTGGGTGTCATATCCTCTCAAGTGTTCTTGATTTTGAGTGTTGAATGTGTAGGCCCTTGGCCTTGTTCTTGGGATTCTTTCATTCCTTGAATTCTCCATGTCAAAATCCTCAGGAATATGTTGGCTTGAGGATGATGTTTTGATGTAAAGAGTTGATTGGTGACTTGTTTTATGTTGTTATTTATAGCAACTATGTTTTTATAGTCACATAAGTCTTGTAAGACAACCGGTAAAACATAATCGGTAGATAAGACAATTTAATAGTGAACCAACAAATAGCTCTTCAACCGGTAAACAGGAACAAAGTTGCATTCAAGCAACCAGTATGAGAGATTGATGAAGAGTTGGATGATACGGTTTTATAGGAGTGACAAAGACATGTATTCGGTGCTACATTCATGACCACATTAGCAGATTCAACAGGATGATTGAGATTTGATGTATAGAGTAGGCTATTTGGAAGAACACTTAATCGGTAGTGATAAAGTCACTAAGATTGGTAAACATGTACAATTTTGTTTTATTTTTGGTTTGTTATGTCGTTGGCCAACATAAGTAAGGTGTGTGATGTAAGTTTGTCTAGATTCATTGAACTTAGGAAATTGTTCCAAGGTTATGAGCTAACTAAGTTGATGTCTATAAAAAATGCGATGAGTTATGAGATAAGTATGTGTGAGATCATTAGCAAAGGATGCGAATTTAATTGTGTGATGATTAGCGAAGCTCTGCATTGATGTGTTGTTGAAGTTTTGGAGGAACTGAAGTGGATCTTATCAGACACATAAGTTTTATATGAAGATCATTAAATTGTTGTTATCCTAACAGTTGCAACAATCAAATCCCTTAACCAGGTAGGTCCTGACAGGCCTTAATTTATAAATCCACTAACACGGTAGCTCAATATTTGAGTTTAAATCCTCTTGCAAGGTTGCTCCTAACAGGGCTCATCATAGAAAACCCCTTCACCGGGTGGCTCCTAATAAGGTCTACTCCTAACAGGGCATATTTGTAAGATCTTAACCAGTCAGAGATTTCTATTCTGCAGATAGTGAATCTTGTGGGTACTAACTCCCACCATGGTTTTTCCCTTTTGGGTTTCCACATAAAAATCATTGTGTTATGGCTGGCATGTTTTATATAGTGTTTGCTTATGTGATTATTTCCCTTGCATGCCTATTGATTTTAAAGTTGTTAAGAGGTGTAATCAGATTCTTAAGGTTTTTGCTTGCACTGATTCACCCCCCCCTCTTAGTGCCTTATAATTTTATTAGAATCTTGACTCCTTTGCTATTTAGCATGAGGAGGTACTTTTGTTTGTCAGAATCTATTAGCCTTTCCATGAGTTTTTGGAAGGTAGTAGTTTGTTGACATTGCTGGATGAGATCCTCAGTGATCTCCTCTTCCCCCATACGTGTGTATTCATAGAAAGGGTTAAACTCCCTACGACTCATGCTTGATTCTAGTTGTGAGTCTGATTCTTTGCTTTTCCAAGACCGAGTGAAAATAGGCATTTAATATATCTCTAAAGTAGTAAATTCCTCCTCTCCTATTGGGGTTCTTGGTGGATTTGGTGGCTCAGGTCAAGCTTCGTTGTAAGTGATGAAAATTATTGGAGAGAAGGTGGGATTTCTTTTTCCCCCTTTGTTGAGACGTTAGTTGAATGTTGCTTTTTGAGTATAAGCCCTACTTCTCAAAGGCTCTTCATCAAACTCGTTGGTTTTTCCTTGAAGATACAATCGCATATGACGCAAGAAAATGCGATGTGATGCAAAGAGTTGACGATTGATGTAGAGAAAATTTCTCCTCTTGATAAGCTCCCTAGGACTAGGTTGTCTCTTCTTCAACTTAGTGTTTTGACGAAGACTTCTTCTTCTCAAAATACGGGGAGTGGTCATACAAATGATCAAAGAATGTTGATGTTGTTGGTTGATATTGGTACTTCATTTTGATACACAA
Source organism: Cryptomeria japonica (assembly GCF_030272615.1). Taxonomy (NCBI): domain Eukaryota; kingdom Viridiplantae; phylum Streptophyta; class Pinopsida; order Cupressales; family Cupressaceae; genus Cryptomeria; species Cryptomeria japonica. The sequence continues at coordinate 716,114,401 of NC_081412.1, forward strand.
GTTCACTAAGTCGAATAGAGCATTTTTTCGATATGCCCTTATGACAAAGTACATCAAATGATATGTATAAAGTCTCCCGATATGGAAACTTAATTTGGCTAACTTGAATATCTAGCTAGGTTTTGTTGTTGAGATACTTGGATGATAAACTCTCGATCACCTGGTTTGATACTCCTCTAATTTGGTTGGATGAAAATATTGCCTAAATATAGTTGAAGCGTTGATAACCACCTCCAAAGGTGCTTTATTGGATTTGAAAATCTCCTTCACTTATGATTTCTCCTTGTTTTGAACTAATTTTTGAGTTTGATTGTTGGATATTTTTGTAAGATATTTTAGCATTTATGACAAGAATACATAGCACACATGAAGACCATGGTCATCCTAATGCTAAACATGTAGTGTATGTTCTTTGAGGATGTGTTCAAATCCCCGATGTTTTCATTGGTTTGGATACAAATAAGACACATCAACTATACTATTTATTCAAGGGTCATTGAAAATATCATAACCCACACTCGATACTCCTTCAGCTCAAACGGTCATGTCACCCCCTAGAGGGCGCCTGTTTTTTTTTCCTTTTTTCCAGAAATCAACCCAAAGAGGATTGCTCCTCAATTGAGTAGCTATCTTGGGAGATGTATGGTGAGTAATCTTGGGGGCAGATTCTTCCCCACCCTTGCACTATGATATTGCCAATGTATGGCAACTAACTCGGCTCAAAGTTTCTACTTCTATGGTTCATAATAAAGGTTCCATTCAGTGTGACAAATGATAAACTCGATTAAGAGACTTCCCAACCTTTAGAACAAAGGCTTTTCAAATCACAAGGATACCAGGGGAAGGTTATCAAATACACATTGTCGTTGGAGGGGATTTTCATTAGCCTCCACATTTAATTATAGTGGGTTGGTAAACTTGGCTATAAAACCGTTGCCCACTTGGGTCGTACCCTTATAACTAGCCCCCTCAAGGCTTCAGGAAGGCGGGCCCTCTAAAGTTTGTAAATGCTTGAAAGTAAATAAATCATGAAAAGAGTGGGTTTGGCTTTTTGGTCACCCAATTAAGGGGAGAGGATATACCTACCACTCAAGACAAAGCATACAAAGTTCTTTTTACCTTTCAAAGCAATGATTATGTAATTCCTAATTGGAAATGTTGCTCCAATCAAACATGGTGTTCATTTTAGTCCCACATAGCAATTGTTTTCTAACTAGGAAAGTGAAATCCTGGTCAACAAAATGAAAGCATGTTGCTATAAAGTAAACCGATTTGCAAAAAGGACAAGTTGATTGTTCTTTTTAACTTGCAAATAAAATGTTGATTGTGAATTTTACCTTTGCAAGAAAATGAAAGATGTGTTGTTCTTTTTTAAGCCCAAATTGAGGTGTTTTTGCTCCTAACTTGCAAAAAGACAGTTTCATTTGTGGTTCTTTTTACCTTTGCAAGTGATGTTCTTTTTAAGCCCAAAAACATGTTTGATTTGTTTTAAAACACCAAAATGAAATGTACAGTTCTTTTTACCAAAAAGGAAATGTGAATTCTTTTTATCCAACTTTAAAAAAGGTAGAAGGAAAACAAAATCCCAATTTAACTCCTCCAACCTACAAGAATTTGTTAGAAACCTACAAAAAAAGAAGTTAGTGAAAATCCTAATCACTAGGTGGGCTAGACAAGACTAATTTGCCAAACAAATTACAAAATTTCTGCCTCTGAGACAAATGCGCTAAAACAGAGTGCAAATGCGCTAAAATAGAAGATGCATGTGCTAAATCGTACTAGAAATGCGCTAAAAGAATATGCAAATGCTCTAAACTGTTAGAGGCCAAAAAAAGATATAAATGCAAATGCGCTAAAACAGGCAGCGTATGCGCTGATCCATACTACAATGCGCTAAAAAAATGGATAAACGCGTTGAAATAGTGAATAAACATGCTAAAATAGGGTTCAAATGCACTGCAACATACAACGTATGCGCTAAAAGAGTCTTGAAAGTTTTCTTGTTTGGACCTGCATAAAAACATTAAAATTTTGATCAATCTAAGGGTCTAGCCCCACGATGGGTGCCAAAAATGTATGCTCAGATTGTTGTACCTACAAAAGAGACACAAACATCACAAACACACCAATGGGACATTTCATTAGAGATTAAAATCAACAAAACACTTTAGTTAATAAAAAACTCTCAAAATCATCTCATTATCCTCTATCTCCAAGGATCTTCAAGATTAAAGGTGGCCCTCACTTGGAAGAGCACTTGATCTTTAAGATGACAACCTAAAGAATGAGATTGAAGGATGAACTAAAATCCAAATGGATGCAACTAAGATCCTAGTGATTAGATGAAAAACTATTGATATGAAGATGATATGCAAGATGGAGGTGTATTTTCAAATTGAAAGATTAAGTGATGTAATTAAGCTAAGATGAAGATGATAATGCTATGAAATTGCTATGAAATTAAGCTAAATGATTGATCTAACACATGGTATAGTCTAACTATGATGCAATTAGGATGGCCTAAATGCTTGAGAGATGCACAATGAGAGCTCCTTGATAACCTGCACAACAAAACAACTATAATATGGATGCATGAAAGTGGATGTTTGGATCCTTTGATGTGAGACAAGGGCTCATCTTATAGAGTTGAAGACTTGAAAACCAATGGTCAAGATTGAATATTGATCAAGGGCTAAGATTGAAGGGGGAATGTGGTCCCAGATTTGAAGGCTTAGCCTTGTGACAAGTGTCACAAGGGGGAGAGGGTGTAAAGGTCAATGTGGTCCCATATGTGTGGTCCTAGTTTGAAGGCTTAGCCTTGTGACAAGTGTTACAAGGGGGAGAGGGTGTAAAGGTCAATGTGGTCCCACATGTGTGAGCACATCTTGGGAAGAACAAATGTCCTAGGGAGAAGGGCGATATATGCTCACACATGTGTGAGCAACCTTGGGAAGAACAAATGTATTGATTAGGATAATGAGAGGATTAGATGAGTTCTAGAAGGATATTAGCATGCTAATGAGAAATGTAGGAGAATGCAAGTGGAGGAAAATAGGCATTTTTAGATCAAATTAAAGATTTCTTTTAGCCAAAAGGGGTGCAACTTGCATTTGTAGTATTTTGCAAGTGGGGTATTTGCAAATAAATAATGATTTATTTAAATGCAAAGAGATTTTTAATCAAATGTAAATTCAATTAAAAGGGGAAAAGCTATTAATTAAATAAATAAGATTTATTCAATTAAGTGGGTAAAGAGTACTTAATCAAACCTTAGTTTAATTCATGGGTTAGATTGGAAGAAAGGGTAATTAATCAAATATTTAATTTGATTAATAGATCAATTAGAACAATATGGATATTAATTAAACCTTAGTTTAATTAATAGGGGAATAAATGATGATTAAATGAATAAAATCCATTTAATTAGTTGTGCCAGTTTTAGGTGTCTACAAATATAATATGAGACCATGTGGAATGGGAAGTGGAACACTACACATGTTAGGAAGAATTAAACAAGGTATGAATTTTTTATTAAAGGAAGGAGAGTTTGAACACAAGCATATGATTCATTTAGTAATGTTTTCAACAAACATGATTTTCTCATTAAACAAAGGGAGGATTCATGCAATGTTGGAGTTCAAAATGATGTTTGCAAGGACCAGTGATCAAAAAAGATATTATGATGATAGTTGTAGAGGGAGAGAATCCTTTAGATAGCCTAAGATTGGATTTTGTAATACAAGTTGATAATGAAGTAGAAATGGCAGTGGAAAACATTTTAATATGTCCAAGAATTAAAAATAAATAAGTGTATGTTGTGATGTTGTCATTGATGGCAACTCATATCAGTTTTGGCATCCGCACTTCATGTTTTCATCATTACAAAAGATTGAGTGAAGATTGGTTTGAGTTCGGTAAGGTCTGGTAAGATGAATAAGATATTTGATAGAATGTTTAGTATTTTGGTTGGCGAATAATTGTGGTTATGTATCTTGCTATGCGGATTTTGGAGAAGGATTGTGGTCTCCGGTAATAAGTTTCATGTTAGTTGGGAGATCCGGTAATCATGTTTTTGGTATGGACTGTGTATAGCAGCTGTAGAGTGTGGTAATTTAGTTCACATATCTTGCAGATTGATTTCGGTGATTGTTTATGTGTTTGAGGTTGATGAGCTATCATGTGGGAAGTGTGTGGTCATCTTGTCTTGGTCTGCATGGGTGTTATGATAAGATTGAGTCAGCTTCTACACGCATTTCATCTTTTGTGACAAGTTCTTGAAGCCAACATGAGGTTGTGACTTAATTTGTGATGCAGATATATAAGAAGGGTTTATTTGATCATTTTGGTGTGTGTTGATGATGGGAGTGCTTGGTATGAGAGACTGTGCATAGTTTCACATGTGCAAGGGTTAGATTTGTGCTTTGGAGTATAGCAGAATATCAGATCAGAGCACAGTTGCGGAGCAGTGCAAGGATATGCTATCTATGATTAACCAGATCTATATACATGCATTTGATGATGCTACTTCATTGTTCAAAATTCATTGTAATCTCTTACAAAAATTCTAGAAGGCAGTGAGCCTTCTGAGGTTGTAGCCCTTATTTGTAAATTGAGGAGTGAGCTCTAGGTAGTGTGCCTGAATGCATGTGCATTCCCCTTATGTAATATTTCTATACTTTTAGCAGAGTATTAATATTCTAGGTTAGAATCCCACTGTGGTTTTTCTCTTAATTGGGTTTCCACATAAAATCCTGGTGTTATGGTGTTGGTGATTATTTGCTATATGTTCTGCATCTATCTTTCATTCAATTGCTTCAAGTGGATTAAAAATCAGTTAATAAATATTTAGTTTTGTAGAACACTGATTCACCACCCCCACTCTTAGTGTTCATTGATTCCAAAAATTGGTATCAAAGATAATTTCCTCAAAAGAATCCTAATAGCTTGAGGTGGATCCTATAAGTGAATCAATGGATTTCAGTAGTCTCAAAGAACAACTACTTGTTTCACTTGATGATCTAGATCAGTCCAAAGCTAAGGTCAAGCAATTGAATGCAAATTTGAAAGATGTTGAGAACTTTATTGATTCACTGAAAGATCAGTTGAATAAGTCAAGAGACAAGAGAAAGGAGATTTTTGATCAGCTAAAGGAGGAAGAAAGTCAAAACATTGATGAAGAAGCCTTGAGGGAAAAGCCGGAAGAATGTGATAGACTAGCTAGAGCGAATATAGTCTAGAAAAATGAAATGGAAGTTATAGTAATGAAATTGAACATGGAGATTGAGGAAAGGAAGAAGAATGAGGAAAATATTACTCAGTTCTTGAAAGACAATTTTGAAGAATGTTTTAGACTTGAAAATGAGAATGGACAGTTGATAAGTGACCTTAAAAATGCTAGAGAACATGAGGAAGATCTTAGAAAGCAGGTCCTACTGCTCAAATTTGATCTTGATGTTGCAAATGAGTATAAGGAGAAGTTCAAAATCAGTTCAGCCAAACTTGATGAGATGATTGCATGTCAAAAGAATCCTAATGATACTCAAGGTCTTGTTTTGAGAAAGGAGAAAGTTCCAAGTCATCTCAACAGAATAATAATTCAAGAAAGCCCCTGGTAAGATAACCCAATGCTCATAAATTTAATGGTAACCACTTTGTTTGCAATAAATTTGGTCATGTGGCTAGTCAATGCAGAAATAGGATGATCAATAATGCTTCATCTTTTACCAGTCAATGTTTCAAATGCAATAAATATGGTCATAAGGCAAATGTATGCAGAACTGTGGTGAGTGATTTTCAAAATAGAAGAAATATCATATGCTATGCATGTGGTATGTTTGCACATGTTGCTAATCAATACAGAACAAGAAGAAATCAGATGAATTTCAGACCTATGCAAGGAAATGTTGTTTGCTATGCTTACAACAAATCCGATCATATTGCAAATTATTGTAGAAGTAGAAATGTGAATAGGAGAGGTCCGGAAGACAAGAACAAGAATGTGAAGCCAAATGAGAAGGGTAAATCAAAAGTTTAAAAGAGATCAGAGATCAAATAAAGAAGACTTCAGTAAACATGAGTAGTGATGATGCAGGAAGTGGGTTCGCACCTGATTCCAGTGCTGGAACTACATCAGGTAACTAAGCTAAGGCATCAGGCCTTAGGAGGAGATTTACATGAAAAAGCTTTCAAACCCTCTGTTGGAGATCTGTACCTGGTTCTGATAGGTTGCAAATGCTTGTTTGGTGATCTTTCGGAAGAGTTTGATGGTTCACAGAAGACTTCTTGAAGATATGTAAGTATGCAAGGTATCCAGAAGAGTTAGGGTTAAGAGAATTTATTATACCTAAAAGTTAGGTATGCGGTGGTTAAAAGGAAAATAAACCTTTCATTTCTCACTTTGCATTCCAATCAAAAGAGTAGTAGAGCATGAAAAAGCAGAATTTCTAGAGACTCAGAGTGAATAGAAGATTCATCGTCCAATCTTGCATCCGGTTGAGAGGTATTTATCGGCTAACACTTTTAAAATTTGAAGCTTGAAATTTCGATATGACATCCTCTAGTATTGCAACCCCATTGGTAGTTGATATCACTGAAAGAGATAGACCCATTTTTAAGAAACATCCTTATAAGTCTATGGGAGATGATCCGAGTGGTACTTTTTCATCCATTCCGTATGGAGTATTGCATGTGGAAGATATTAGGGCTTACATACACTGTAACATTGATGAGCTCGGAAGTGCCCAAATGCTAAATTTATACCCAAAGCACATGATTGATGGAATGGGTAATTGGTGCAGGGGCACAAGGAGAGATGTTTGCATTATTTATTTTTGTGTTGTTCTAGGGTGATATTTTGTGGTAGGATGTGTGTTGATCCATGTTGATCTATGGAGATGTCCACGGTGGTCCCAAGACAATGTAATAAGCCATAAGGCTCCAAAATGTGTCAATTTGGTCCAAAGCCTTATATGGGAATTTTAGTTGTGTTTTTGGTGTTTAGGAGTCTTAGATAGATTGTGTGTTCATTCTTTTCCTTTTGGTGTGAAGGCAAGAGCAACATTGTAATAATGGTCAAAAGTTGCGATGTTGTCATGAGCAATTTTGACAAGTTTTTGCATTTTTGGTTACCTAATGGTTAGTTGGTTGAATGTACATGTTGGGGGTGTTTGGAGGAGTTCCTTGGAATGATATAATCCTGAGTAATGACGCCAATAGGTTAGGAGAAGCTGGTAATGAAATTCTTGTTTTCAAACCAATCAAAAACTGCATTTTACTCCATTTTCCTTGAGTTTTCTGCACTTGTACGGATTTGTACAGACTATAGGCATGAATTGAGAGTCAGAAAAGTTGAGGCTATGAATCACTTTCATTTGATTATGGAGTGAGGTCTTGTAATTTTTGGTTTGAAAGTTAAAGCAAATTCTTTATCATTGGCCTGAGAAACCCTTAAAATCAGGGTTTTGATGCTAGAAGGGTCACAATTCAACATTCCATCTTGGGAATGGCCTGAAACCTTGGGAAATGTTGAATTGGATTGTATAATAAATGTTCCAAGTGGTTTGGGAGGCAGGAAGTGTCATTTGCAATTTTTAAGATGATGCCCTAGGCTTGACATCTCTTATGTGGCAAGCTTGTGCAACAGAAGAAGTGGATGAAACCCTTGTACAACGCATAGAAGGGTGTGAGATTTTGGCATGAGGGGGACCCTTGAACATGTGTATACATTTTAAAAGTGATCAATATTCCTTCTGATATGACTGGTGAAGACTTTTAGTGACAAATCTCCAATACCAACTAGATAGGCCTAATTAGGGGGTAGTGTGGACATACCTCATAAACTCAAAACCTAGATGCCAAAGTGTGAATTTTCCAAGGGATTAAAAAAGGGTATCCAAATATGTAATTTATTCTATGGTTTTTAAGGGGGAATAGAAGTGATTGAGAAAAAAACCAAATAGGAAGCCTAATTGCTTGTAGCCCTCACTAGGTCTCTAAGGGTAAACGATATTGGAGATCTTGTAGAATCCATTCAAAGAGGTCCAAGTCAATGCACATTCCATGTCTCACATATTTTTTCATTCACAAATGTCATACTTCACCACTTGAGAAAAAGATCCTATATGCTAAGGGTTTGGGGTTGTTAGGTGTTCTTGGTTGGAGGGATTGAGACCAGAGGAGTAGAAGACTCCTTGTCAATTTGGAGTTGCCTTATTGTGAGTGATCCTTGGGAAGGATACCAAGCCTTGGGAAGGATAAAGGCAATACACCATTGGATGGTATCTATAGAAGACCCTTTGAAGGTGAAACCAATCAAGTTGTGTACAACACCAAACCCTCTACATAAAATTGATATCAGAGTTGATACTTGGGCTGAAGTAGTGTATGTCAGACACATAATTTGGAGAAGAGGCTAATACAATGCCTCCTAAGAAAATGAATGCATAGGCCATCAAAAAGATGGTAGAGGAGTTGCTTGTTGAGAAACTCAAAGAGACCGGACAATCCAAAGGAAAGGAAAAAGCATGGGATGATAACTCAGAGGAAGAGAAAGAGAATGAGGAGCAGGAGGCTGTTGCTAAAGAGGCTCAGAAGATGGCACCTGACAATGTGGAGATTTTTCCTACCTATGCTGGTAGCATGGATGGAGAAAAGGTGCTTGAATTGATAGAAGCACTCAACAACCACTTTGAATACAAAGAAATTCCCGAGGAGAAGAGAGCGAGTTTGGCTAAATCTAGACTCAAGGGGCTTGCCTTGTTGTGGTGGACGGTATTACAAGAAGAAAGGGTGAATGAAGGGAAGAAGAAGATATCCTCTTGGGAGAGGATGAGGAACAAAATCAAGAGCCAATTCCTACCAATAGACTATGAGGTGCAGATGTACAAGAAGCTACAAAATCTCAGACAAAGAGAGTTAGATGTGAGTGCATACACTGAAGAATTCCACAAACTGTCTTAGATCTAGGAAGCATGAAGAGGAGGTAGAGAAGGTTTCTAGATACTTGAATGGGCTTAGGCAAAACATTCAAGATAAAATAAGCATCTTGGCTCCAGACACAATACACAAGTGTTTTAAATTGGCATTAAGAGTGGAAGATAAGATAAGGAGGAGAGGAGAGCAAAATAATAGAGGAAGAGGAGGCAAAAATTTTAGAGGTAGGGGTGGCTATGGAGGAAGAAATACTCCTTTTAAAAATGGCGATTCTAGTCAACAAGAACCCAATGGAGAATCCAATAATAGCAATGGAGGTTTAGAGGAGGAAGGAGACCTTTTGGCAGGGGTAGACAAGGAAGTCAAGGCAGAGATCCGGGTGTTTTCACCGACAAGTGTTACAATTGCAATCAAGTGGGCCATACCATGAGTAGATTCCTTGAGAAAGCTTCTAGTTCACATGGACCAAAAAGAAGGAACCAACTTGTGCAAGACGATGATAGTCAAAGTGTCAATTCTCCCATGGGAAATGCAGGTCCTACCTTGAGTGGAGATAGTCTTATGCTAAGGAGGACATTATTGAAGGTACCCCAACACAGGGAGCCACCACAAAGGAAGTCGCTCTTCAAGACCACTTGTAAGTCTCATAATAAGGTTTTTAAGGTAATTGTTGATTTTGGAAATGGTAGAGAAATTAAAATTAAAGAGGTTACCACATGTGAGTCCTTATAGGGTTTCTTGGCTTAACAAGGGGCATCATGTAGTAGTAGATGAACAAACTTGGGCTGATTTTGAAATGGGGGATTATAAGGATAGAATCTTGTGTGATATCCTACATATGGATGCTTGTCACCTATTATTAGGCCGCCCTTGGCAATATGATGTTAAAGCACATCATGATGGAGAGAAGAATGTGTACATCATTACCAAGAATGGTAGACAATTTAGGATGGATCCTTTACCTGACCAAGGGGAAGAGAAGATTTTTAGTCCAAGTGTCATGTTGCTTAGTGGTAAGGAGTTTTTCAGAGATCCTCAAGCAAGAGGAGACCCAAGGATTTGCTTTAGATTTGCACCCAAAGGATGAACCTAAACCGGGAAATGGAGAAAAGAAGGAGATTCCTAGCGAAGTACAAGTAATGATGGATAGATACAAAGGGGTTATGGCCAAATACATGCCTGATAACCTGCCTCCAATCAGAGATATCAATCATCAAATTGATCTAATCCCTGGTGTAACCTTGCCTAACAAAGTTGCCTACAAGAGGACTCCTAGTCAGAATAAAGAGATAGCAAGACAAGTGCAAGAAATTATAGATAAGGGGTTGATTAGGAAGAGTTTGAGCTCATGTGTTGTATCTACTATGTTGGCACCAAAAAAAGATGGAACATGGAGGATGTGCACCAATTCCATGGCTATCAAGAAGATCACAATTAGGTACCGATTTCCTATGCATAGGATTGAAGACCTAATGGACTATCTTGGGGGATCATACTAATTTTCAAAGATTGATTTGAAATCTGGCTATAATCAGATCAAAAGCAGACCTAGTGATGAGTGGAAGATAGACTTTAAAACAAATGAGGGCTTATATGAGTGGATGGTGATGCCATTTGGGCTTACAAATGCACCTAGTACCTTTATGCGCCTCATGAATGAGGTATTGGTTGCATTTATTGGAAAATTTGTTATTGTTTATCTTGATGACATCTTGGTGTTTAGAAGGTCCAAGGAAGAACATTTGAAGCATTTGGATCAGGTTTTAAGGAAGCTTCATGAGGAGAAATTGGTAATCAATCTAGAGAAGTGTGAATTCATGAAAACTGAATTGGTGTATCTAGGCTTTGTGGTTTCTAGTGGATGTTTGAAAATGGATCCTTCAAAGGTTGAAGCTATTGTCAATTGGCATACACCTAGGATAGTAGCTGATGTTAGGAGCTTTCATGGATTGGCTTCTTTTTATAGAAAATTCATCAAAGGTTTTAGTCATGTTTTGCTCCTATTCTTGATACTATAAAATGAGGAATCAAATGCAGGTTTGAATGGATAGAGAAGGCATCCCAAAGCTTTGAGATTTTGAAGAGGAAGGTTGTAGAGCTTCCCACCTTGAGACTCCCTAACTTTGATCAACTTTTTATAGTTGAATGTGATGCAAGCAAGCAGGCAATAGGTGCAGTCCTTAGTCAAGAAGGACATCCAGTGACACTTTTCAGAGAAGTTGAATGAGGCTAAGAAAAGGTGTTCAACCTATTATTTGGATCTCTATGCAATGGTACAAGCACTCAAAAAGTGGCACTGTTACCTTCTTCCAAAAGAGTTCATTGTTTACACTGATAACCATGCATTGAGTTTTCTTAATGGACAGGAGAAGTTGAATCAAAGGCACATCAAGTGGGTTGAGCAACTCCAACCTTACACCTTCACCATGAAACATAAGAAGGGTGTGTCTAACAAGGTTGCAAATGCTTTGAGTAGAAGAACCCTCATTGTCCAAGAAATTCAATTGCAAAGCATTGGTGTTGATTCTCTTAAAGCCATTTACAAGGAAGATAAATATTTTCAATATGCATATGAAGTATGTACTAAGTTTGTTGACTCTTTTCATGTTGATTTTCCTAATTTCATGTTGCAGGATGGATTTCTCTTCAAGGGGCATCAACAATGCATTCCTTAATGCTCTATGAGGGAGAATATCATTAGGGAAAAGCACAATGGTAGTCTTGGAGGTCATTTTGGTTTGGAAAATACCTTGGAGCAAGTATCAAGGTTTTAATTTTGGCCTAAGATGCAAGAGGAAGTAAGAAGGTTTGTTGAGAATTGTCCTATTTGTCAAAGGTAAAAAGGTGTTTCAACTAATGCCAGATTATATCAACCTTTACTGATTCCTACTAGGCCTTGGGAAAGACTTAGTATGGATTTTGTACATGGTTTGCCCAAAAATCCTAGGAGGTTTGATAGTGTCTTTGTAATTGTTGATAGGTTTAGTAAGATGGCTCATTTTGTGCCATGTAAATGCACAAATGATGCATCTCATATTGCAGGTGTGTTTTTCAAAGAGGTTGTAAGGATACATGGTTTACCTCTCAATATTGTCATTGATAGAGACTCCAAGTTTGTGGGTTATTTTTGGAGGACTCTCTGAAAGAAATTAGGTACCAATATGTCATTTTCTTCAACATACCACCCTTAGACTGATGGACAAACTGAGGTGGTTAATAGATCTCTTGGCAATCTCCTTAGATGCCTTACCAAGCAACACGGACAAGGTTGGGACTTGGTGATTGGACAAGCTGAATATGCATATAATGATTTAGTCAATAGAAGTAGAGGGAAGAGTCCATTTATAGTTATGTATGGCTTACACCCTAGAGGGATATTTGAACTTAGAGATCTTGGAGGCATGGACAAAAGGAGTGCCCAAGGTGAAGACTTTGCAATTACTATGAAGGAGATTAATGATCAAGTTATACTTTCACTTCAACAAAGTGCTGATAAGTACAAACTCAGAACAAATGTTAAGAGGAGAGATGTTCAAGTCAAGGCAGGGGATTTGATGATGGCCTACCTAAGGAAAGAGAGACTACCCAAGGGCCAACCCTCCAAACTACTCATGAAGAAAATAGGTCCTCTCTGAGTGGTTCACAAATTTGGTAACAATGCATATGAAGTTGAACTTCCACCAGACTTGGGGATATCTCCCATCTTCAATGTGTGTTATCTTACAACTTTCAAGGGGTCTTTTCCTGATGCAACACCTGATTCGTCTCTTGTGGAGGAAGATGTAGACTAGGTGAAGGATCTTCCACCTAGAAGGCCATTGGAATTGGAGTGCATTCTTGACTCCAAGGTTATCAAACAAACCAGAAAAGGAGTGTACATGGACTACCTAGTCAAATGGAAGGGGCTTCCTGAATCTGAAGCTACATGGATGTCTGAAGGTGATATCATCGAGCATGGAACCATAGTCACTTGGTTAGCAACTCAGGGCAATTGAGTTTTCTTGTCCCGGGGAGAATGGTGCAAGGGCACAAGGAGACATGTTTGCATTAATTATTTGTGTGTTTTTATAGGGTGATGTTTTGTGGTAGGATGTGTGTTGATCCATGGTGATGTCCATGGTGGTCCCAAGACAATGTAATAAGCCATAAGGCTCCAAAATGTGTCAATTTGGTCCAAAGACTTATATGGGCGTTTTTGGTGTTTAGGAGTCTTAGATAGATTGTGTGTTTATTCTTGTCCTTTTGGTGTGAAGGCAAGAGCAACATTGTAATAATGGTCAAAAGTTGCAATGTTGTCATGAGCACTTTTGACAAGTTTTTGCATTTTTGGTTACACAACAGTTAGTTGGTTGAATGTACACATTGGGGGTGGTTGGAGGAGTTCCTTGGAATGATATAAGCCTAAGGAATGATGCCAACATGTTAGGAGAAGTTGGTAATGAAATTCTTGTTTCCAAACTAATAAAAAACTGCATTTTACTCCATTTTCCTTGAGTTTTTTGCATTTGTACGGATGATAGGGATGAATTGAGAGTAGGAAAAGTTGAGGCTATGAATCACCTTTCATTTGACATTGGAGTGAGGTCTTGAAATGTTTTGGTTTGAAAGTTAGAGCAAATTCTTTATCGTTGACCTGAGAAACCCTTAAAATCAGGGTTTTGATACTAGAAGGGTCACAATTCAACATTCCATCTTGGAAATGCCCTGAAACCTTGGAAAATTTTGAATTGGCTTGTATACTAAATTTTCCAAGTGGTTTGGGAGGTAGGAAGTGTCATTTTCAATTTTTAAGATGATGCCCTAGGCTTGACATCTCTTATGTGGCAAGCTTGTGCAACAAAAGAAGTGGATGAAAGCCTTGGACAACGGATAGAAGGGTGTGAGATTTTGGCATGAGGGGAACCCTTGAACATGTGAAGACCTTTGAAAAGTTCCCAATATTCCTTTTGATATGACTAGTGAAGACGTTTAGTGACAAATATCCAATACCGACTAGATAGGCCTAAGTAGGGGGTAGTGTGGACAGACCTCATAAACTCAAAACCTAGATACCCAAGTGTGAATTTTCCAAGGGCTTCCAAAAGGGTATCCAAATCTATAATTTATTCTAGGGGTTGTTAACAGGGAATAGAAGTGATTGAGCAAAAACCCAAATAGGAGGCCTAATTGCTTGTAGCCCTCACTAGGTCTCTAAGGGTAAACGATATTGGAGATCTTGTAGAATCGGTTCAAAGAGGTTCAAGTCAATGCACATTTCATGTCTCACATATTTTTTCATTCACAAATTTCATACTTCACCACTTGAGCAAAAGATCCTATATGCTAAGGGTTTGGGGTTGTTAGGTGTTCTTGGTTGGAGGGATTGAGATCAGAGGAGTAGAAGACTCCTTGTCAATTTGGAGCTGCCTTATTGTGAGTGATCCTTAGGAAGGATACCAAGCCTTGGGAAGTGTTGACTTCTGTTTTGACAGACCCACCAACAGTCAGGTAGTTTATGCAAACACTCACCACCTCTCCTGAAAAGTAACGAGTTTGGAAGAACTCACTACCCCAAGGTCTCTGTAGTTGGGTCTCGATGGTGATGAATAGCTCAATGGTTGATGTGGTTATACCTGTAAAGGGGCTTGCTGGTTAGAGCTAAATCTTGCTGGTTAATGGACAATTGCACTTCCTCTTTTTTTTTGTATTTTTATGATTTAAGATTCTCTAGGGAAATAAAATGCGAAGCGTAAGGGAAACAAGAAAATAACAATAAAGATCAACACAATGGCAACTTAATAAAATATTCAATTAGATCCCTGCAATTTGAGCAATTATCAGATATTATCCAAGTTAGCATTCAACAACGGACTTCCATAAAACCTGCAAAATCATCAATGTCACAAATCTGTGGACATAAAATCATCAACAATATGGCCTATCACAGTAATTCTCATACACCACTGACATGCGCAATATGGTTCATAACATGATAGACAAAAAGATTACCACGTTGCTAACTCAAAATAATAGATGTTACCAATTACACAGAACAATTTGGTAGAATGTAGATGTAGATCGGGCAATCTACAAGCTGCTTTTCATATTAATCTCCATGAATGTATAACAAAAATAACTCAAACTTCTTAACAATCTACAAAATACTCTAAAAATCTCTAAGTGGGCCACAAATCATCAATTTGGGACCCTTAAAAATGAATCCAACTTCTCAATTTATAGAAGTTCTTCACCCTATTATTTAGGAAATAACTCTACCCTAAATTAAGAACTAAAATTAGGAGTCGCAGTTAACTTGCAAGTTTCTGCCCGGACACTCCACTTAACAACTACAAAACGGATGCTGCATGAGCATTACAAAGACCATGCTGGGTGAGCCACGTTTTCATAATCATGCGGGATTTCTTTCAAAATTGGGACCTGAGTGGGAGGAGCAGTTTTAAAATCAAGAAAAAGCTTTGCTATCTTTAGCAATTCTGTGCCTATCCTTTATTTCTTGGTAAAAGCCTTATAATTTTCAATTATGCATGCAACTTCTTGGACTGGCGGATTGGCTACATGCTTAATTCTAAATTTATATTTCTTCAAAGCCTCATCTGCATGTGCTCCTTGTTCCCCTAACTCCTTTACCGTATCCGCCACCTCTTGACACTGAGTAATCAGCTATGTGTATCTATCCATAAGGGCGGCATCGAACTGGGCAGCAACTCCTAGGTTTTGTGCCTCATATGTATCCCATTGATGCAAAACTTGTTGTTGGTCCATTATTCCAGTATCAACTATTCTGAGGCCAAAAGGCCCTAGTATATTCATCACAAAATTCTCATATGACAAAATCTGTCTAAGGAGAGGGTCCTGAATGCTAGTCATCTCCTTGATATACTACTGATACATCTCTATTTTCAGCTCCAAAATGTATATGTAGGACTGTAAATTCTCACAACTATCCCCTCCTAAGAGGTCTTCTTTTACTATCAGCTCTTCTCCTAACCGTAGTATCCTTTCCAAAATTTAGAGTTGTTTATTAAAGGTGCTCTCCTTCTGCTCCCATTGTGTGGAACAAGTTGCCAAAGCTCCACCTACATGTACCGCCTTATGGTATATCTCCATTGTATTCTATAGAAATAATCTAATCTTGGCTGCATTCACCTGAGTCCAAGATTTGGCGGCCGCAGCTACTCGTCTCACCTTCAGTAGTGCCTTTACCTCTCCCTCTGGCAGTGATGAGGTTGAAGGTAGGTCGTTCGTTCTGCAAGAGTCCAAAGGTTTACACATTTCTATCAAGAGCTAGTTATACTACCCAAGTTGCGCCTTAAGCTCCATATTTGAAGTGTGCTCCTTTTCCACGCTGCCTCTGACAACGCTTGTGGCTAGCTCCAAGGTATCTAGTTCTCCCCACTTGGTTTGCTTACCTAGGTTTATCTGTGATACTTGGTATTTGGGAGAAGCTTGTCCCTCGGCCTACGATGGAACCGCCACATCTGCAATCACTTCACCAGAACTAGTTTTTGATAGGTGATGAACCGTCTTAAGCTTCTTAACCTTTGGTGGTTCCTCAGTGATTGCTTGTTGTAAAGTAACCTTGGGGAGCTCTGCTTTTCTCTTTTTCTTCCCGAAGGTGAACTCCAGCCATTGTGGTATATCTTCGGCTTTATCACCTTGATGTGATACAATATCTGCAATTATGACATGAACCTCTGCCTGCTCTTCTGCTTCATCTCTTGCTTCAGCTCCCGTTTGCCCAGGATCCTGAAATGATGAAATCTAGCGGGCTAGGTTAGCTTGGAGAGCTTGTTGTTTGTGTAATTCTCCTAGCTTACCACTGACCTCCTCATTTAATGCCATTTCTTCATCACCTGGCTTCATCTCTGCTTGCCTGGCTTCTATATCCTTAAGTAGGTCTTCTTGGTCTTGAGGAGTTAGAATCAACCTTTCATTCAAGATGTCTTCTACCTCACCCCCTACTTGTTTGCTCCCTAGCGGTTGTTGTTGCTCGAGATCCTCTTCCTCCTGGTCAGAGTCTGACTTGACGTTTCTAATTTTTACTTCCTCAGTAGTGGATGTGAAACCTTGCATTCACGATTGCCCTATGGATACATTAACTAATGGTGGTGCGGGAGCAACGGTGCCTGAAGTACTTGTTGTACCTGTGGAAGGTGTTTGAGCAGGTACCTCCTCAGTGGATTCTACTCTCTCTTCTTGTCCCTGGGTACCCTCTTCTTCAGTGTGGCCTATAGTGGTCCTTGGTGGGAGAACTTTGGCAAGTGGAACCGCGCCTAGCCCATCGGTCACCCCTAGGTCTGCAACCTTTTTCAGTAGTTCGGACTCCTTCATCTTCTCCTGAAGTTTCTTTAATAAGTCCTCAATACTCTCTTTTGGCCTACCTTCCTCACTTGGGTCGGTGGAGGTATTCTGCCTTGAGGCTGACCTTGTCTTTCGGGCGTACTCCTTATGGCCCCTTGACTGAGGTACCCCTGAGGTGGAATTCTTCTATTTTGTCTTTGACACACTCGGCCTTACCCTCTGGCTTAACCATTGTTTAGTTCTGTTGATGACTACCTGGGAGACCTTCTCCATATCTGTATCCTCACTTGCAGACCATTTTACTGAGGAGAGGGGCCTCTTGTCTATCCCTGATTCTCTATAAATTAGATCAAGTATCTCTCCATCA
The DNA here is from genome assembly GCF_030272615.1 of Cryptomeria japonica. Classification (NCBI taxonomy): domain Eukaryota; kingdom Viridiplantae; phylum Streptophyta; class Pinopsida; order Cupressales; family Cupressaceae; genus Cryptomeria; species Cryptomeria japonica. Next base: position 716,132,000 of record NC_081412.1, read on the forward strand.
TCCCTCAGGTCTTTAGGGAGGTTAGTCTCAATACCAAAATCTCTCACCTACGACACAGACAACCTGTTATAATTCTTCTCCCTGGCTTCAAAAATGTCCTGCAAGTTGGCCCAAAAGTCTTCCAAGCTGGGCTTATGCCCCTCATATGCCTTAGGCATAGCTTGCTTAAGTTTCCCGTAGGGATCATAAAATTCCCTAGCGTGCTCGTATTCCTTCAATTTTAGATCTTGAAGTTCTTGTTCTGCCAACTTTGCCACCTGTATCTTGGAACAGGCAAAATACCCAATGGACATCGAGAAATCAATTCCTACCTTATGCTTTGATGACAACAGTGATTGGAGGCGTACAAGCTGCCTTACATATTCTAACAGGATCACCCTATCATTGCAATAACAAGGCAGCAACATTGGGTTCCCTGTGAGTCCACTAACCCTGATATAAGTGGATCGCGGGTTTTGGATAAACTAAGACGCCCACTCCCAGATGATAGCCATAGCCTTGGGGCTAATCCGGTATCCTGTATCTCCTGTTAATTTGATGATTATTGGGAAAATAAAGGCATCATTAACCCTTTTGAAATGTACCTTAGAATTGGCTAGAGTAAGTTGGGAATAATACTCCCATATCTTCTTCGATCCCTCCTTCTCTCCTAATTGTCCTTCTACCTGTAGGCCTGGAAATTTTTCGGCTCTGGCAGCTACCCAAATGACATAGGACGTGAAAAAGAACTTCTGGGTATGCTGCACATCCTTCATCTGCTTACAAATATTGTCAGAAAGGATTTGTAGCCAATCAGAATATTGCTTCCCTACCAATATGGTACTCATAAATTGGAACATCCAGGGGTGGAAATGCTTGCAGTCAGGCTTGTCGAAGGCCCTACTAAGCATAATAATCAAGTCCCTTCGAGGCTCTTTGAAGTCTGCCCTTAGGACCTCTGTAGTTTTGAGCCCTGTTTTTCTCTCTTCTTCCAGCTAGTTGGTATTCATGTGTCTTTTGCTAGCTGATACCTTGTCGTTCCATGCCTTCGAGGCCTCTTCTTTAGTTCATAAGAATGCCTCTTCCCTAGTTGGGATTCCAAATATGAACCCCAACATATCTGGAGACAAGTCGATAACAATTTTTCCATGTGCATCAGTGCACTTTCTGGTCTTTGGATTGTAGAATGGGGCGATGGCCATTATAAATTCCGGTGCTTGTAGCGACTATGGGAATATAGTAGCTTCCACTAGACTAGACCTCTTGATTCTTTGGTGGAGAGCATCTAGGTTGGGTTTATCCAATTGGGTTCCAATATCCCCAATTTCTATGTGACCTACTTCGGTGTCCATGACCCATTTAATTTGATCATCCAGCTTTGAAACATGGACCTATCCCTGATATTGGTATTTCATGGTGGCTAGAAGTCTGTCAATTTCTTTGCCTCTCTTATTGGCGGATGAGTCCGTCTAACCACTGGAACCTGCAGGCAAAACACAAATTTTCAGTCCTAAATACTAAACATAAATTTTGATTCACTTCGGGGTCTCGGGGTCTCGGGGTAAGTGTAAAGGAAGAAGGCTTGGAACTCCAGGGATCCAGGGTTCTGAGGTGGAGTCTATTGAGGAGAAAGGTTTTGTGCAGTTTGTTCATTTTCTGGCATTGGATGAGCCGGAGTGGGTTCAATAAATTTTGAGAAAGATACATGATGAATTCATGTAGCTTGACAAACCTTACAAGATTACTAAGAGTGCAATCAAGGCGGTAACTTGCTTAAGCTCAGTCGGTGAGGTGCCTACTCTAAGAAATGTCAAGAATCAAAGGATTACTGAGGCAACCGGTTCTCAATTTGATAATAGATCAATGAAAATCCATGATATTATTGAATATGACATCTGATATGTATCTATGGTGATGGGTTACAAATTATATCAGTACAACCGAGACAATTTAGTATCTGGTACAACTATCTATGTGGCTTATCAGATATTGATAGAAGATAAAAGTATGCTTTGTGTGAAGTGCTCCAAAGAGAGCTATTGAGCAATTTAAATAAAATCAAGCAAGATAAGAAGCATGTATTCTGATGCAGGAGCATCCTCGGTTTATGAGCAATCTTGCATCAACCAAAAATATTTCCTTTCAGTTTAGTTCTTCTTTAGTTCAACATGCAGTTTTTTGTGTTCTTATCGTTGGTACCGGTAGTTGCTTGCTTTTCATTACAGATCATGTTTTCAGTTTCCAGGCTGGTTCATGTGCTTAATTCTAGATTTTTAGTCCATTCGGCTTCTTTTCTGGCTAGTTATCGCTCTCGGTTGGCTGTTTTTGGGTTCTGGGATAGTTCTTGTGCTTACTGGTTGGTTTTCCTTCATTACCAGAGTGATTATTGGCGTGTGGATCTATTTTGGGTCTTTTCTGATGTTCTTTGGCGTGTGGCCGACCTTCCTGCTGAACCACACTTCTTGGTTGTTATTTTCTGGAAAGATTTCTTTCATTCTTAAAGTCGACCTAGTTACACGTTTCATTTTCCTACATTGGTAAATGTAATATTTTGTGGCCGACCTAAATATGTTCCAGAGGGTATAAATATGGCACTATGTAATCATTTATAGGGGCAGAGGAAGTAGAAATGAGAATGAGGATGGATATTCACATTTAGTGATCTAGTTGATTCTTAGAGTCTAGGTTGGATTGTATCTGGCTTGAAGCGTGCATGTAACCGGTTAACTATCAGATGTTCTATGATGATTGTATGATGATAACTGGTTGGTTGCCAGAAGTTCTGAGGCAATAATATGATTTGTTTCTATAATCTTTCTATATTTTCTTATTTCTTTCATTGTGTTACTCTTGCTGCATAAGTTGATCAATTCTCTTTTGAGGGTTTCACCGATTATGGCTACATCATATTCAATTTTGGAACCTTGATTATATGTGTAGACACATAAATCTGTCCACATAATTAAATGAATTTTAAGTATTTATTCGATTATTTAACCATCAGTCAACAGTTAATTAAATTAATATTTAATTAATTCATCCTCAACCTTTTCTTCTATTAACTAAATAAATTATTCAATTTATTTAGATTAATTCATTAAACCATACTCTAACAATCAATTAAATGAAGAAAGCATATTTGTTTAATTAACCCCCTTTCCTCATTTAAATAAATAAATATTTATTTAAAATCTCTAAAAAACTCCCCCCCAACTTGCATTCTCCTACAAATACAAGTTGCACAATTCTAGTTGAAATAAATGAATTTTATTTTAATTAAAGTCCTATTTTCTCTCACCCACCAAACCCACTTGCATCCTAAACCCCTTCTAGATTCTTCTAATCCATTCCAAATTAGCCTAATCCTATCCCCTAATTATTGTCACATTCTTAAGCAAAGAGAAGTCACTTCTCAAAGCCTCCAAAGTCTTTGAAAAGCATTAAAGGCTTTTAATTCTCCAACAAGTTAACCCCCAAAGTCTTCTAAACCATTTATGGTTCTTACATAACCATTTATGGCTCTTACATAACCATTAATGGTTAAACTCAACTCACCCACATGGTTAGAGATTTTCCCTCTAACTCAACCCTCATTTAACTCATGGGTCTATTCAAGCATTCATTGCTTTGACCATGGTTATCCCCACTAACTCTTGCACAAGAGTTTGTCCATTGGATAAAGGCATTATTCATTGGATAAAAGCTTTTATTCACTAACTCAAGCCTAACCAACCCCTCCTAGGATAACCTTCATGTCATCTCAAGCAGTTAATGCTTCTTCCATCTCCTCTCAAGCCATCTCATGTTGACATTTGTTATCATGGGATTGGGTTGAAATCCATCACATGGATCATAAACCCATCAATCCTGGCCCTTGTTAAGATTACTCAATCTTGACCATCCATGCCCCTATTTTCCCTATAAATAGAGCACTCATTCTTCATTTAAAACAAGGAGAAGTCTTTATGCATCAAAATTATAGTCATTTTAAGAGAGCATTTTAGAATCATTAACATTGTTATTTTGATAAAATTTACATAGACTAATTAGGTGCTTTCTCATAGTAAACTATTTACACTTGCATAGGCATTTGTTCTCATTTTCATAAACATCTTGAATCTTCATAAGACATCCATGAATAGTGCAAAAAGCTGAGAGCTACACTCATGTTGGACTTGGAGAGGAGAGGAAAAAGGGAGGAGCAACTATGAGCATTGTGGGGAGCATCTTAGGGGGTTTCCTTTCCCTCTTTCATTTCTGTATGCTTCTTCTTGTATGCTTTTTATCTCTCTTGATATGCATGTTTAGGTTCATAAGTTCATTTGTGTTTCGTTTTTATTATCACTAACATATTAATGTTTGAACTTGTGTCTCGTGCCTTCCTTTTTAGCGTGCATCAATATGTTTATATTTCTACTATATGGATGAGATTCTGGGAGTTGGGAAGGTGTAGTGGGCCTATGACAAGCCGGTAGAAGTGCAGATCAAAGAAACACTTAATGATCTTGGAGATGCTACAGTCAGGAATGGTATTCTTTGGAGATACTTCAAAAAATTTCAAAACATGATGCAGAGCCGTGAGATAATTCCTAAGGAGATTGTGGAGAAATATGAAGACTCAATATGCTTCATGGTTGATACTAACCAATGTCTTATGGAAGCTGTAGAACCTAGAACTTCATGGATCATGCCCATGGGATATGAGGTTGAAGCACAAATTATTGATGCATATGCTTAGCATGTATTGAGCAAACTAGTGGACTCATCTGAAGAAATATTTGGGACTTACAAAGAGAAGAGCTTGGACTTACACTCTAAGTTCAAGAAGCCTGCGATGTAGAGAAAAGACAAGAAGGAAGTAGAGTAGTTGGCGGAAAATATGGGAATTACCAAAGAGGCAGTTCGGAGAGCTAGGGAGAAGAATATTTTGAAAGAAGAAGATATGGTTAAGCCAAAGAAGGCTAAACCTAAAGCTCATGTTCCTAAGCCAAAGCAACCAAAGGGTTCTGCACCCTCATCCAGTGGTCAAATACCTATGCGTTCACCTAAGCCTCAAGTCAAACCATCTGGTGAAGGTAAGAGGAAGTGAGGATAGGCCAGAATACTCATCCCTGATAATGAAGAAGAAACAAAATTAGATGATGCGGTTAAGGAAATAAAGAAGAGTGGTAAAGCTGCTAAAATTGTCAAAGATAAATCATCTGGTGATAAGCAGTTCAACAATAAGACCCAATCAGATGACTATGTTATGATTGTCAGAAAGGTTAAGGCAACCATCGTCAAGGAAGGTAACCTCAAACCTAATTCTAAGTATTATGAGTTATTGGATGATGTCGGAAAGAGAACCATAAAAGAGGTGTTGGTGTAAATAATTATTCATCATGGATATTATTACACCTTACTTAAGTTTACTTAGGAAATGCATTTTCATAGTAGTTTGGGTATGAGACACTTGGGTGTTTGTGCCACATTGGGATAGTGTGTGTAGGAGAAATTCCACCTTTTATGGTGTTGATCTTGTTGTTACATTCCACTCTTGTTGTTACACTCCACATTCAGTGGGTGATCCACCTCATGTGGACTATAATATTATTTCTCCTACCTACCCACACCTATTTCCTACCTACCCTTGTTTCTTATTGAGCCACATGTCATGTTTGTGTGCTCACATATCCCTAGCCTTGCCTATATAAGCAAGCTCATCTACATTGTATGTAACTATTGAATTTGATTATTGATCATTTTCTATTGATGAGAATACATTTTATTCTTGTCCTATATTGTGTCTCTATTTTGTACATTTCATTGAGCTCTTGATCTTGGCAAAATCTCACAAGAGGCAACCATTGAATATTTGAATATATATAATAGAGCTTTAATTGAGATAATGTCGAAGATTCCTCAAAGTTTATATGATATTCTAGACATGAGGAAAGAAACAACTAGAATAGAAGAGGAAAGGATAAGAGAATATATGTTGGTCCAACTCTGTCTTGTGATAGCAAAGGAAAAGATTGATAGGATTCTTGATGAAAATAAGGAAAAATTCAGAAGCAAGAAGCGAGTAAACAAAATTATGATTGGTATAAGTGGTGAGGTCAGAAAATAAACTAAACAAATTTTGAAGGCAATTCTATTGGAGAATCGGTATGAGGTGATACCAGAGAAATCTCAGGAAGATGTTGAGAAATATGTTTCGGAAGTCCTAGGTATGCCATCTGTAGGAGAAGAGTCAAAAAATAATGAACCTTCTATTCCTTAAAGGTCAGAATAAATTAGTCCCAGAAGAAGATTAAGTTGAAGGAGATAAGGGCAATACTGATGCAGAGAAGGCTAAGAATCCTCTAGTCGATGTCAAGAATGCAGACTCAGAAGAGAATGTAGTTCAGGAGAAGTCAAAAGTTAAGGTTGCAACTGAGGCGAGAGAGATTGAAGATCTAGTAAAGGGGAAGCAAATTTATGTAGAGGATCTGGAATTCACTCAAGGCCCCATCAACCTTGCTTCTTTGTCCCCTGTTTAGGTGCTTAAATTGGTCGCATTTTCTCAAGCCAAAGCCCGTGAAGATTTGGAAAAATCATGTTCAAAGAACAATGAGTTGGTCACTTTGGCATCCGATGTATTGGAGAATCTCATGCCTTCATTTCATAAGGACTTATCAGACACTCCATCTGACAATCTGAAAATCCCAATCAATTATGTGGATAATTACTTTCAATCATTTGAAGAATTTGTTGAAGAGAAGGTCCGAAATGAATTCTATGCTAGAAGGTTTTAGACTCTGAATAATATGATTGCAGATGACAAATTCACCTAGGATATGGGTATAAAAGGAATTCAAGATGCATTGTTTGAGGGAGGAAATATTTATAAGTCATGTTTAGTTCTATCCAAGTTTACATAGGATATTGAGAAAAAGGTCCAAGAGCATGAGGATCAACTTGTCAAATTATCTCAGTCATTTGATCTATTATCAGTCTCCTTGAGCAACCATGAAGCTTGGGTAATATCTTTGCTTGAGAATATTAGGAGTTTGAATCAGGAAAGGTGAAAATTATTAGCAAAGTGTGTGAACTTAGGATCTATATCACTCCTAAAATGGATATTATGCTCAGTGGTTTGGAAGATGCTCAAACTGCCATGAAATCCTCAGATCCATCTTATCAAAGATCAGTAGAGGCACTTGCATACTTGATCAGTGAGCTCATAACTATAATGAAGAGTCTTAAGAAGAGCTGGGATAGCCATCTAAACTCCTTGAGAAATTCTCATGGAGATATTTTTCAAATTTTGTGAGTATAATTGTGTACATATGTATGTAGCATTTTTTGTTTGGATTTTTGGTTGCCGAAAATCTGTTGTATATGCTTAAAATTCATCATTATTCAATTAGAATCAAAGGGAAATCATGAAACCCTAACTAATCAAAGAATCCTAAATAAACCAATGAAATAATGCGAAACATAGTAATAGGAATATAAAATATTCAATTAAGATTCCCTATTCCATGTCTGCATATGGATTCCATTGTTCTTCTCTTCTTCATGGTTATGATGGCTCTCAGATATCGCGCTGGTAACCTATAAGTGACACAAAGATTCAAAGTTCATGATTGTTGAAAATGGAGATTGAATGTTGAATTTATAGAACATAATGATTAAGAGGTGGAACTCGGGTGAGCTCACATGCTGATTGATAGTTGAATTGTTGATTTGGAGGTGGAACATAATATATTGAATTGATAAATGAGCTAACCGATTGAGAAAAAAAATGATTGAAAGATAGAAAAAGAATGATTGGAGGATAATTAATTGATGACAAAGAAAGCTTTATTTAGAAAAAGCTAATTGGAAGATAGAAATAGAATGATTGGAGAGAATTAAAGAAAAGATCTAATTAATCAATTAATTGAAATGACCAATTAAAATAGATGGAATAGTTAACAAAGATGACTGATTGAATGTTTTTTTGGAAAAAAGCAAAGTGGAAGATAGAAATAGAGATTGAAAAGATAATGATTTAATTAATTAATTAATTGAATTAATTAATTTAGCATGTGCTTGCACTTTGACTTTGATTTTTAATTTAATCTTTGTATGAGATTTAATTCAAATATTGAATTTATTTTAAATTCAATTTGTTATTTGAATCTATTTAGAACTTTGACTTTGATTTTCAATTTGATTTTTGAAATCATGCACATGTATTTGAAATTAGAAGAATATGAAATTAAATGAAATTAGAATTTGGGGATTTGAAATTCTAATTAGAAGAATTAATTAGTTAATTAAATGAAATTAGAATTTGGGGAATTAGAATTGGTAGAAGAATTAATTAGTTAATTAAATAATTTAAAGAAATAATTTAATTATTTAGAAATTGAATTTAATTGAATAATAAAGATTATTTAAATTAAAGGATTAAATCACAACTAAATAAATAATAAATATTTAATTAATATTTAGAAAGGGGTCAATGAATAATTAATGAGAGATAGAAATTGAAAATGAATAATTAATAAGATGATGAAGAAATATGAATTTAGAAGAAAAAGATTAATTAGCTTAATTAAATAAATTAAATAATTAAAGAATTATATAATCAATTAGCAGAATAATAATTAGTTAATTAAATGAAATTAGAATTTGGGGAATTGGAATTGGAATTAGAAGAATTAATTAGTTAATTAAATAATTTAAAGAAATTATTTAATTATTTAGAAATCGAATTTAATTAAATAATAAAGATTATTTAAATTAAAGGATTAAATCACAATTAATTAAATAATAAATATTTAATTAATTTTTATTTTTTAAGCAAGTGCTATCAAGGTGGGGATAGCGCCCTATATTAATCAAAACATATATTACAAAATATATATGACTGACTCAATCTACCTACCAACTCGACGAAATCGAACAAGACAAAACAAGACAAAACAAGACAAAACACAACCAAATTACAATAGCCTTAAAATGGTGGCCACCCACTCTCCCATAGTCGCCAACTTATTAATGTTGGCTTCCAAAAGCCAACCATCTTCATTCTGCATCATCCTCCTAAACGGGCCTATGTCTGCATTCGTGACCCCAACCCGGAAGACTTCCCAGGCTTCTGCCATAAACTCCTCCTTCCTGTTCCTAAGGGCTACTGCGGCTAACTGGGCTTCATCCTCTGAATCCAAACACTCTACATCTGACAGAATAGTAGTGAGATTGAAAGAGGGGCCTAGAATGCTGGCCCACTCCTCTTCCACCTCCAAAACCACACCACTCACAGCCTCCGCAACTTCTTCCCTTACAAAACCTACCATTTTCTACACACATGCTTCCTTCGATGGTAGAACATCAACCAGTAGGCAGAGGATGGTTTCATAAATATACCCATCACACCAATGCCTCTCCTCACTAAACATGTCCTCTAGCAAACCTTGAATGGTGTTTTGACCTTCTGTATCTATATCAAAGAGACGCTCGCACTGGGCTTCCAAAGACTCCTCGCGACAAAGACAACTTAGGCCAAACCGGTGTACCATTTTATCTTATGGGAAATGCTTGCTCTGCCCAGTCTGAACTTTGCTTAAATAGGCCTAACACTTCTAGAATCATCCACCTAACACTCCAAACCCGCCTTCTCTAATCCCACCGGGTTCTTAAAACAAGGCGTAGTCCATTCTAGAAAGGTTGTAGCAGCATCTGTCCAGCCCGCATGAATAAAGCTGATAAGAGAGTATGTGTCTTATCTCCAAAGACAAATTTCATAATAATATTTCATCCTATCCCCGTCCTTAAAAAATGAGCTCTGTCATTGTTTAGGATATTATGAAAATCTCCGTTTCCTGCATCTGCTGATGACATGACTATTGACAGAGTCTCTGTGATGCCTTGGCTGGCAAGAAAATCTGCCACTTGATTACCCTCGTGGAAAATATGGTGAAGATGGTAATCTAGCAACTTTTGAAGCAGGCAATTTATCCTCGGGATCCAAGTGTTTAACCGCCAATTCGTATATCCTTTTTTGATAATCCCGCTTAGGATGAATTGAGAATCACTCTCTATCATCACCTTCAAAACTCCATTAGATGAGGCCCATTTTAATCCTTCCTCTAAAGCAGTGATTTTCACTACGTTATTAGTAGCAATTCCCACTAGTCTACATATTGCCCCTATTAGGCTACCCTTCTCATCTCTAACTACCGCATACCAAACCCAGACACTCTAGGATTTCCTTGACTCCATCAAAGTTCAATTTTTTCCAACCATGTGGGGGAGGTGTCCACTTAACTTTCTTCCTATTGGCTGATTTAACACCTTGACAGTGACTACTGCTTTGTTTCAAATTCCATACTTTCTCCATCTCCATGTCCCATTTAGTAAAATATTTAAATCTAATCCCGTGGATCTTACCATTAATAGTTTCTTCTATTGCCGCTTTGATTTTATTAATAAGAAGATTAACCTTCAACTCTTCCTCCTTAAATATCCTTCTGTTTCTCTCTTTCCAAATGTGCCAAGTGACCATAGATGGGCCAACAATCCACAAAATTCCCCATTTTGAGGCCTTACCACCTGTTGGCCAAGCAAAGATAAAGTCTTTGAAAGTATTGTTGTGCACCATATGGTTTTGAAGTTTCAACAATATCCAATCCCAACATTGCTTTGAATAAACACAACCGTACAATAAATGCTCTGTGGATTCTTCCTCTTGTTTGCAAAGGCTACATCTGTTGGGCCCCGCTATACCTATTGTTTTAAGTCTGTCGCTTGTAAGAATCCTACCATGAAATGCAATCCATAGGAAGGCACCAGCTTTAGGCAACACCTTTTTGTCCCAACATAGAATAGCTGACCATTTGCAATCCTTCTGCCTCTTTCTTTGCAGTTCATATCCCAAACTCACCTTGTATTTACTTGATTTGGCAACATTCCATATGAGAGAATCATTTTCATTCAAAATGAAAGTTTTCCTGCTTTTAAGAATATCAGCCAACTTCAGACTGTTATCGCTCTGCCAATCTCCAACCCTTTTCCACGAAATAGGACAATTTAAAAGGTAATTCTCATCAACATAATCCGCCACATAAACTCCCATAGCTTCCTCAATTTGATTGATCCAATCTTGATACTCAAACTCATATGTCAACACTTTCTCTCCATTCCAAGAGTCCCTCTAGAACTTTGCTTTGCACCCATCACCAATCCTCCATGTGAGATGGTCTGTTATGATCTTCCTACTTTCCCAAATGAATTTCCATATTGGTGAACCTCCACTCGAATTGGCCATTGTGAAAATTCTCTCTGGCTCATTCGACTCCAGATATTTGGAATCCATCAACTTGCACCAGCCTTTATGGGGAAAATTGTACATTTTCCAAGCAAGTTTTGCACCAAGTGCCAACTTCTGGAAATTCATTTTCCTGAGGCCTGCCCCACCTTCCTCCTTGACCATGTAGGTAGTTTCCTATTTGATTAAGGGGATATTTTTTCCTCTTTCGAACCTTCCCAAATAATTTTTTTGAGCATTCCATGTAAAGCCAACGAAGCCTTGCTAGACACTCTATAGCAAGACATGTAATAGATAGGAACTGCAAACAAAACAAATTTTATCATCTGAATCTGCCCTACCTGCGAAAGCCATTTATTCTTCCATAACGCAGATTTGGCTTTGCACTTATTGACAACTTCTTCCCACATTTTGTTGTCCAATTTTCCTATGAACAAAGGAACCCCTAGGTATTTAATAGGAAAACTGCCTTGACCAAATTGCAGCAATCCCTCTATCTTCGACTGACTCCTCTTGTTTGTGTTGAGGAAGTATATCCCTATTTTTTGCTTGTTCATGCACTGTCCCCAATCCTTTTCATAATCTTCTAACACATTCTTAATAACGAGAGCATCTCTCTCCGTAGCTGCGCCAAAAAGGATAGTGTCGTCCACAAATTGTGAATGAGAGATCGGATCCAATCTTTCATGATTTGAAAAACCTTTCCAAAGGCCTCACCCAACCTTGCTTTTTATCTGCCTACCGAGAACTTTTGCCATAAGAACAAACAAAAAGGGTGATAGAGGGTCTCCTTGCCGAAGCCCATTAGTATCTTGGAAGAAACCGCTCCCTGAACCATTAACTATGATTGAAAAGTTAACAGATGAAATACAATGCTCAATACATTTCAACCATCTTTTATCAAAACCAAATTTCCTAAGAACCTCAGATAGGAAGCTCCACATAACTTGATCATAAGCCTTGGACACATCTAATTTAATGATCACACCTTTGAATTTGGAAGTATGCATTGAATGAATAGTTTCAGCTGCCATAGTTATGCTATCCATGATTTCACGGCCTGGGGTGAATCCATGTTGTTCTGGCGAAATGATCTGTTGGCATTTGGCATTATAACAAACAAGAAGAGATTGTTGGCATTTCAATAAGGATATTGAGAAGGTTGTTGATGATTATGGATATAATTGATTAAGGATGTTTACTGTCTTAATATTATTATTTTGTCATTGATGTCAAGAAATTGATTTTCTAATTCAATATGATGTTGCCATATCTTGAGAAGTATGATTTGATGAGTATAAAGATGTCGGTAAAAGACACAGAAAGAATATGATGGATAAGGGGAGAAATAAGTTATTCAATGGGCAACTATTACCGAGTTAGACAATGATGAGATCATGATGATTAGATTGTTTTGATATCCTACATATGTTATTGATTGAAAGGTTAATACTATACTATGTTACCGAGCAAAGAACCTAGTCGGTAAACCCTAAGGTTATTGCTGTCGGTTAATGAAGGCAGAATGTCTACCGAGTGAAGTTTAGTATTTATCGAGTTGCAACCGAGTAATAACAAAATACATTAAATGATTACATGCATTATTTAATGAAGGAAGTTGATGAGCTGGCTATGATTAAATGATTGGTATGTCGTGAATGAAGTTTGTTAAAGAATCTATGGCAAAGGATAATCAGTAGGAAGATCTACAGCTCAGATTGAACCGCAATACCCTAGCACAAGTTTCAAGAAATGTATGCAAGTTCTGAGGTAGGGTAAAACATTTTCAGGTTGAAGGATACATTGAACCTAGTCAAAGTTTGAAGATCTGATGGCTATGATTGATCATGGGAAATGTGATCAAGGAGATTAAGCGGTTGGCGAATTGTTTATAAATAGGGAACTGTTGATAAACAATGTATGCGGGCAAGTGTATGCACAGGGATGCTACATAGTGATTACCGAGCACAGAAGCTTGAAGACCTATTTTGAATAACAAAGTATAGAGCCCAGCAGATGGACAAGATTAGTTCTATGTATATATTGTATTGAGCAAATAAGAATCTGCTTTAGCATTTTAGATGTGAAGTTGCAGATAGATTTTTTTTACTGTTATTTAGTGAAGTGACAGAAAATCTCTTAACCGAGTGGACTTAATAGTCTTATTTGTAAAACCCTCTAGCAAGGTGACATTTTGATTGAGTGTTTGAAATCCTTTAACAAGGTCACTTCTAACAAGGTGAAGATCCTAACAGATCTGAGGGAAATCCCTTAACTGGGTCACATCTAGCAATGTGTTTGTAATCTTTAACAGGATTTGCTTTTAATTGAGCATACTCTAGAAGAGTATATTTCTTAGTGGGTCTAAAATCCCACAGTGGTTTTTCCCTATTTGGGTTTCTACGTTAAATATGGTGTTATGAGTATTATGATGTTTATATGCTTTTGAGTTTGCATGTTTAGCAGTTTTGGTTATATTACTGAAGTATATGTTATCGAGGTTGAATCTGATGTTTTTATGAAATATTAAGTTTGTATGATTCACCCTCCCACCCCTCTCTTCTTATTAGCTTGGCATCTGTACTTATCTTTAAGTATCAGAACTATCATGATCTTCATCATGATGGGTTTTAGCCTGTTCACCATAGCCTTGGATAGAATTTTGTAAATAGAGTTACATAAAGAAATGGGCCTAAAGTCCACAATGGATGAACAATCCCGCTTCTTAGGGATCAGAGCAATGTTGGTATGATTAATTTCCTTCACAAACTTCCCCCGTTTTCTAAAATCTTCCATAATTCTAAGAATGTCGTTTCCCAAGAACCCCCAACATTTTTGAAAAAAATCCACGATTAACCCATCTGGGCCAGGAGCTTTGTTTGGATGCAAGTCAAAAACAACCTTTTTGACCTCCTCTATAGTGAATAAAGAACATAATAATTTTTTGTCCTCATTCGAGATCTCCTTGGAGATAATATCCATCAACATGAGAGTTTGTGGTGGTTTGTGCCCGTTGACATCGCCAAGCAAATCCTTGAAAAGTTCACTGCTACCTCCTCAATAGCTTCTGGAGAAGAATTCCGCTTTCCTTCCTGATCTATGATCAAGACTATTATGTTCCTGTTCCTATTAGTCTTTACCGAGGCATGGAAAAATGTAGTGTTCACATCACCTTCTTTAATCCATAACTCTCTAGATTTTTCGTGCCAATATATTTCTTCTCTAAGAAGAATCTTTGCCAATTCCTTTTTGAGAGCTATTTCTTTGTGATACACATCATTAGACATCCCAGAGGTTATAGTGACAAAATTTATTCAAGATAGTTCCTCCTCAACTTGATTTCTTTCTGCCATTATATTTTTGAAAGTTTCTTTATTCCAAGCTTTAATCTTTTCCTTTAAGTATTTCAGTATTTTCACAAAGCTATAGCTCGAGGTTCCCCTGAATATGTTACTCTCTTTCCACCATTGCTTGAGATGTGAGATGAACTCACCATCTCTCCACCACATACTCAAAAATTTGAAACTGCTTCTTCCTATATTTGGAGCCTCACTCAACTTAAGCTCCACAGGAAAATGATCCAAAAGAGAGAATGGAAGAATGGATGCCTCTACCTAAAAAGATGATTCCGTCCAGGATTCTCCAATGAGATGTCTAGCCAATCTTTCTGAAATGTGTGCGAAATTGGCCCTATGATTAGTCCATGTGAATAGCCCATTCTTTGGAACAACATCCAACAAATGATTTTGTACTACAAATTCATGGAAATCTTCCATGACCTTGTTTGACATTCCCAAACCTCCCTTCTTCTCATCTAAGTCAAGCAATGCATTAAAATCGCCTACCACAACTATCCTATTACTCCTCAGATCAGAGATTTTATTTGAAAGAACATGCCAAACATGAGATTTTTCTAAAGTTTTTGTAGGTCCATAAACATTTATTAGAGGAAATTCCAAGTTCTCCTTCAAATTGTAAACAATACATATCATCTAGTGTTTGGCTTTCTCTAATAATGTAATTTTGACCAATGAAGGATTCCATATAATGCCAAGTCCACCTGTAGCTCCATTGGCTTCTTGAAAAACATCCTCCCAGACTTTACAAGACATAATGAAACAATTCACATTCTCTGAACTAAGATTTGTTTCTTGGATGGCAATGATATCACAGCTACATCTACAAAACGCTCATTTCACCAAGCATTTTTTGTTAAGGGCCAAGAGACCCCTGACATTCCACATAATGATCTTCATCTCTTGCCAAGGGAGAGCCCTTCTCCCTTAGCTTTCCTCATGACATCGAAAACACTAACAATTTCCTTCTCTTTTGTGCTGTCTTCCCTTTTTTTATGGTTTCTCCGCCTACCTCTGAATCCTTTGGCTTTACCAAGTAAGATGTTAGCCGACTGACTGATGCATCTCCGATCTACATTCTTCAAAGCATCCTCTTGAAACAATTCCTCCTCAAAGTCCTTATCAAGTTCAAATTCCGTGTCAGATAACCCTTTGCAAGAATTGTTGGTTCTGGGGGACAACGGATCGTCACCTCCCTCCTTGGTTTCAAATACTTCCTACCTGGAAGTCTCCCCTCCATCACTGGGACCTCTATTAATAGTTGTGTTCCTATTTTCAGGATGTAGATCTTTCCCCTGTTTTAACGATGATAATGAACCTTTCTTATTTTGCTGTGAAGGAGATTTTGTTTCTTGTGTCTTTTCTATGGAAACCATAACCATTTTTTACGGTTGTTCCAAATTTTGCCTCCAGTTTTGTGTTGGTCTCCTGAAGGGTTTCCTAGCCTTTCTGACGAACATTCTGTAGTCCTCTACTCCATGAAACTTGAGACCATTTCTGAGACAATGACGGATCTCTTTTTCAACTTCTATCTACTGCCTCCATGCACCCTTTGATGTAGATAATTTAATGTGCTTTGGGATACACCTGACTGCCGCAATCCTCAATCTAACATACTTACACAAATTGTCCTCATCATCAATGTCTATCTCCAACACTGTCCCAAGCATTCTGCCGATCTTCTCTAGAAAGGCCTCTCCCCAATATTCAATCAACAAATTGTAAAGGCTTATCCAAATTGGGCATGAATAGACTGCCAAAGGGATGGGATCAAAATTCGGTGTCTAGGGTTGCAAATATACCACATGCTTGTTTGCAAACCAATTCTCCAGATTAAGGATACAATCTCTTTCTGATCATTTTTCAAAAAGCACCACGAAGAATCCTTTCGGTATAAATTTGATAACAATCCAATCTCCCCACTTCTCTTCAATCCACAATTTGATATTTTTCCTTGACCAGATGAGGTTGATTATCCTTGCGATCACCGCATGTTCTTCCCAAAACTGTCTATCTTCCTCCATCTCCTCCATGAGATCCTCCACAATCTCGCCTTTCTCTTCATACAACCTCCCTTTCGATTTCCTTGTAAAATCTTTAGCACCGCCATTAACGTCCAACGGTTTTTGCAGAGCCGGTTCCTTCATCTTCATTAAGAGACCATGCAAGTGTGGTGAATCCTTTAGTTAAAAAATATAAATATTTAATTAATATTTAAAAAAGGGTTAATGATTAATTAATGAGAGATAGAAATTTAAAATGAATAATTAATAAGATGATGAAGAAATATGAATTTAGAAGTGTAGACACCTAAAAATGTCTCATTAATCATGTACTAATTATTCCTCTAATTGATTAAATAATTCTTTAATTAAGTTAATTAATCTTATTCTTCTAATTTCACAATTCCTCATTATCTTACTAATTATTCTATTTCCAATCCTATCATCATTTAATCATTCAAACCATTTTCTAATGTTAATTAAATATTTATTATTTAATTAATAAATATTCTAATAACTTTATGGAGGGATTAACAATTTTCTATGCCCTGGAGCATGCCTTGGAGTTGGGATGGCGAAAGGTTATCTGCGAATAAGATTCACAAATTATTGTTAACTTGTTGATTGAGCAGAAGGTGAGTGAGATTCATTGGCAGCTGGTAGGGATTGTTCACCAAATTCTTCAAATTAGTACTATGATGGAGTAGGTGTCTTTCATCCACATTCCTCGTGAATGGAATAGAGCAGCTAATTGTTTGGCTAAGTGGGCCTCGGAACATGGTAGTGACTGGAAAGTTGAAGGTTGGGAGCATCTCTCCCCGGATTACTGTCAGGACTTGCAGAAGATCTTTGTTGAGGACATGGATAGTTATGAAGCTAGTTGATCTTTGGTTGGGCTTGTGGTTCCTTTCTGGGGCTTTGGGGCTTTGGCTCTCTTTGTAATTCTTGATTCTGTTTTTCAATAAAGTTTTTACCCCTTTATTCAAAAAAAAAATCCCCAATTTAAATAATCTTCAACTTCTATCTTTATTCAATTAATCATTAATCCTTTTCTAAATATTAATTAAATATTTATTATTTAATTAAAGTCTATTTCTAAATAATTAAATAGTTTCTTTAAATTATTTAATTAACTAATCTTATTTCTCTTAATTTCATACTTCTTCTAATTTCATTTAATTCCAATTCCCCAAATTCTAATTTCATTTAATTTCATAATTCTTCTAATTTTATTTAATTTCATAATTCTTCTAATATCATATTTCTTCTAATTTCATTTAATTTCATATTCTTCTAATTTCTTCTAATTTCAAATACATGTGCATGATTTCAAAAATCAAATTGAAAATCAAAGTCAAGTTCTAAATATATTCAGATAACAAATTGAATTTCAAATAAATTCAATTATTTGAATTAAATCTCATGCAAAGATTAAATTGAAAATCAAAGTCAAAGTGCAAGCACATACTAAATTAATTAATTCAATCAATTAATTAATTAATTCATTTATCTCTTCAATCTCTATTTCCATCTTTTAGTTATCTTTTTCTAAATAAAGCTCTCAATCAACTTTCAACCAGTTAACTATTTCCTCCTCTTTATCTCCTCCAATCATTCTTTTCATCCATCAGTTAGCTTTTTATCAATCAATTGACTCATTTAATCTATTCAATCTATTCTGTTTCACCTCCAATTCAATAGTTCAACTATCAATCAACATGTGAGCTCACTTGAGTTCCACCTCTTGATCAATTTGTTCTACCTTTCAATCAATTCTTTCAAACAATCTATAAATTGAGCATTCAATCTCCATTTTCAACAATCACGAACTTTGAATCTTTGTGTCACTTTTAGGTTGCCAGCGCGATATCTGAGAGCCACCATAGCACAAAGAGGAGAAGAGCAATGGAAGCTATACACAGTCTTGGAATAGGGGGATTGATTGATTTTAATTATATTCCCGTTTCTTGCTTCTGTGTTATTTCATTGTTTTGTTTGTTTGAATTCTAATTAGGATAGGGATTCATGATTTTCTCTTTTATTCCTAGTTTAATTTACATTAGATGAATTTTTACATGCGACATTTTATTGAACCCGACGTGAACTAACAAAAATTTAACCTTGTTTTTCTTCTGTGTGATTTTGCAGATCGTACGAAATTTTTAATTTTTTTTGCAGGTTTGTACGAATTTGTAGATCAAATTTCGAATCATGCAATCACGCTTACATCATCATGCAATCACATAGACAGGCTCACACAATCGAGCAGACTGGGTCACGCATTCATGCAGAACCCATCATGTAAAAGCCCTTACAGAATCACAAAATCGCTCTATTAGGATTACGCATTCGTCAAGAATATTGTTGTTCTGTTTATTTTATGTTTTTTATTTTCTGCTCTCTGTTCTATCAAATTTTGTATGAAATTAGGTAAATCCGAATATGATTTACTTTTATTGCATACTTAATTATGACATTTTATGGCACATAAGGTACAATTCATAATTTCAGGTGCTAGGAGGACGAAGGAACAAAGAAGACAAGCCAGACGCTATCAGCAAATCCTCAAGGCGGAAAAGAAGATACAAGATCTAGAGGATCAACCAACCATCGACGGATACAATAGCCTAGTTCTCTTATAGAGTGAAATATGATTTGCTTAACATAGAATGGATGATGAGAGATCTTGCTAGGTCATCACAATCTATTTTGCAAGTTCCTAATTAGAATTATCTTTCTTTTTTATTTTTTTGATTTGCCTACCTGCGGATCAAGCAATTGCTCTGTCAAAATTATGCAATCGCTCTGTCAGAATTACACAATTGATCATATAGGATCACGCAATCGCTCAGGTATCATTACACATTCATTTTTTCCTTAAATTTAACTTTCTATTTTTCGGTGGGTTTTATTGGGTTACTGATTATCTGTTTGCAGCATGTGGCGAATTTACAGAGAGGATTGGATCTTTACTGAATCCTAAACACTCATGCTCTCACACTTTAGTTTTGGGCTTAAAATTAACAATGGTTAAAATGGACATGCATGTTATAACACTTCAATTTTGGGCTTAAAATAAATAATGGTTAAAATTGACATGCATGCATTCACATTTCAATTTGGTGTTTTAAAATTGACATGCACATGCGTATCTCACACCTAAAATTGGGTTTTAAAACGAACGTGAATCAGGCTGCTCAATAGATTAACTCACATTTCATTTCTCTTAAGGGAAATAACTTTTATTGTGTTTGGGGTGGACCTATTGTTGCATCAACTACCTTTCCACCCGCCTCTGAGGTCTTGGGAGAAAGGAAGAAGGTGATAACAACACCCAAATTTTTCATTTTAGTAGAGAGGGGTATCTTTGAATGGGGATTTCATCACCCCACATAGGTACTTCTAATTGGGACATGTTAGGGATATCATTTCTCCCAGCGTACTCTCAAGCGGGTTTTTCAAGCTACTATATAAATATACTGGTCAGGCGGCTAGAGTGTTGAGTAAATTTGATGTATGTGGGGACCTTCCCTGCACCGATAAGTTCAACTAAAGTCTTAAGTGGATTGCTCTGAGAATCCATCATTGGATCAAGAACCCTCAAAATTTTACAATAAGAACCAACTTAGTAGCCCAAATCCTACATTCAGTGATTCTAGGAGTCCGGATCGTACCCCATAGATACCCCTCATGTACCTTGCATAATGAGAGAAATCCCTCGGTGATAAGATCTTCAGATCTTTAGGGTAAGAGAGACTGGCATGCCCAAGAAGTGTGTGTCATGGAGTGGAGCCAGTGCTGCCAGATTGTCTATCTGTCTGTCTTGTTTTGGTATTTTGCTGTGAGGGCCTCATTGAATGGTGTCCATTTTCCAGCCTAAGATTGTATTCTGTGCTTTTTTAATTATCGTTGTACCAGACCAGTATTGAGTCAGTTTTTTGGGATATTTCAAGCCCTATCTTACGTATCTCTAAATTTTTAGGATTGGTTAGAACACAATTTGATCAGCTATACTTGTCTTCAAACAACTGTTCTCAGATTTGGAAAACAACAAACTTATCCTACACACAGAATTACCGGAAACAAAGTCCATCTTGAAACGTTAGAAAGTCCTACAAACTCATAATTTTATATACTTGTGACCATAGGAAGTCCTTGCATAGTCCTCATAGTCTTCATTTATGTCCTTATTATCATCCTTAGTCCTTGCATAGTCTTCATTTAATGTCCTTATTATCGTCCTTAGTCCTTGTATAGTCTTCATTTACATCCTTAGTCCTTGCATAGTCCTTACATAGTCTTCATTCACGTCCTTATTATCATCCATTGTCCTTGCATAGTCCTTGCATAGTCTTCATTTACGTCCTTATTATCATCCTTAGAAGTTGCATAGTCCTTATTGGCATCCTCATAATCGTCCTCATATACGTCCTTAGATTTAAGTCCCTATCTAGACCTCATATACATCTGTCTTAGTCTGTCGTCATTTGCATAATCATCCTAGAAAGTCATAGCATGCATCTTAATTGGTCTCCTAGGTGATGGTTTTCTCCCCTTCGAGCAACCTAATCTAGTGCCAAACGATGGTTGACGAGAAATCATTGATGGTTTAGGTAACTTGGCCTGGCAATTAAAGAGAAACGCACCCCATTATATAGGAGTTGAGTATGAACTAAATATAGAGTATAAATTGCCCGTAGAATTGATAGAGAAATTGTTGCAGAATGTCTAAGAGAAGAACTTGAAAAACTTACGTTGCAAAAATCTCGAAATACTCAACAAGTCTCACGTCAAAATCCTCAATAGAAAGTCTAGTCTAGCGTTGCATATTCCATATTTAGGTCTAGGGTCTTGCATTATTGTCATCTTGCATTAGGTTCCAAACCATCCTCATATAGAAGTCTTAAATGCCCGTCACAAGGTCACAAAAGGTGAAAAGTAAAATGGACCCAAACGACTTGTCAGTAAATCCAACTTGGAACATGGACATATCAACTAATCAACAGTCAAATTCTTAGGCAATGCCCACAATACATGAAGTACAACAAAGTTTAACATGTGAAGAGATTGAATCAGCTCAATAGGACCCACATGTCCTTATGATCTTAGACGCTCTTATACATAATGATAGGGACACGTATCTCTCATTATTATTACAAAATGGGGCCAAATTACCTAAAAATTTTGATGTCACAACAATATTACCACTAGGAAATACTCTAGGTCAAAATAGTAGTCAAATATCACACGTGACACAAATGCAAGCAACGACCTCAAGTTTTCCTCAGAATGCACCTACATCATCTATACAAACAAATGACATTTCAAACATGAATTATCAATCAAGTGCATCATCCTCAACAATAAACGTCAGCACACCAATACAGGCTATACCGATAATGTCAAGTGTCTCAACACCTATTCAAACACAAGTTCCTCATACAACAAGTGCAACCCAACCTCCAGTTTCCTATTCTATAAGATCTACATATAGTCATCAGAATGCAAACCTAGGTTCCACTAATACAACAAGTACAACTCAGTCAAACATGGGTTCACATATTGCTTATTTCCCAGTACCTAGTGGAACTCATAACACGTGAAACTATAAGTATGGTACCTTTCAAAAACCTCCTAGTTATACTACCACAAATCCTTTTGTGGGAAATATACATGCGCAAAGTGTACCTCTGACTCAAAACAGATATTCTATCCCAACAAGTACAAAATCTACAACAACAAATGACAACTATGCAAATCGGTAACGATAAAAAGAGCTAGACAATGCAGGACTTACATTCTTATCCTTTTGATCACACATTATACATGCCGCCTCTCCCACCATATTTTGAAACACCAAAATTTGACAGATATTGAGGGAAAGGTGATCCTAGAGATCACATCAGAGAGTTTTTTATGACATGTATAGAGGTTGCAACTAAATATACTTATCTAATGAGACTGTTTCCTAAAAGTCTAGGAGGCTTAGCCTTGGAGTGGTTTTCACATTTACCACCAACTATCACATCATGGGGTGAATTAGATGAACACTTCATTGCTAGCTTCTCACATAACATTGAAACCCCAGTCACTTTGATGGACTTACGTGCTGCAAAACAATATGAGAATGAAACATTCACATCCTTCATACAATGATGGAGAGCTCTCTATAGGAGGTGCAAAACTATTATTCCAGAAATAGAGCAAGTTGACATGTTCACAGAAAACTTAATCCCTAAGATCAAGTACCTGATACAAATGCAATGTTTGACCACATTTAAACAAATCACTGAAAAATCCCTAAAGTGTGAGAAAGGACTAGTAGAACAAGGTCTCATAAAATATGGCAATAACAACAACAACGATAAATCCAAATTTTGGTCGAAAAACAAAAATGTGACCAACGATGGTGTTGTAGACGCTCGTACTGTGAACAAAACTCAACCGATTTTGTCTTTACAAGGTCCAAGTCAATCATTTAGTCCGCACACAAAGAATAACACTGTCTCGACAAATATAAACGCTACACAAACTATGAACACAAAATTTCCAAGGGTAAATGGTCCAAGAAGGAATTACACACCTCTAGGGGAACCTATTGAATCAACATTAAAAAAGTTGATACAGACAAACATGATCACTTTGCTGGAAGTAAGAGTATATGAACCAAGTCCTTTCAAACCTATATGGTGGAATGACAGTGATTTATGTGACTATCATCATACTAAAGATCACAAAACTGTAAGTTGCTATAAATTGAAAAAATTAGTCCAAGACATGATTGATCAAGGTGATATCATAATTGATACCAACAAAATGTCAGCAAACACGAATCACACCATATTTAAGTATCCATCTGTCAAACATGACAAAGGGAAGGCATCTACATCAGGAACACAAGATAATACAACTAATTATACAAAAGTCTCATATGATTACACTATTCATGCCATTAGCTCAAGAGATGTAGTAAAATATGATTCACAAGAAGCACTCGATAATGATGAGAATGATAGTTCTGATACTTAATGTAAGTACAAATGCCAATAGCTAACAAGATGAGAGGGGGGGGTGAATCATACAAACTTAATCTTCCATAAAAACAATAGATTCAACCTTGGTAACTTATACTTCAGCAATATAACCAAAATTGCTAAACATGCAAACTTATAAACACATCATCATCATAACACTCATAACACCAGATTTAACGTAGAAACCCAAATAGGGAAAAACCACTATGGGATTTCGGACCCACTAAGAAATATACTCTTCTAGAGTATGCTCGGTTAAAAGCAAATCCTGTTAAAGATTACAAACACATTGCTAGATGTGACCCGGTTAAGGGATTTCCCTCGGATCTGTTAGGATCTTCACTTTGTTAGAAGTGACCTTGTCAAAGGATTTCAAGCACTCATTTAGAATGTCACCTTGATAGAGGGTTTACATATAAGACTGTTAAGTCCACTTGGTTAAGAGATTTTCTGTCACTTACAAAATAACAGTAATACAAATCTATCTGCAACTTCACATCTAAAATGCTAAAGCATATTCTTATTTGCTCAAAACAATCTAGTCATAAGACTTATCTTGTCCCTCTACTGGGCTCTCTACTTTGTTATTCAAACAGGTCTTCAAGCTTCTGTGCTCGGTAATCACTATGTAGCATCCCTGTGCATACACTTTCCCGCATACATTGTTTATTAACAATTTCTTATTTATAAACAATTGCTAACCGCTTAATCTCCTCGATCATATTTCCCATGATCAATCTTAGCTATCATATCTTCAAACTTGACTAGGTTCAATGTATCCTTTCGATCTGAAAATGTTTTACCTTGCCTTAGGACTTGCATTCCTTTCTTGGAACTTGCACAAGGTTATTGCGGTTCAATCTGTGCTGTAGATCTTCCTGCTTATTTTCCTTTGCCATAGATCCCTAACAAACTTCATGCACGACATACCAATCATTTATACATCTCCAACTAATCATTGTCCTTCATTAAATAATGCTTTTATCCATCCCATGCGCACTGTCATAACTTGGTTGCAACTTGGTAAATACTAAACTTTACTCGGTAGACATTTCGCCTTCATTAACCGATATCGATAACCTTAGGGTTTACCGAATAGGTTCTTTGCTCGGTGACATAGTATAGTATTAACCTTACAATCAACAACATATGTAGGAATCAAAACAATCTAAACATCATGATCTCATCATTGTCTAACTTGGTAATAGTTTCCCATTGAATAACTTATTTCTCCCCTTATTCATCATATTCTTTCTGTGTCTTTTACCGACATCTTAATTCTCTTCAAATCAATCTTCTCAAGATAATGGCAACATCATACTGAATCGGATAATCAATCTCTTGACATCAATGAAAAAATAATGTTATAAAGATAGTTATCATCCTTCTTCAGTTATATCAATAATCTTCAACAACCTTCTCAATATCCTTACTAAATATCAACAATCTCCTGATATTGAAATGCCAACAATCTTTCTTACTGTAATGCCAATAGAGAAATATCAAGAAACTTACAACGATGATAACCAAATTTGCATGTTGTCAAGAGCACCAAAATATGATGAAGACAAGAATCTCTGTCTTATGGATTGGGGGCATGAAGAACCATTTCATTTGGGATGGTTTGAAGATGAACTTATAGCACATATCATGGATGTCAGGCTTGCACATGATGACCATAGGGAAGGATATGACATAAACCTTGATAACACAACATATGTTATAGACAGTTCCTTCACAAGAGATGATACAGTTGCTACAATCACGATAACTCCCAGAGGCAGAGACTGCAGTGTAGTTACTCGCAGATCTAAAGTAACTTTACAAGGAGTACCATCAAACCCACCACCAATAGTAGGGACTTATAATGTTGTTGAGCAACTCAAGAAAACTCTAGCAAAAATATCACTCTTTGAACTATTGCGTATATCACTAGCTCATAAAGCTATTCTGGATAGAGCACTTCAAGATTCAGCAGTGAACAAAAATATAAAAATGCCTTCCAATCCATGGTAGGGAATTTGGCATAGGGTACCCACATTGCATTCACTGAACAAGTTATTCCTAGTGATAGACTTCTCCATAATGACCTGCTACATCTAGAAGCTTACATACATAAGAGAAGAATCAGAAGATTACTTATAGATGGGAGAGTCAGTCTCAACATTTGTACATTAAAGTTGGTTATGGCATTGGGATATTCTGAGCTTCATATTGATTCTTCAAAGAGAATAAACATCAAAGCATATGATGATGAAGAGCGTCCCTCAAAAGGTATAGTTATGCTACCGGTGCAAATAGGACCTATAACAACAACGATTACTTTCCAAGTGTTGGACAGAGAACTAGGATACAACATGTTATTGGGTCGCCCATGGATTCACACCATGAAAGTTGTACCATCAACATTTCATCAATGTGTCAAATTCTCGTACAATGCAATTGAAATCACCATAAAGGGTGATCCAAATCCATTCCAACACTGTAATCACTTAAAGGCAAGTGTAGATAACTAGGTACCAATTAATAAAGCAACACCACTCACTACACAAATGGAGTCATTAACAATCACACAAAAACAGAAGAATGTGCCTACAACATCTTCTTGGCAGATAAAAGATATTGGTTGTGGAGAACTATTTCAAGTACCTCAAATGGAAAACAATTATCTCTGTCTCCTAGGTCTTTTGGGAAACCTCAAAATGTAGTAATGAAACAAGACAAAGGAAAATAAATAGTCAAATACTCAGATTCATGCTCTTTCATTAGGTGGGGAGATTTACAAGAAGAATCTCTGAATGAAGATATCAATCACTGGATATACAGAGAAGAAGATGACATGACAATACCCAGGTTACCTTTAAATCAGTATGACAATGGATTCAAGATGCTACAAAAACATGGGTACGATGGTACCACAGGCTTAGGATTACAAAACCAAGGAAGATTAGAACTTGCTGTACCAAATGACAATCCAAAGAATCAAGGGTTAGGATATAAACATGTACCAAATATAACGAAAGCAAGACAACGTACATTGGATATATTGAACAAGCCAAGGCTGCCGTCAGAGTACATATCTCAAAGTCAGTCGTCAACATGAGTGTTTCCCTCTTCATCTCAAACAAGCAAGAAAGTACCAACATCGCCTAGTGTGGAATCAAATAGTGAAGATATGAGATAACTTTTACAAGAACCTGGCATAGAATCACCCAACAATACAGTATCTGACACATCCGCACAAACAAATATGGTAACAGACACAGGCGTAGCACTAGTAAATGAGCCTAATCCTTGGTTGTTGTCAATACTTCTGGCAAGGGAAACAACTCAAGCTCTACCCAATGAATCAGATGAAGAAAGACTACAATGACTTATACCAGGTTTAAGAAGGGTGAACCCCATACAAGGGAGCCCCGCCAATCTACAACAAAATCAGATGCAAGAACAAGAGGAGATAAGTGATACAACCTCAGAAGCTAAAACGTACATAGAAAGTGAGACAGATTCTCACGACTATGAATTTTTATCTAATCATGATTCCAGCCCATGAACAATTGACATGATAAGGTATCACAAATTGCCTATAGATGATGAATATATACCAGGTCCCTTAAATAACCAGGTATGCATGTTATCAGAATCTGCTACAATAGAAGGGAGTAATGAATTACCCCTTGTACACTCACATTTGATTGATTGGGGACAAGAAGGAAAACCGACTCTAGATTGGTTTGAGAATGATGAAGCTATTGCAGAATTCCTTGGTGTCAGAGACGGTTTTCCACAAGGTGATCACAAGGCAGGATTTGTTGTAGACCTAGATAGAACAACATACTTTGGAGAGGCAAGCACCTCTGTAATAGAAGATATGGATCAAAGTGACCGCAATGGCACGAGTGAGTTAGACAATCTCCCTATTGAAAAAGAGAATTCAATATTACTCATGGAAGAAATAGAAGAAGTAAATATAACAGAAGGAGAAGTTGTACATAATATCCACTTAGCAAAATCATTGAACCAGGAAGAAAAAGACAAATTCATATAGTTTTTCAAACAACGTCCTATCAATTTTGCTTGGTCCTATGTAGATATGCCAGGCATAGATCCAGAATTGGTGTTACATCATTTACCCTTGTTACAAGGAATTAAACTGTACAAACAAAAGTTAAGAAAGATGCATCCGCAGATTGCATTACTGGTCAAAATAGAACTTCAAAAGCTGCTGGATGTGGGCTTCATTCAACCTATTGACTATGCAGAATGGATATCCAATCTGTTACATGTGACTAAGCCCATGAGGGGCATAAGAATCTATACCGACTTCCGAGATCTAAACAAAGCATGTCCCAAGGATGATTTCCCCTTACCCATCATAGATATGATAGTTGACTTAACTGTTGGGAATGAAATGCTTTCATTAATGGATGTTTCTCGGGATATAACCAGATCAGGATTGCACCAGAAGATCAACACAAGATGACATTTACCTGCCCACGGGGAACATATTGCTGGAATGTCATGTCGTTTGGTCTTAAGAATGCAGGAGCAACATATCAAAGGGCTATGATGACACTATTTCATGACATGATCCACAATCATGGAAGACTATGTGGACGATCTACTGGTTAAATCACATACAAGAGAATGTCATCTTGAAGTTCTTGCCAAGATATTTGATCGATTAGAGCAGTACAATGTCAAGCTAAACCCCAAAAAGTGTGTGTTTGGTGTAACAACAGGCAAACTTTTAGGGTTTATTGTGTCTAATAGAGGAATTGAAGTAGATCCTACAAAGGTCAAAGCAATCATAGATATGCAACCTCCATCAACACTTAAGCAGTTAAGAGGGTTACAAGGAAGACTACAATCCATAAGGAGATTCATAGCACAACTAGCAGATAAATTGCATCCATTCCAGTATTTACTCAGAAAAGGAGTCACCTTTCAATGGACATAACAGTGCCAAGAAGCTTTTCAAGCTTTAAAAGATTATCTTCTGAATACTCCAATGTTAGTTCCACCTACTCCAAGAAAACCCCTATTACTATATATATCTGCAACAAACTCATCTTTAGGAGCCTTGTTGGCACAACATGATGATCAAGGAAAAGAAAGAGCAATCTGCTATATAAGTAGAACCTTAATTGGATATGAGCTTAATTACACTCCTATAGAACGAGCATGTCTAGCACTGATTTTTGCATCTAAGAAACTTAGACATTATATGCTAAGTCACAAAGTACAACTCATTGCACGCTTTGATCCACTCAAATATTTTTTAAGCCGAGCAACATTGACTGGAAGATTGGCTAAGTGGGTCATGATTTTAAGTGAGTTTGATATAGAGTATGTGGACATAAAGGCAATTAAAGGGCAGATTATAGTAGATCAGTTAGCAGAGGCTCCCTTGCAAGGCAGTCACCCGCTATTAATAGATTTTCCTGATGAATCTGTGTTTACATTGACAACATCTACCATGTGGAAATTATACTTTGATGGGTCCTTTACAAATCACGGAGCTGGAGCTGGGATTGTTTTCATCACCCCTCAAGGTGATTCTATCCCTAAGTCATTCAGAATAAATTTTCCCTATACAAACAATATAGATAAATATGAAGCTCTCATCATAGGACTTTGTACCGCTCTACAGTGGAGGATAAAAGAATTACAAGTCTACAATGACTCACAATTGATTGTAAATCAAGTCAATGATGACTACAACACAAAAGATGATAAACTGCTTCCTTATAAACAAATGGTAGAAGATTACAAAGAACATTTTAGTAACATCACTTTTGAATAGATTCCAAGGATGTAGAACAAGGCAGCCGACACCATGGCTACAGTAGGGTCTCTACTAAATATACCTAATAATGAAACTTAGTTTGAGTTTATTGTAGAATAATTGATGATACCGGCATATGAGATTCCCTAATCAAAATATGTATGTGCAATTGTGGGTCTGGAATCCCCATGGTATAATGAGATATACACATACTTACATACTCAGTATATGTCTCCTGATTTGTCTAGAAATCAAAAGAAAACTCTTATTCATCAAGCATCCAGACACACTATTATTGCTGACACATTGTATAGAAAGGGCTTTGATGGAACCCTTCTCCGATGTCTTGATGAAAGAGAAGCACAACTTTCCTTAAAGGAGGTCCATGATGGAATTTGTGGGGCGCATCAAAGTGACCCGCCACTATCAAAGAAATTGTTAAGAATATGATACTATTGGCCAACTATAGAAAATGATGCCAATAAATATGTACAAAAATGTAAACAATGTCAAATGCATGGTGATGCCCTGAAAAATGGACAAATGTTAGATTAAAGTCTATGGTGGTATAACACACAAAAACACAAAAAAACTGTTAGTGTTAATCAACCAAAAACTAATCTAAGCAGACATATCAAAAGAGACACTAAAAACATGCTAAAGTATTTAAATATGGAAGTAAATACCACAAGACATCTCCAAATGCCTTTTAACATGCTCTTAGCTCCTTCTCCTTTGTTCCTCTCCTCTCCACGTTCCAAATTAGTGTAGCTCTCAGCTGCTTTTTGCACTATGGATGCTTATGGAGGTTCAAGATTGAAATGTTTTAACTACGCTATGCAAGTGTAAAACAAACTAATTAGACATGGTATGAAAATGAAATAAGATTTATTTTAGTCCAAAATGACAATATATGTGATTTATGCTAAATTCTCTCTAAAATTCACTATAGATTAAATGCATACAAGTTTTTAGGATTATGACTATGAATGCCAAATGCTTGAGGCTTTGAAAATGAGGAATGAGAGCTCTATTTTTAGTGAAAATAGGGTAATGGATGGTTGAGATTGAGTAATCTCAATAGGGTCAGGATTGAATGATATTAAATCCATGTAATGGCTTTCAACCCAATCCCACGATGATAAGTGTCAACATGAGATAGGTTGAGAGGAGAGGGAATAAACATTAAATGCTTGACATGACCTGAGAGTTAACTTAGGAGTTAAGGTCAAGGTTGGGTTGAGTGAATAAATTATTTATTCAAAGAATAAAGTCTTTATCCAATGGATAAACTCTTGTGCAAAGGTAAAAGGGATAACCATGGTCAAAGCAATAAATGCTTGAGGAGACACATGAGTCACATGAAAGTTGAGTTAGGGGTTAACCATAAATGGTCATGTAAGAGCCATTAATGGTTTGGAAGACTTTAGAGGTTAAATTGTTGAACACACAAAGCATTAAATGATTTTCAAAGACTTTGAAGTCTTTGAAAAGTGACTTCAAGTTGCTTAGGAATGTGACAATAATTAGGGGATGGATTAGGCTAATTAGGAAGGGTTTAGAAGAATCTAGAAGGGGGTTAGGATTGCAAGTGAGTTTGGTGGGAGAATGCAAGTGGGATGAATTTTGAGATTTTCAATTGAAATAAAATCATTTATTTCAATTAAATGATGTAATTTGCATTTGGGTAGATATTCAAATAAATATTAATTTATTTAAATGAGAAAAAGGAAGATAAATCATTAAATGCTTGAAGACTTTGAGGGAAACCATTAAAAGCTTGAGAAGACTCTAGAAGGAAGCCATTAAGTTTGAAGACTTTAAGGGAAACCATTAAAGACTTGAGAAGACTCTAGAAGGAAGCCATTAAGTTTGAAGACTTTAAGGGAAACCATTAAAGATTTCCAGTGGGTGAGGATAAATAGGATTTTAAATAAATAATTTATTTATTTAAAATAGTTGTGCAACTTGCATTTGTAGGAAAATGCAAGTGGGTGGAGGATAAAGGTGATTTAAATAAATGTTAATTTATTTAAATGTGAGAGATGGGATTTTGGGAGTTTTAAATAAACATAAATTTATTTAAATGTGAGAGGAGATTTAATTAAACAAATATGATTTATTTATATAATTAATGGTCTGAATTTGGTTAAGTGAATTAAATCAAATAAATTGAATAATTTATTTAATTAGTAGGAGAAGAGGGTTAAGATGAATTAATTAAATATTAATTTAATTAATTATTGATTAATAGTCAACTAATCAAATAAATACTAAATATTCATTTAATTAAGTGGACAGATTTATGTGACTACATTTGCCCCTGTTTGAGACGGTGCGATTTTATCGCGTTGTTTCAAAGAAAGAAAAATAGGTGTGAAGAAACATGCCGCATAAATATTAATTTAGTGGGTGGTATGCCCCCTCGAGAGATGGGCCGATTTTTTTTTGAAGAATCGGGCGATCTCTCGAAAAAGAACGAGAAGTGGAGGGGAGGTAGAATAAAAGAAATTAACAATAATGGTGAAAGAATGGAATAAAACACAGTGAATACAGAGAAATGGCAAGCCAGTGAGTACCCATAGGTTATACAGGAGATACAGTGCAAATGTGGTGTTGTGCTTTTGATTGATGCTATACAATTGATTAAAATTGATTGAACAATCTGGTGCAATTGGTTTAATTGCCCAAGTCGAGTCAAAGCATGACAATTGATGTCAGTTGGTCGCTTGGACAGGATAAAGTCTGAGTAAGTGAATCGAAGTGACCTGATGTGACTTAGACAATTGGTGCAATTGCTCGATGAAGTCAAGGTATATGAAGCAAAATACTCATTGAGACTTAAACAATTGATGTAATTGTCCGTTATGATTGTGTTTGATTGGTTGATCAATTGACTGTGTGTGTGTGTGGGATGGATGGTTGTGGGGAATCATGGCAGCCACGTTGAGACTAGGTCATTATGATAAATTCTTGTTGTAGTCTAGGTTTACCATAATCGATTACCTATTGAGACCCGAAGATACTTGATCAGAGTATCTGTTGATAGTCTAGGTGTGTGTGAGTCGATGTGCCTGTGTAGACAGAGTAATTGGCTTGATTGGGTTGATGGGAGATGATGTAGGGTATGTGATGTTGATTACCAAGATGGGGAGGGTGAGGGTGGGGTTCGATGTTAGATAGAAGAAATGGAGGACCTATGACGCATTCCTATGGAAGAAGAGGAAAATAGAGTATCCATTGTTATGACTATGTATGCATGATATGCAACTATTATGAATGTATGGATGGATGGAATGCAACAGAATGCAATACATATAGATGAGATGGAATGACGATCCATAGTGCTTTATTTTTCATCATTGAGCTTTGAAATGTTGTAAGAAAAATATAAGCAACTTGACATAATGATTCAAGATGACTTGAGTATTCCTTACATGGATTTTGATAGAGCAAGTTAATACAAGCAACTTGATATAATGGATCAAGTTGACCTGAGTATTGCTTGCTGAACAGACAAGGATTATCTCCTTTCATGCATGACTTGGAACGTCCTCCTTGATCTTGTTGCCGATCATATCCTGAGACAAGTTCATAGCGTAGTAAGAGATAAACCTTTATCAAGTTTGGATGAGGCAATAGGAACCAAAGATAGAGCATGGTACCTGCAAGCAAACAACATATATAAAGAATAAAGAATATGGACCCTCGATAATGGTTCATGCTCATATGGTTGAGGTATACGCTGTAGTCAGCAAGCCGTAGTGATCTATGACTGTATTTCACATAAGATCACGTAGCTTAATGAACTTCCCACGTAGACACCATTAGTACATACCCCAGTATTTTGTCGAAATAATTCGCAGAAGATACACAAACAATATTGTAGGAACCTGATATATATAAATAAATGAATAACCTACAAATCAACTAAGTACTTGATAGCTTAAACAAAATTTTCTTGTCAAAGAAAATGTCATTTTGTCTTTGTTTTGGTAAGGAAGGATGCATCCTTGTTTAAGACAGTTTGCATGTTTGATGTTGATTATTTGGTCGATGTGATAAGTGGTCATCGTTGGAGTATTTCACAATGTTTGCTTGGTATCTACTTTGAAAAACGTATGTAAAGGGCGTTGCCATGTTTTTGTTTGTTTGATGTTTTCTGATGTTTTTGGATTTTGTAAGATAGTTTTTCAATATTTTTGGTATTTTTGTGAGACAATTTTCCAATGTTTTTGGACTTTTTGTGATTGTTTTGAATTTTTTTTGGATTTTGTGAGATAGTTTTGAATGAAGAACTCAATGAATCACAAAATAATGTAGAATCCACTTCCATCAACTAGATTAAGGGCTTTTCCCCTGGTTTAGATATGACTATGAAAAAGCAGGATGCAAGACGCATGAAGTACTATCCTTGATTGCAGATCAATAACAAGCCATGGTTTTGGCCTGATGGATGAGTGAATGTGATTGCAACAAGTCTGAAAGACAATGGAGCCATAGCCTTTACGAGTGGTGCTTGTTTGCCAGGTTTTCACCATCGCACTTACCCAAGGTGCCACCGGAGTGGTTGTTCACCGTTTGGATGCATGATTTTTCTTTACTATTTTGATTTTTTTGTATTTTCTTTAGGGCATTTATCTGAATGTTTTTGGTGTTTTATCAGTATGTATGGGAGCCTGATGCTCTGTGCAACTTATGTATAAAATTGTTTGAGGTGCATGTTGTTGATCAGATCTGCTAGCGGTTCTCCTTCTGAAGTAGCCAACTAATATGCCTCGGACTCAAATACTGCAGTGATAACATATGGACCCAGGCAATTTGATTCAAATTTTCCCTGGTGTTCTCTGTTGGGTTGGCTATGAGGATTTTATCAAAGAACAAGATCACCTACCTCGAATGTGCGAGGTCTAACTTGATGATTATAGCTTCTACTCATACGTTGCTGATAGGCTTTGAAGTGATTGTATGCAGCTTGTTGCTTCTCATCAAGTAGCTCTAAATCTTGAAGATGGGATACTCTCTATGCTTCATCATCTATGATATTGTGTAAGGAAACCCATAGAGATAGTATCTTGACCTCAATAGGTAAGATAGCTTCTGCGCCATAGACTAATGAGTAGGGAGTTACACCTGTAGGGGTTCAAATGCTAGTTCAGTATGCCCATAGTGATGGATTCAATTGAATGTGCCAATCATGACCGACATCATTGACTGTCTTCTTGAGGATTCTCAATATGTTTTTGTTTGATGCTTCGGCCTGACCATTGCCTTGTGGGTAATAGGGAGTGGAAAAGCGATGTTGGATATGAAACTTCTCACAGAGCTCATGGACATCCTGATTTTTGAATGGATGACCGTTATCTATGATGATGGACATGGGTACACCATACCGGAAGATGATGTAATTAAGGATGAATGAGGCAATCTGCTTGTCAGTGACCTGGGTAAGTGGAACAACTTCGATCCACTTTGTGAAGTATTCGGTGGCGGTTATAATGAATTTGTGGTTGTTGGATGAAGATGGATGGATTTTACCCACAAGGTCAAGGTCCCATTGACAAAAAGGCCATGGTGTTGTGATTGGTTGCAATTCTTATGCTGGTGCATGTATCGGGTCTCCATGAACTTGGCATTTCTTGCACTTTCTGACAAAGTAGTAGGAGTCTTTTTCCATGGATGGCCAATAGTATCCAATGCGCAGGAGTTTCTTGGCTAGTGACAGATTGCTTGCGTGAGTTCCACAAATTCCTTCATGTACCTCTTCCAAGGCCTTTGTTATCTCATCCTGTTCCAGACATCGAAGGAGAGTACCATCAAGACTGCGTCGATATAGGGTTTCAGCAATAATGGTATATCGAGCGGTTTGGCGAATGAGGGTTTTGCGTTGGTTATTTGATTGGTTAGGAGGAAGTGTCTGATCGCGGAGGTAGGTGTAGAACTCACCATACCATGGGGATTTGGAACCGACAAGGCGACATATCATCTCGGATTCGGGGATATCATAAGCGGGAATCCAAAGCTGTTCTACCAAGAACTCGTAGCGTGTTGAATTTTGTGGAAGATCTAGGAGAGATGCAATGGTATCCATAGCGTTAGCAGCTTGATTCTGATCTCTTTGTATCTACTCAAAGGTGATAGTAGTAAATGATGCCTTTAATTTGTCCGCCATTTGTTTGTATGGCATGAGTTTGTCATCCTTTGTTTGATATTCATCAATTGCTTGTCGAATGACCAATTGGGAGTCGCCATATACTTGTAGTTCTTGTAACTTCCATTGTATGGCTAGCCTGAGTCCTATGATCAAGGCCTCATACTCTGCTATGTTGTTTGTGCATAGAATGTGAGCCTGTAAGACTTCGGGATGCTGTCACCTTGAGGTGTGATAAACATAATGCCTACCCCTGAGCCATGCCTAGTGTGTGAACCATCAAAGTATATTTTCCATGGTTGTGGTGTTGTGACCATGAATATCTCCTCATCTGGAAAATTGGAAATGAGAGGATGATCGCCTGTGAGTGGTGCATCGGCCAACTGATCTGCAATGACTTGACCCTTAATAGCTTTTCGGTCTACATAATCGATGTCAAATTCACTTAGAATCATCACCCATTTGGCCAAGTGGCCTGTCAATGCTGCTTTGCTAAGTAAGTATTTGAGTGGATTGATCTTTGCAATTAACTGTACTTTATGTGTTAATAGACAGTGCCTCAGTTTGGTGGCTACCAAGATTACTACTAGGCAAACTTGCTCAATAGGTGTGTAATTGAGTTCATACCCAGCCAGTGTACGAGAGATGTAGTAAACAACACACTCTTTCCCTTTTGCATTATGTTGTGTTTGTAGTACACCTAATGCTATACTTGTTGCTGATATATAGAGTAACAAAGGCCTACTTGGATCTGGTGGGATCAACAATGGCGTATTCATGAGATAATCTCTAAGCATCTGGAATGCTTGCTGGCATCTGGTATCCCACTGAAAGCGGATGTTCTTGTGTAATAAGTGTGTAAATTGGTGACACTTATCTGCAAGTTGTGCAATGAATCTTTGGATTGATTGTAGCTGCCCTTGTAATGTCCTTAGCTAACTGATGTTCTTTGGAGGTGGCATGTCCATGATTGCTTTGACTTTTGCTGGGTCGACCTCAATACCTTTGCTTGAGACAATGTATCCTAGAAGTTTCCCTGAGGTTACTCCAAAGACACATTTCTTTGGGTTGAGTCGAACATGATATTGTTCTAGTCTGTCAAAGATTTTCTCTAATATTTCTAGATGACCTTCTCTTGTGAGTGATTTTGCCAGTAAGTCATCAACATAATCTTCCATTATGGTATACATCATGTCATGGAAGATGGTGGTCATTTCTCGTTGATAGGTCGCTCCTGCATTCTTTAGACCAAAAGGCATTACATTCCAGCAGTGTGTTCCCCATGGACATGTGAAGGTCATCTTATGTTGATCCTCTGGTGCGATCTTTATCTAATTGTATCTTGAAAAGCCATCCATGAGTGAAAGCATGGCATGTCCTGTTGTTAGGTCCACGATTATGTTGATGTTTGGTAGGGGGAAGTCATCTTTAGGACATGATTTGTTTAGATCTCTGAAGTCAGTACAGATACAGATGCCCCCATTTGGTTTGCCGACAGGCACAATATTGGATATCTAATCTGCATAATCAATTGGTCGAATAAAACCAACATCTAGGAGTTTCTTAAGTTCTGCTTTGACTAGTACTACAATCCGAGGATGCATCTTGCGAAGCTTCTGCTTGACAGGTTTGGCTCGTTCTGCTATGGTGAGGTGATGCATGACTAAATCAAGATCAAGTCCAGGCATGTCTGCATAGGACCATATGAAGTTGATCTGACACTTCTGGAAGAACTCTACAAACTTAGGTTGTTCCTCTGGAGTTAAAGAGATGCCAGATGTATGTGGTGAGGAGTTTTAGGAGTCCCCACGTTGTATTCTTTTGTCTCTTCGATGAGAATTGTTGATCATTCCTGCTATGTACTAGAAGGGAGAATGTGAAACCTTTCATCCTTAGGCACCTCAGAGAGGTTTGCACCATTGGATATGCTCTTTCTTTTTACTTTTGTGGGATCAAACAGTGCCACAATGTGGTTTTCATTGGAAGATCCATGTTTTATTGTTATATTTTTGTAGCTAAAAGGTTTGGCATCCGCCCCAAAGTATGTTGCGCTATTAAGTTCAATGGTGAATCCAGCTTTGTGATCTTATCCCGTAGTTCCAAAAAGTCAATGATCACCTCATCATTCTGGAAAAGGTCAAGACATGGGTGATTAGGTTGGTTCCATTCGATGAGTTCAGGATGGATAATGGACATTGCCTCATCAATTAGGTTAAGTTCGTTAGATGTATCAGTGAGGGTTAAGATGTTATGGTGAAGGTCATTGATGGTACTCTCCCTACCAGAATCAGGCGTAGGATGTGACATAGGATCTGTGGAAGAAGTTTCCAGCTCAGGAACCCAAGAGGTCTTTATCTGTGCTTCTCTGTAAACATGGATGTCTTTGTGGGGTGGAGGTGGTGATGTGTCTTCTCCATATGAAGTATTAAGCTGTATGGAATCAAATTCCCACTCATGTGAGTCAGTTTCCTGTATCCAATTACTGTACCATACTAGGATATCTTTTGAGTTAAACACTGCAGGTGTGATTGGCTGATGTACCATTGTAGATGAAATGATCAGTGCCGCAGGAATGATTATGGGGATCAATGAATCCGATACGGGGAGTATAGGTAGTGGTGACTTTGCTGCTTCTGTTGGAATTGCCAGTTTTGTCGATACTGCTATGGGTTCTGATACGGTTGCTGCTGCTAATGATGCTTTTGATGTTACTGCTACTACTGATGGGGTTACTGGTTTGTTTGGTGTGATGATTGGTGTTATAGATGGGTTTGCTGGGATTTTTAGCCTCAATGGGGCAGTTGCTATGGTGTTCGATGCTGCTTTTATAATCAAAGGTGACCTCTTTGTAATAGGCTGATATAGGGGTTTGTTGGGTTTCCCTTTGAATATGAGTTTAGGAAGGATCTCCTTTTGAAAGCCTAGGCCAGTGTTATCTTTGGGCTTTAATTCTGGCTATAGTGGTTCATGTCTTCCTTGCTTGCAAGGTCCCAAAGCACTCTGACCATCATAACCCATTCTTTGCATAATGAGAAGGCCTTTGCCATACTGATTTGTGGGAAGCTTAGCTTGCAGAATATCGGTGGTGATGGGATCTTTATAGATCCATTCTGCTAAGTCTTCATCTCTAGTCTCTTCTTCTTGACTCTTTCCAAGGATGAATGGCGTCAAAGTACATGCTGGCTTGTCCAACGGCTTTTGAAGTAATCGTTGAGGTTTTCCATGTGTTCTAGGAGAAGTGAGCATTTGTCCAACACAAAATAGTTGGCTCAGATTGTACTCCCCAAGACCTTCCTCTGCTATCTTCATCTTGAGCTTCTCTTGCTTGAGTATAATAGTGTTTGAACTGGAAAGAGATGATGGACTTACGTATGATGTGGAGGAGATGGCTTCTCTATTGTTGGGAACAGTAATCTCTTGTTGATGACTGATATTATGACAATATGCAAAGGGGTTTGCATCGCCCAGGATTGTGATTTTTATACCATTATGTGGGAACTTGATACACTGATGGTAGGTGGATGGGACCGCTTGCATGGCGTGTATCCAAGGTCTTCCTCATAATAAATTGTATGGCAAAGGAAGGTCCATAACTTGATAGATGATGTATTTCACCACTGGGCCCACTCGGATTGGTAGCACCACAACTCCTTTAGATGAACGCTCTGCATCATCATAGGCTTTGATTGTGATCTTCTTGTGAGGATCCACTGATTCAATTGCATATCCCAAAGCTATGACTAATTATAGAGTACAGATATTCAGGCCTGCTCCATTATCAATCAAGACTCGCTTGATCATATGTTGGTTGATAAATCCTTCAATGTGTAGTGAGGCATTATGAGGTTGCTGGAAGGATGAGTTGTCACTTTCAGAGAAAGTGAGACAAGGTGATGACCTTAGATTTCCAACCATGGCTTGGAATTGATCTGTATTTAGGTTTGCAGGGACTAACGCCTGTTGGAGAGCTTGATCAAAAATTGTTTTATGGGATGAAGATTGGTGCAATAGCTCTAAGATAAATATTAGTGCAGGCATTTTGTCTAACTGGTCCACAAGGTTATACTGCTTTGGGATAGATGGGGTGCCTTGTGGAGCTGCTTTTATGGTAATCTTACTACGACGTGTAACAACATTGCAAGTGGAGCTAGGATTTTTGATAGTAATAGTTGCAATTTGTTCATTGGCATCATATAGGTGATTCACAATGTAATTATATGCGGCTTGCGTATAATCGGTAGTATCTGTGTTTCTCCCTGAAGTGGAAGGACCCCTTTGATCATGTGATGGAAGTGGATTTTTAAACATGAGATGATCATTATTCGTTGTCTTTGGGTCATGTCCTTCGATTTTGATTTCACCTTGGTCAATAAGATCCTGAATAAGATCTTTCAATCTGTGACAATTGCTTGTCTTATGCCCTTTCCCTTCATGGAAATCGCAATGTTCAGTATCCCTCCACCATGAAGGTTTGACTTGAGGTTAATAATTTGATGTTTTTGGTAAGGTAACCAGATTTTGAGAAACCAACTGACATAACACTGTTTCGATGGGTTCCCCTAAGGGAGTGTATGTTCGTTTTGGTTTAAAATTTGGATGACACTATCTGGGTTCGTCTTGAGATGTGGTGCGGCCTTGATTTGGAGGAGCGACTGTGTTATTCTTGGGTGGGGGGTTATATCCTGCAAATCGAACCACAGGTTGTGCACTTTTGATAGTTCTTGCATCCACAAACCCATCATTGACGATATTTTTGTTTTTTTTCCAGAAGTTAGGCTTGTCACTATTGAAGCGCGGGCAAGGGCCATCCTTTGGTTCATTATAGATTTTGATAAGTCCTTTTTTTATGAGAGCCCGCTCACATTTTAAGCCTTTGGTGATCATGTCATTGAAAGAGTCTATGTCTTTTACGTCTAGGTGAAATTCCATTTCGTCATTTAAGTTGGAAATAAATATTTCCACTAGTTCTTGTTCAGGTAACTGAAGAGAATGTCTGCTAGACATTTGACACCATCGTTGCAGAAAGACTGAAAAAAGCTCACCCGGTTTTTGTTTAGTGTTACATAGATCAACCATTGTGATATCACATTCAATGTTGTGTGAGTAATGTGCCAGGAACTTCTGGACGAGTTCTTCAAATGTCCTAATGCCACCTGGTAATCAGGAAAACCATGATGTGGTTGTTCCTCCCAAGCTTTGGGGAAAAAGGCACATTAGGTACGTGTCCTCGTATGCCACTTCGAGGCAAGCTGAATGGAATTATCTAACATGATCACGGGGATCTCCTTTTCCTCTATATTTTTCAAACTTGGGTGTTTTGAACCCTCGTGGAAAAGGTGGCATATGAAGATTCCTATCAAAGGGATAGGGACAAATGTCATTGAGTGAAAATTGATTGGTTTTCACACCACTGTGGAGTTGTTGGGCTAAATTTTTGACTTGTTGCCACAACATTTCTATGTCATTCAGAGGAGGAGGAGGTGGGGGATTACCTTGATGAAATTTGTATCTAATGTGTTCTTGACCTCTTTCATCCTCATTACGAATTTGGCATTCTGATGCTTGTCTTAGTTGTGCAACATCAAAGTAAGAGGGTAGTTTAGCCCCTTCTTGAGCAAGTTTTAAAAAGTGAGCATCAACATTATTCTTGAGTATCTCATCAAAAAGTCTATTGAAGAGAGGGTTGTGTTGTGCCCTTTCTATTGCTGTAGGAGTAGGAGTGCCTAGAATTGCATCATTTGCATTGCCTCCAAGAGCTTCTTGGAATTCATTAAGATTTTTTTCCTCTTCCTCTTCAATTTCTTGTTGTCTAGACCTAGATCTGGTATGAGCCATTTTGTTTACAAGTTTTTGTTGAAGTTTGATGAAAATGATGATGAGTTGGTGAGGAAATGAAAGATTGATGTTTGGTGAAGTGCTTTGCATACAGATCCCTAGCACTAAAGGTAGATGTTACCAAAACTCTTTCTTGAATTGCTTGTTGTGTTGGATTGACAAAGTTTGATGTGATAAGTTTTAGAGAGATCTGAGATGTTTTACAGACTCAACTACCTAGTAATGAGAGGATGCACTCATAGACTAGTTTTAACCTGCGTAGAAATGCCTCTTAGGATGAGTTTATCCTACATGTAGAGACACTCTAAAAAG
This sequence comes from Cryptomeria japonica, assembly GCF_030272615.1. Lineage (NCBI taxonomy): Eukaryota > Viridiplantae > Streptophyta > Pinopsida > Cupressales > Cupressaceae > Cryptomeria > Cryptomeria japonica. Next base: position 716,173,739 of record NC_081412.1, read on the forward strand.
TGATGTATTGTGTTTGATTCAAGCAATATCAAAATAGAACTTAGGACAAAAACCTTTGGGTGTTTTGAGAGTTGGAATAGAGTTGATGAGATATGGATATGATAATGGATGAAATGTTTAACTTCAATAAAAGCTTTGTGTCACATATGGGACAAATTCTTCTTCTTCTCTTTCGAGAGTTGGTGATTCTTCCCGAGCTACGTTATATGTGATGCAACTATCTGGAAAGAAGTTAGGATTGATCTTGCCTCCTTTTCTTTTTTGATAACTCAAAGCTCTATATTGTGTAAAAGCTCTGCGGTTTAATGACTCTGGATCAAATTCGTTTGATTTCCCTTGAAGATAAAGACGCATGCGACGTAGGAAGGTTCTATGAGAGACAAAGATTTGTCTATTAAGATAGAAGAATTTCCTCCTTTTGATAAGAGCCTTTGAGCTCAATGGTCTTTTCTTCAAGTTGATGTTTTGATGAAGATTCTTCTTTTTCAAGATGTGAAGAATGGTCATATAGTTTGATACTTTTTGTTGTTGCTCTTTGTTTTTGAAAATGTTTGTGTTGGATGAATACTTGTTTTGGATTTTGGTTTTATGATGTTTCTTTGACAAGAAAACAAAGCAAGCACACAAACACAAGAATGTTGCCCCAAAAGGCACAAGTAGGTGTGGGTTTAGATCAACCCAATCTTTTGAACTTTTTATGACCCTTTCCTTCAAATGTATTTTAGGTGTTTCCAAATCCTGAAGTCAGCTCAATTTGTACTGGTCGTGACTCAAAAATGAAAACACTTCAAACACTTTTTATCCCTAAGGTCAAATGGCCAGTTGCGATAATTTCAGCCCACATCTTGATATTTCTTCGACTTTGGTACTACATACCTTATGAATCCCATTGTGGCAGGTAAGGATGTGATATACTAAGTCTTGCACGAGCATAACAAATAGATGATCCCTATGATAGGGGAATCACCACTTTCTTCAAGCCACAAGTGACTTTTCAAAAAGCTATGTTTCTACTCAAGGAAATATGTATGGTGAGTATCTTGGGATAAAAACCATCTATGCTCTTGCACTGAATTTATCACAAATATCCTCAATCAATAGAATGGGTGGGATTCTACTTAAAGGTGTTTAGTAATTTTTTATGTCTTTGGACATAAGTTCATTCTGTAGTGACTCACTTAAGAGCCTTGTAACTTGTGGTGGGGCCTATTTGTCCTTTTGGCAAGTTACACTGTAGGAACAACTATACCCAAGGGTACAACTTTCTCTCTCACTTGATTTCTATAGTGGCTCGAAGGGTTTACCACGTGAGGTTGTTCCCAAGAGTGATGTGTCTCTTGGCAGGCCTCTCTTAAAAAGATAAAACTTGAGTGTTACTAACACTTTTCTCTTGCACCTAGGACCACAAAAGCCAAGGGAGAGGATAGTGTGTGTTAGAAGTAGGACCACTCGACCAACTCTTTTTGCACAAGTGTGCCAAACACAAAATACACTTGTTCTTTTTAACTTGTCATTGCAATGATTTTCTATCTAATTGGAGATGTTGCTCCAACAACCATGATGTTCTTTTTAACTTCAAAGGCAATATGTTTGAGTAAACTAGAATTTGAAATCCTGGTCAACTTAATGAAAAACATGTTTGCGTGAAGTAAAATCATTTTGCAAAAATTGAAACAAGTTGATTGTTCTTTTTACTTGCACAAAAAAAATTGAAGTGTGGATTGTGATTTTTAAATTTGATGCAAGTAAGAAAATTTGTCTTGTCTTGTTTTAAGCACCAAAATAGAGTGTATCCCTAACTTGCAATGAAAGCAAATTTGTTTTGTTGATTTTAGAGCACCAAATGAAAATTGGAATCCTAACTTGCAAGTAATGAAATTTGTGTTTTTGTTGAGTTTTAGAGCACTTAAATGAAAGTTTTTTTGATTTTAAGTAACAAACGGGGTTAGTTTAAAACCTGCACATGAAGCAAATAGTTAGTAAAATGCGACCATATGGTGGGCTTCTACAAGCCTAAGAAAATTTATTTTATCTATTACAAGGCCTTTTTTATAGCATTCTGTTACAATAGCACTACTTTGTGTGAAAACAGAAGCACTACTTAACACAAATGCACTACCATATAGACAAAAGCGCTAAAATAAAAGATTTTTACAACAATACAAAAGCACTAGTTAAGACTCAAAAGAGCTAATATACTGACAATAGTGTTATTGTAAAGACAATAGCACTAAAATACCAAATTACAATAGCGCTAAAGAGAGAACAAAAGCGCCAAAGCGTGACCTATCTGTCAAGTTAAACAGTTAAAAGTTAGTTTTGAAAACAAACTGTAGACACCTAAAATTGTCATGTCTAATTAAATAAATATTTTATTTATTTAATTATCTAAGCTTAATTCTTCTATTAATTAAATAAATCTTTATTTATTTAATTAATTCATTTATCCTCCTCTAGCCTTATTTCTCATTTAAATAAATACATTTATTTATTTAAATTATCCTTTTCCTAAATTAAATAAATATTCTTATTTATTTAATTATCCTACTTCTTCTATTAATTAAATAAATCTTTATTTATTTAATTAATTCATTAGCCTTTTCTACCCATAACACATGTCATTCATCTCTTAATTCATACACTACCTACCCCTTTCATTATTTTATTATTTCTTTTACCTACCCTCTAATCATAGCCGACCTCCTTTTACACCTCTCAATCTTATCCCTCCATTTCATATAGTGTCTTCTATATAAGGAGATGCTTCCTTCATTATCAAACCCTAATGAACTAATGAGCTAACTACTTGATCAATTGACTACACTACGATCCTACTTGCAACCACATTCCGTTCTTTGTTGAGCTCTTGTGCACATAAAATCTTAGAGAGCAAATATATCAAGCAAGATCAATGGAGATAGGAAGAATGGAGATCAAAACCCTATTGGACATGTGATGGTATAATCTTTGTGATTTCATGTGATTTGCATTGTCTTAGGTAATCTTCATATGTTATGGTGGATCTTTGTTGATTGTTAGGCTAGGGTCTTGTGGTTGAATTCATTTAGCCTTTCAATATTGTTATCATTGTTATCCATTTTCACCATATACATTTTGGCACGCCCCGTGGGACATGGATTTTTCTTAGATCTATGTTTTTTGCAGATTTTTCTAACCCTATATTGCTATTTTGTAAAACCATTTGGAGAATAACCTTGTGCAGCTAGGGTTTTGGACACAAAATCAAGATCTTAAAGAGATTCGATCATATCTCACAAACAGCTAGGAAATTTTGCACCAAATGTTTTTTGCAGGTTTACAAAAGTATCAGGAGCTCTCAATCCAAAATTCAAAATTTTTGGAGCACATTTTCATTTTCTATGAATTTTTTTATGATTTTTCATAAAAAATTAATTTTGAGAGCAAATGAGAGAATTTTTCAGATTTTCTTACATTTTTGGAAATCTCTCATAATTATACACAGGATTTTTTCTTTGTGGTTTTAATTTTGATGCAAAATATTAACCTAAAAATTAGATCTTTAAAAATTAGGGTTTTTCTTTATTTTGATCAGATCTCACAAACGGCTTCAAATTTTGACATAAATTTTTTTTTTTAGGTTAGAAAAAGTATCAAAAAGATTTGGTAAAAATTTCAGATTTTTTGGATCTATTTTGCATTTTATATGAATTTTTTATGATTTTTCATAAAAAATTAATTTTGAGAGTAAATTAGTGAATATTTCGGATTTTCTTACATTTTTGAAAATCTCTTAGAATTATACACAGGATCTATTCTTTGTGATTTTAAATTTGATGCAAAATCATTCTTCAAAAATCAGATCTTTGAAAATTAGGGTTTTGCATTATTTTACTCATATCTCACAAACTACTTGGATTTGTTGCAGAAATTTTTTTGTGCAAGTTTGGAAGACCATCAAGACTTTCCAGTAAAAATTTCAAATTTTTTGGATCGATTTTTCATTTTATATGAATTTTTTATGATTTTTCATAAAAAATTAATTTTTGGAGCAAATTAGCAAATTTTTTGGATTTTCTTACATTTCTGGAAATTTCTTGAAATTTTACAGGTGGTATTTTTTTATGATGAATCAGATCTTTGAATTGGTCAACAAAACGCATTGTTGAAGGCCCCTTTTTCACAAAGTCTTTTGGATCTAAAATTTACCTAACTTGTGTGCTTGCAGGAAGGGGTGATCATTTGAAACAATCCAAACTACTAATAAATCTTTGTTGCAGGTCCTTGGCAAGGGTTTTTGGATTTTTATTGTGTGCCTTATTTTCATATACTAGCAAACACTTCCATTGGTGCACTAAAATTGAATCATTGTCTTTTGTGTCTTGAGCAATAAGCTCTTTTTGTTTAATCTTTAGAGGGTCTGTCTTCCCGTGTGGTCATTAGGACTACTAGTGAGAAGAGAACGACCCAAGTGGTAGCAAAAGAAAAGCCATCTTCTTTCGAACCACTATAAATAAATGTATTCATGGTGAAAACTATGAATAACGTGTGCTGATTAGTTCATACCGACACTATGTCTCCCCATAAACCCGTTTGATCAAATTTATTTGATCATTTGTCGGGCGTAACCCCTATCGGCTGGGAGCCTTCTGTATTTACAGAGCTGAAAGTGTCGCATGTATGGCCACACGAGCGGATGCCTTTACTAGCACCTTTTTATTTTAGAAGCCCAAATCCTTCTAGTTGTTGGGGCAGGAGGTCGGACCTCTGGTAGCGGCCCACACACATACGGTTCTTAGTAGAGATACAAAGTTCGCCATGGGGAGTTTTCATGGGGACTGATGTTTGGCTGACCCGAGAAGTGAGTGCCGAGGGTGGAGCCAGTGAGGTCAAGCATCTAAGTATCCGCTCTGAATAGCGTAGCCTCGAGGGTAAAACCCCATGTGGGATTAACAACTATTGTCTTGGCCAACCATAAGAATTGTGCTTGACTTATTTTAAACATTCAAAACATTCAAAACCAAACAACAAAACATTGTGTCTTTTATGTTTTCAAGTGTATGCAAAACATTTTTACATCAAACAACACACTTTTCTTGGAGAGTCTAAACACTTGCAAACATTGAGTCCTCATCAACATTGTGTCCTCTTGTCACGAAAAACAGTCAAACATTCAGATTTGGTCACAACTTCACAAATTGGAAAAATTTTACAATCCAGCAAACAAGAGCAATCAGTTTCAGAATTCTTGAGCTTCCTAGGTTGTTTCTCCAGGTTTTCATCTAGCATTCAACTTGTCTTTGGGTCTCACAAAGTCCATCATTACTTTACACCTTACATTACATTCACATTTGTCTAAACTTGAGTCAAAAGGTCACTTGCTTGTCCTCATCATACTTTGTCAACACACTACATACAATAACATTTTGCTAAGTGGTCCCTCATCAAGGTTTCTTACCTTTGGGTCTCATTTGGTCCTACTTAGAGTCAAGGTCAACTTACCTCATCAAGAGAAACTATCCTCTCTTTGGAAGTCACACCTACTCTACTACATACATACTTGGTCTTACACTTTGGACATTGCAAGTACACTTTAGACTCATTTACATTCCATTCAACTCTTGGTCTTCCATACTCTTTCCATTTTTCATCTAGTCTCTCACATCTTGGTCAATACCTAATTCATGGTTGAAACCCGTCTTCAAAAATCTAGGAGAGAAACTAAAGAGGCTCAAGAGTCCGCAAACATGAGTTCTTATGAGTATGACAATGAGATCTTTTTCAATTCTGATCATACTACATTACCTAACATGGATGTCTATAGAAACATCCCAAATGTTGAGAACATGGACACTATAAACAACAATGCTACACAAAATGACAATGTGGACAACTTTTCAATACATTCAGCAGATGTGGAAGAATCCATCATGAATCCCCATTTCAATCGATTGGTTGAGGAAATAATGAGGAGGGATAGACAATACTTCTTACAAATGATGGCACAAAGTGGAGCCAAGTGTGTAGGGGAAAAAGCGAGACTAGGTTAACATGCCCTAATCCTACCTTTTGACACACATTACGGAATACGAAAGAGCCTAGAGATATCGCACAATTGGCTACTTCTTTTTGTGAAAGAGAGAGCCACGGGATATCTATTAGGATTTCTATTCCCTTGTTGAAATTGAAAGATAAAATGATGCAAGTTCAATCCCTAACCTCAAAATGCAAGTAGGAACTAATGACAAGATTGCAAAATTGAACTTAAATGATGGAAAGCTGTAAACACAAGGATAAGACAAGAATGAAAATGCGTACCCGGAGTTAAAATCTGACTGAAAATGTTCGGGACGGGGGCGCGGGCGCCACTGTCCTGATTCTGCCCCTGAAACTGCTCCGGAAACTGCTGTTTTTGCACTTTGGAAAAAGCTGTCAAAAATGCTGAAAATGCTATCGGACCAGGGCGCCCAGCGCCCCTGTCCCAGGGACCAGGGCACCCAGTAGGGACTAGGGCACCCAGTAGGGACCAGGGCGCTCAGAAGGGACCAGGGCGCTCAGAAGGGACCAGGGCACCCAGCGCCCCTGTCCTGGCAGGACCAGGGCGCCCCACGCCCCTGTCCTGGTCTTTTTCTCTGAAATTTGGTGGGAAGGTCGGTCTCAGTCTGCTTCTTCCGGATCTGCAACCTGCGGCGTCGTCCGAGTCCCGAAACCTGCAATAATATCTAAAAAGGTGAAGGGGCGGCTATATAGGGTTTTGCCTTAGTCAAACCCCCGCTTCGGTGATTTCCACCTCCACGAATAGCCAAGTTGTTTTGTAAAATGTATTGTGTGTGCAGACCTAGTGTGTGTGCAAGGTCCAAAATGCAAGAAAGCAAACTAGAGCAACCTAGAAAGTAAACCCTAATTGCTTGTAAATGATGATGCAAATGCTCTAAATCAAGATGCAATGTGATCTAAAGCATGAATAAATGATATATCAAAGCTTATGTAAGGACATGAAAACAATATGAAATCATACCCAACCCTCAAGGGAGGAGTACAAGCCAATCTTCAGTCGGTAATCTCCTATTGTTCTTCAATGTCTTCCAAGCCCTAAATGGATGAATGAATGAATTTGATAGATGCTTGATAGAGTGATGTTGAATGTTGTTGAAGTCTTCAAAGATTTGCTCTTTCGCTGCCTATGAAGTTCCTGGAAACCAAAAATCGGATCCCTTCAAATGAGGAAAGAGAGCTTTTATGTATGAAACCCTAGGTTGTAAATTCGTATTTTGGCTGACCTAGAGATTGAATATCCCGCCAATTTCTTGGGGTTAAGCTTTATTTTATGATTGGATCGTGCTCCCAAAATTTCGGGAAAAATGTCCGGGACCATGTTGCACGGGCGCCATGGTCCCGACAACTTTTCACCAAATTTTCAGGGCCGTCAGATATGATGATTTTAGAGAGAATCCCGAAGTTACAGGTGATTTCGAGATGTTTTGACCCCCGAAATCAAGCCCCCAAGTTCAAAATAGGACCTAATTAGGGTTTTTGATTAAATGATGTATTGGAAGAATAAAATGAAAGGAGCACACTTTAATGAAAGGGCCCAACTTTATGATATGGGAGATGATAAAATAGGACCTTAGACCTAATTAATTTAATTAATTAAGTGCTAAAGGGGAAATGCAATGCAAAATGCAAAATGCGCCAAGGCGGGTGCTAAACTAGGTGTGAAATTGTACCACCCTAGCAAGTGCGTACAATTTACGACGCTACACCAAGATACCTCATGATTTTGACATGTCTCAAATAATGGAACATAGACCTTTGCAACAACCTCACTCCAATATGGATCAAAGGAGACCTAATAGTGGAGGAAGTGGAGGACCACATATGGTACCTGAATCACCATCAGCTTTGCTTCAAAAACCAGAGGTCCCACATACACATGGTCAAACATATGATACTCACCTTCACAGACCATTATGGAAGTCTTATGGAGAAAAATATGCTCAATCACATACCAATGCTAAGGATCAACCACCAAAGCAATGGGATATTCCAAGGCATGCTCAAAATTTGGACACAAGGAAACCTCATGTCAAATTTGGGGGCAACACAATAGAACATGACATGCCTGTAGAATATGGTATACATGCACAAAATAGATATGGTGTTCCTCAACATGAATCCATACCAAGTGGTCCATATACGCAGCATCATTATAGACCTCCTCCATATGAACATGTGTATGATCAATATCATCCATATATGCAACATGCACCTCCTCCAATAGGTACCTCAAACATAGGATATGGTCCAAGAAGTCGGTCTCCACCTAAGAGCAATTTGGAGCAACAAATCAGGGACTTACAAAAGAAAATGGAGGACATAAATACACCGAAGCCCACATACACAATGAGAGACATATGTCCTTATCCATTTGACAAGAGCATTCCAATGCCTCCTTTTCCTACACACTTTGTGACGCCTAAATTTGACAAGTATAGAGGAAAAGGGGATCCTAAGGCGCACATAAGACAGTTTTTCACAGCCTGCATTGAGGTAGCAGCAGAAGAGACATATTTGATGAGATTATTCCCACAAAGCTTAGGTGATCAAGCTATGGAATGGTTCACCCAACTTCCACCTGGTATTAAGTCATGGGGTGACCTAGCAGAGGCATTTATTCAACATTTCTCCTACAATATAGAGACAGACATATCAGTCACTACTTTGTGCAACACCAAGCAAAAAGAGGGAGAATCTTTTGCATCATTTTTACAAAGATGGAGAAATCTAGCCAGCAGATGCTCTTGTGAAATTCCACAAAAACAAATGGTAGAAATGTTCACCCAAAATGTTAACAAAGAGATTGGTTATGACTTAAGGAAAGCTTGTTTGTCCACCTTCAAGGACGTCATTGAAAAAGGCTTAGCAACAGAAAAGGTCCTAATTGAACAAGGAGTTATTAAAATATTCAAGGAAAACAAAGATGACTTTAAAGGAAAAGACAAGCCAAGATTTTGGAATAAAAACAAGAACACAGTCAATGAAGGTGTTGTCGATGCCAACACAGTGCGACCCAAAGTCATCTTTTCAGGATCAAGTTCTACAAACAATCAAGTGAATACTCAAACAACTTCCAGGTCACGAAGGAAGTACACTCCTTTGGGAGAACCACTTGAGTCAGTTTTCAAGAAGTTAGTGGCAAACAAGGTGATCACAATTCCAGATTTCCTGCCATATGAACCAAAGGTTAAACCAAATTGGTGGAATGATGATGAGTATTGTGAATTTCATAAGAGCAAGGGTCATAAGACAGGAAATTGTCATCGACTGAAGAACATCATACAGGATCTCATTGATAGAGGTGACATTGAGATTGAGGGACATTCGTCTAATCAAGAACATGAGATGTTTAAGGAACCATTCCCAAAACATGACAAGGGAAAAGCTAAAGCCACAGAGGATCAAACCAACTATACCAGAGCATCTTACAATTATGATTCAACTATTAATCACATTTCAATGGACAATTATGTCTCTACCATTATCATTAAAGACAAAGCGTCTGAGAATTCTACCCAGAGACCCAAGATTGTCTTAAAAGGTGTTGGATCTTCTTCCGAACCTACCTCTGAATGTCATGTTACAACTCGTCGAGGCAAAATCACTTTGCAAGGTGCTGCAACTAAAAACACAGCTTCTTCATCAACCAAACCTGAGTATGACCTTGTAGAACAGTTAGGGAAGACACCCGCGCTCATTTCAATCCTTGAACTATTACGCATATCTCCTGCACATAAAGCCATTCTTGACAAAATCTTGAGAGATACTGCTATTCCTACTGATCTAAATGTGGACCAATTTCAAGCCATGGTGGGATACCTTTCCATTCCACATTCACTTACATTCATGGAAGCTGATGACGCCTCTGTAAGTCAGCCGCATAATGCACCCTTACACATTGAAGCCTTCATACACAAACATAGAATCAAACGAGTCCTGATAGATGGAGGAGCAGGTCTAAACATTTGTACATTGAACACTATTAAACAATTGGGATATTCCGACAAAGCTGTGAATTCTACAAACAAAATCACCATTAAAGCATATGATGATGAAGAGCATTCATCCAAAGGCACAGTCACCTTACCTCTCAAAGTTGGGCCAGTTACAAAGGATGTGGTTTGTCAAGTCCTAGACCTAGATCTCACATACAACATACTCTTGGGACGTCCATGGATTCATGAGATGAGCGCAGTCCCATCTACATATCATCGATGTATCAAGTTCCCACACAATGGAGTTGAAGTGACCGTCAAAGCGGATCCAAATCCATTCATATATTGCAACAATCTGCAACCTCGGTCAGAAATAACAATTCCAGTCAATCGCGAAGCTGTTCCTTCATCGACATATGTGGATCCTGATTCCTTAAAAGCTTCTACATCCACACAAGCAGAGCTAAAAGAAAAGTTCAAGATTAAAGACCTAGGATGTGGTGAGTATATATTTCATGTTGACCAACTCCCATTATCTCCTAAGGTATTCTGTCAATAGGAACAACCTACAAACAATTTGCAATGCCAAGGAATTGGGTGTGAACCACCTAGTGTTGTGGCTACTAAGTCTGAATGCAAATCTCCTCCAGTGGTGCAAGCAACTCTTGATATCAATAGTCCTAAGAATGGTTCCAACAAAGAATCTATTGAGTGTATCACCAAACCTCTTGAGAACTCACATAGCTTTACCATATCATCCACTCATTCCATTTCCACTCCTCTCCCAGACTTGGATCAACAACAATTACAAAAGCCCTCACTAATCGGGGATCACAAATCAAGCTTTGAAAAGAAAAATCTAAAAGTCAAAACTAAAGAAAAGTCCTTTAGTCCAAATCAAAATCAAAAGCTATTGGACTCTACAAAAATCAAAGTCAAGGATAAAAATCCTATGAAGCAAAAAGAGAAAGAGTTGATCTCCCCTAATATCAAAATAACTGGGGGCAAAAGTTCTAAAATTTCAAGTCGAAAAGCATACTTGTTGATCCTAAGTCTCCATCATGCTATCCTACTTTCACTTCTCCATCACTTATCCACTTGTTCCACACATCCTTTCCCTTCTGATGATACATCATGGATCTTTAATGGAACTTCCTCAAGGGAATTTGTTATCAGGGATGCCCAAACTTCTTCAGGTGACACGCATACGGGCCTGTGTAGTCCACACACTAGTAATTCTATCTCAGTTCCTTTATCAAGGAAGATAGTCACTCGAGCTACACATCATTCAGTCAAAGAACAATGCAGCTACAATCATAAAGTCAAGCCTCGTACATTTGAGGTAGGCGATTTAGTTCTCAGAGAAAATCCCAAAAATCAGCAAGACAGAGAGAAGAAGGGCAAGTTCGAACCAAATTGGCTTGGTCCTTACATCATTACAGCAGCATATGGATCTGGGGCATATCAGCTCTCAACTACAGAAGGTGAACCTTTGGAGGATCCTATCAACAGCATGCAGCTTCGCAGGTTTTACACATAGCTCTTCAGAGTATCCTAATTCAAAAAATACAAAAAAATCAAAAAAATTCAAAAATACAAAAAAAAAAAAATTTATAAAACAAAAAAATTGTTACTTGGTGAAAACTTGGCAAACAGGCGCCTTGTGGCACAAAAAACATTGAAAAATCGAAAAAAGTAAAGAGAAATAATTTCGTCCAACGGTGAAAACCACTTCGGTGGCGCCCTGGGCAAGTACCATGGTGAAAACTAGGTCACCAGCGCCATGCGTAGAGACATTGCTCCTCCCTCCTTCAGGATTCTCTTTCATCATTTCACTTTGCACACACTCACAGCCTATTCGTTCATAATAAACTTACCCATTCCCATCATGGCTTGTTATTGATCTACCCAAGATTGGTTAGCCATTCATAATAAACATTCCTAAACCTCCCTTTCCATCCATAATAAATCAGATCCTATCTGTGGCTAAGGCAAATCCTACGTCTAGTGATGGGTGTGGAACTAAGAACATCACATGTTTCGAGGAGTACAGTTTCTTCCAGCTTCCTTCAGTCTATTCACGCACAATCCGCAATAAAGCAACATTTGCATCATAGATCCGCAATAAAGTTTCGTCTTCTCCGCAATAAAGTATCAGTTTCATGGATTCAGTCAATTTCAGATGAGACAGCAAAAACAATGGGCTTCAACAAATCAAATCTTTCAACAGACTCAGACAACATTATGGTTCAGTGCTATCTATCCTTTTGTTGAAAGTAAACATTGTGACCACAATCAAATAAGACTTATACAGGTGACAAGAGACACTAAACTTGAGGACTACAGTGGGTGTTGGTGTCGAGTCTTGGTTTTCTTTTGATTTTATCTTTCTGGTGACATGTCTTTTAGCTTTTCCAGGATGTCTTTGACTAGAGATTCTATCTCCAGGATGTCTTTGACTAGAAAGGCGAGGATGGGGTATCGTCACCTATTTGTATTTTCTATCTGTGGATTGTCTCTTAGTAATGCTATGACTTGTCTAGTATGAATTGGGGCATTCCTTGTTTGCGACTGTCTTATCTCCATGCAAACAGGTACAATGACTTTTTGAGTCGAACATATGCCTTGATTGTCATAACCTATTTTGCCATAATAAAGCTCAATGATGATAACGCACAAGAAGCTCTTTCACTTTCATATCTTCTGTCTTCCATCCCCCTTTCTTGATTGACTTCCATCGTCCTTCTCGAGTCCGTGTAGCCTACTATCACATGATTGAGTATAATGACACACCAAAAATATTTGCATTTCATGTAGTTGCACCTGCATTACCACATATAAGCATTTCATACATACATATAGATATCACAACTGCATCACATCCTGCACACAACACCTGTTAGCACAATTTACATTTGCATTATCATATTCATCTGCATTACATACATTCACATTTGCATCATGCATACACATATAAAACATAAACGAACAAAAAAAAAAAAATATTGCATTGCATCATATACATATTTGCATCCATAGCATATAGCATCACATAAGATCATCTCATCACATAGGTACACATGCATATAGTTGCCGCAAAGATGAATCATCTCATTTATATATATATAAAGTGTCATGATACAATGATGTCAAAATCATATGGCTACAATCACCCGCAGGTGTCTATATCATTATACAAAATGGTACAAAACTGATACAGAGGAACTCACTGATCACTCCTGCCAACACTATTGGTAGTGCTAATTCTATCCATGTCATGGTATCCCATGCCACGTGTCCCACCCTCATCTCTAGTCTTGGATCCTAGAACACTCGTCTAAGGGCATCCCTGTCTCCGTCTCGATCGTACGGAATCAGCTCCCCATCAATCGGTATCCGCATAATCCTGTACACATCCTCCAGGGTGACTGTCATCTCACACATCAGTAGATGAAACGTGCACGTCTCAGAGTTCCATCTCTTAGCCAGCGTAGTCAGCAGTCCCATGTTCACCCGAAACTCAGGCACATATAGCACATGTCTCAAATCCATCTCCTCGATAACGGCTCTGTCCTCGGCTGTCAACTCAGGTTGCAACCTCTGAGTAGACGGGAATCTCTCCCGTGACTTCAGCATCGGCAAATACTCCTACAGTCAAGCAAATCAATCATGTCAGTTATAGTGGCATTCACTGTTCATCACAAAATGCTACTTTTTATCTAAATGCATATGGCTATCTACCCTAGTGACACTCACTGTTCATCACAAAGTGTTGCTATTTATCCTAGTGGTACTCACTGTTCATCACAAAGTACTACGTGTGTGACACTCCCTGTTCATCACAAAGTGTTACTCACATTTGCACTCCCTGTTCATCACAAAGTGTTGCTCATATTTCAGTACTCCCTGTTCATCACAAAGTACTCTATCTTGGTACTCACTGTTCATCACAAAGTGCCTTGATTTATCCTAGTCTTCCTAGAGGACTTGCTTGAGTGTATCCTCTCAACAGCTTATCCAATCGACAGCATATGTTCATCACAGAACTACCGATTTGACCTAGAAGATGCAAATTCATACTTTTCAAATGCAAACGCGCTTACATGACATAAACGCGCTCAAAGACTGCATAGACGCGCCTGAACAACACAGACACGCCTACCTGACACAGACGTGCCTATGCTTTGCATAGACGCGCCTAGTTGACATAGACGTGCCTTCTTGGCATAAACGCGCCTGAATAGCACAGACGCGGTCGCAATTGACGCAGACGCGGGTCCAGACATAGACGCGCCTAGCACAAACACAGACGCGCCTGGCACCAACGCAGACGCGCCTAAACGTTTTTTGACAGTTTTTGGACCCTTGTCTAAGCGCATTTATTACCCTATTCGACATGCATTAATGACAAAATTAAATGCGTCAAAGTACAAGGAGGTTTGGCGGTACTTACCGACTCTCCTACCTCTGCTGGCCTCTGGAATCGGCGAATGCGGTCGAATCTATGAGTGAAAGCCATCGCTGCTGACTGCTCCTGCTCTATTTTCGCTCTGCAATATGCTCTTGTGGATGCGTGGATGACAATGAGGATGTATTTTCCCCCGTGGTCTATCTTATAGCCTACCCTAGCCCGTGCCTTCATTTCCCGAGTCAGTCTTCATTATCTCGTGACTTTGTCACTTTATCCGGTCAGTCCATTCTAGCCTTTCTTTCTTATCGAGAGATTGTCTGCGATCTTTTCAGATATTTTCATCCAATCTCTCGAGGGGGCATATCATTCCCATTCTGGGGCAACTCTGTATCAGTTCATATTATCTTCTTTGAAACAACGCAACAACCCGCATTGTCTCAAAGAGGGGCAAAATGTAGACACCTAAAATTGTCATGTCTAATTAAATAAATATTTTATTTATTTAATTATCTAAGCTTAATTCTTCTATTAATTAAATAAATCTTTATTTATTTAATTAATTCATTTATCCTCCTCTAGCCTTATTTCTCATTTAAATAAATACATTTATTTATTTAAATTATCCTTTTCCTAAATTAAATAAATATTCTTATTTATTTAATTATCCTACTTCTTCTATTAATTAAATAAATCTTTATTTATTTAATTAATTCATTAGCCTTTTCTACCCATGACACATGTCATTCATCTCTTAATTCATACACTACCTACCCCTTTCATTATTTTATTATTTCTTTTACCTACCCTCTAATCATAGCCGACCTCCTTTTACACCTCTCAATCTTATCCCTCCATTTCATATAGTGTCTTCTATATAAGGAGATGTTTCCTTCATTATCAAACCCTAATGAACTAATGAGCTAACTACTTGATCAATTGACTACACTACGATCCTACTTGCAACCACATTCTGTTCTTTGTTGAGCTCTTGTGCACATAAAATCTGAGAGCAAATATATCAAGCAAGATCAATGGAGATAGGAAGAATGGAGATCAAAACCCTATTGGACATGTGATGGTATAATCTTTGTGATTTCATGTGATTTGCATTGTCTTAGGTAATCTTCATATGTTATGGTGGATCTTTGTTGATTGTTAGGCTAGGGTCTTGTGGTTGAATTCATTTAGCCTTTCAATATTGTTATCATTGTTATCCATTTTCACCATATACACAAACAAAAATGTTGTTCGGTGTTGGATTCACGTCGGGTTCACCAAATGATGCTTTGCAAAATGGACAAGTGTTATATTAAAGCCTGTGGTGATATAACACACAAAAACACAAAAAAAAACCATTAGTGTTGATCAACCAAAAACTAATCTAAGCAGGCATATCAAAAGAGACACTAAAAACATGCTAAAGTTTTTAAATATGGAAGTAAATACCACAAGACATCTCCAAACGCCTTTTAACATGCTCTTAGCTCCTTCTCCTTTGTTCCTCTCCTCTCCAAGTTCCAAATTAGTATAGCTCTCAGCAGCTTTTTGCACTATGGATGCTTATGGAGGTTCAAGATTGAAATGTTTTAACTATGCTATGCAAGTGTAAAACAAACTAATTAGACATGGTATGAAAATGAACTAAGATTTATTTTAGTCCAAAATGACAATATATGTAATTTATGCTAAATGCTCTCTAAAATTCACTATAGATTAAATGCATACAAGTTTTCAGGATTATGACTATGAATGCCAAATGCTTGAGGCTTTGAAAATGAGGAATGAGAGCTCTATTTATATTGAAAATAGGGCAATGGATGGTTGAGATTGAGTAATCTCAACAAGGGTCAGGATTGAATGATATTAAATCCATGTGATGGCTTTCAACCCAATCCCACGATGACAAGTGTCAACATGAGATAGGTTGAGAGGAGAGGGAATAAGCATTAAATGCTTGACATGACTTGAGAGTTAACTCAGGAGTTAAGGTCAAGGTTGGGTTGAGTGAATAAATTCTTTATTCAAAGAATGAAGTCTTTATCCAATGGATAAACTCTTGTGCAAAGGTAAAAGGGATAACCATGGTCAAAGCAATAAATGCTTGAGGAGACACATGAGTCACATGAGGGTTGAGTTAGGGGTTAACCATAAATGGTCATGTAAGAGCCATTAATGGTTTGGAAGACTTTAGAGGTTAAATTGTTGAACACACAAAGCATTAAATGCTTTTCAAAGACTTTGAAGTCTTTGAGAAGTGACTCCAAGTTTCTTAGGAATGTGACAATAATTAGGGGATGGATTAGGCTAATTAGGAAGGGTTTAGAAGAATCTAGAAGGGGGTTAGGATTGCAAGTGGGTTTGGTGGGAGAATGCAAGTGGGAGGAATTTTGGGATTTTCAATTAAAATAAAATCATTTATTTCAATTAAATGGTGTAATTTGCATTTGGGTAGATATTCAAATAAATATTAATTTATTTAAATGAGAAAAAGGAAGATAAAACATTAAATGCTTGAAGACTTTGAGGGAAACCATTAAAGGCTTGAGAAGACTCTAGAAGGAAGCCATTAAGTTTGAAGACTTTAAGGGAAACCATTAAAGGCTAGAGAAGACTCTAGAAGGAAGCCATTAAGTTTGAAGACTTTAAGGGAAACCATTAAAGGTTTCAAGTGGGCGAGGATAAATAGGATTTTAAATAAATAATTTATTTATTTAAAATAGTTGTGCAGCTTGCATTTGTAGGAAAATGGAAGTGGGTGGAGGATAAAGGTGATTTAAATAAATGTTAATTTATTTAAATGTGAGAGATGGGATTTTGGGAGTTTTAAATAAACATAAATTTATTTAAATGTAGGAGAGGATTTAATTAAACAAATATGATTTATTTATTTAATTAATGGTTTTAATTTGGTTAAGTGAATTAAATCAAATAAATTGAATAATTTATTTAATTAATAGGAGAAGAGGGTTTAGATGAATTAATTAAATATTAATTTAATTAATTATTGATTGATGGTCAAATAATCAAATAAATACTAAATATTCATTTACTTAAGTGGACAGATTTATGTGACTACACATGGAAACCTCATTCATGCACCAGCATAGGGTCTTCAACCTATTACATCACCATGGCCATTTTCACAATGGGGGTTAGATCTAGTTGGTAAAGTCAATCCTACTTCTTCCAATGGGCACAAATTCATTTTAACAGCTACTGAGTATTGTACTAAATAGGTTGAGGCAATTCCCCTTACATACACCACTAGTAAGGAAATAGAAAAGTTCATGCTTAATTACATTATCTATCAGTACATGATTCTAATGTGCATAGTGACAGAGAATGGATGTCCATTCAAAAATAAAGAAATGAGATAATTGTGTGAAATTTTTTAAATACAACAGAGATTTGCAACACCATATTATCTGCAAAGCAATGGACAAGCAGAGACAACAAATAACCAGTTTGAGTATAGCAAGAGTTGTTCTAAGCGATAACCGATAACTGACCCATATCTCTCTCATCTGAACCAAGCTTTTATGTGATGAACCATTCATCATCTCTCTCATCTAACCTTTGTTTGATGTGATGAAATGCCCGAAAAGACAATATTGAAGATCCTAAAGAAATTTGTCACTGACGCAGGACAAGACTGGCATCTCCAGTTAAATCTCGCTCTTTGGGCTTATAGAATAGGAGTACGCACTCCTATAGGAGCAACATCATATTCCTTGGTCTATGGTACAGAAGTGATACTACCTATTGAAATAGAACTATCGTCTTTAAGAGTCTCCTTAAAAAACATCACATCAGAGGAAGACTATCGGGTTGTAAGATTACAAGAGCTTGAAACGCTCGATGAAAAGAGACAAACTACTTTCAATCATTTACAAGGTTACTAGAACATATTGAGAAGGAGTTACAATAAACAAGTACGCCCATGAAATTTTGAAGTGGGTGATCTAGTTCTCAAGGAGAACCAAAGGAACCTAGCGGAACAAGAAAAGCTAGGGAAGTTTGAACCTAACTAGATAGGTCCTTTTATCATAACAATGGTTATAGGAAATGCAACATACAATTTGGCTACCATGGAGGGAGATCCACTCCCTGACCCTATGAACAACATGCACCTTAAATGGTATTATATCTAAGGGCTAGGTTAGTTTAGGTTTTACTTTCCGCATTGCATACAATTTTTATTCAAAGCACTACATCTAATATAGATTCTTTTTCAAATGTATCACATTCAAAAATTTCATAGCTTAAATTTCTGCATTAGCATATAACAACATCAATAAAACAAGGCAACTGTCCAAGTTTATCATCCATTTGCATTCAATTTTTCAAGGGTCATCTTCTTTCTTAGATATTCAAACATGAAGTCTTTGAGGTCCTAAGGTCATTCATTTTCAACATTACCTTGTGACAACGCTTTACTTATGGTTGGGTAGTGATTTCACTATTTGAGACTTGTTAACCCAAAATCTATCAATTGCTATATCTCAAACACATTAACAAAATCTCTAATTCATTCGAGACACCTAGTTGATCATATGACTAGTGAAAAATCTAAAATTCTACTTCAGTGTCGTAATTGTCATACCCAAGTAGGTTTCATTACTTACAAGTCAAGATAAGAAAATAAAAAAATAAAAAGTGCCATGCGAGATATTCATCTCAAGGCAAAAGAGAAATGATATATAACTGAAATATCACACATAAAAAGTGCGACAAAAAGCTTGACTATGGGAACATGCGAGTAACTCCATCAGGGTTGTGAACGCCTACTGACAATGGAGCAATATTTGAAAAATTACAGTCTATAACCTCATCGGAGCTCTAAAAGCTTGTTGGCAGCGAGGCTCTATTCGGGATACTTTTGAAGTCAGAATAATCCACGTAGCTAGTCATATAGGATGCTAAGGAGCTTTAGTGAACACAAGAGCGGGAATTAACTCATTTGCACACACATGGGTGAAAGAAGATCAAAGTTTCAAGAACCAATGGGGAAATTTTCCGCATCTCCATTTGTAAATCCTAGTCACTAAGTGTGTTAATTTGGATGGTCCAAGGGACCTTAAGGATCGATTGACCACTTATCTATGAAATTATTTGTACCTCCAATTCAATTGGTGTATTACAAAATGTTAAACAAACACAGTCATCCTTGTTTGAATAGGAAATGCATCTTCATCATGCATATTGCATTAACATAGGTCATGTCAAAAATTCATTCTCCACACGCATTTTGCAGATCATTATGTCATATAGGTCTGCATAGTGGGGCATAACTAAAAAAATCCTAAAAAAGACAAAAAAAGTCCTGAAAAAATCCTAAAAATCCTATAAAGTTTTGAAAAAAATCAATCAAAAACATTGAGAAAACATAAAAATCCAAAAACATTGGAAAATACTTCAAAAAAATATCAAAAACATTGGAAAATCTTTAAAAAAATCCAAAAACATTGAGAAAACAAAAATACCAAAAACAGTGCAAAGCATAAAAATCCAAAAACATTCAGAAAATGTCCTGAAAAAAATTATTATCAAAAAACACCCATATAATGTCCTGAATAATCAACCAAAAACATTTAAATATCGATCCACACAAATCAACCAAAAACATTCAAATATAATCCACAAAATATAAAAACAATCAAAAATCAATCAAAAACTTGCAATAAAATGTCTCGCAAGAAACAAATACCCTAGCAGATATCCATCAAACGCTTCGCACGAAGTCAACACAGGATACGACTATCCAGTCAAACATCTGCAATCAACTGATCAAACTTTCTTATCAATTGTATCATATCCATATCACGTGATCATTATCTTGTCTTAAACAGAAGAGGATACACTCGAAATCAGACAAGTCAGTCTGAAACGGGGTCCGCAACTTTCTGAGATCAGATATTATCAACCATCACATCAAGCAACTGAGAACGAAGGCACAAGGTTAGTATAGCTGCTGAATTTTTTATGCATCAGTCTTTATCTTTTATCATTTGGCGACAAATTATGTTCCTATGCTACTCAAGGATGTCCACAAGTGAGTAGAGGAGCCATGATGGGCATCATCTTTTTCTTTTGTTTGATGTTTGTGGTGTGAACCAATGAAGTTCTAGGGAAATTGCTCTAGTGGGTGTCTGTGATAGGAGCATTCAGCTAGTGAATGCCACACATACCTCGACCCCTAGTGTATTTCCCAGAATGGAGCGATTCACTTCTTGTCTGCTACGTGTTTGTTTCTTCAATGAGATATCTTTACATCTTGGTTCCTTATACCCTGATGTGCTAAGCTTCATTGTTCAATAATAAGGTTGAGTGATAAATATATATTGCGCAATAAATAATGACACGGGTTCGTGAATCATTCATTCTTATTTTAATCTTATCTGTTTATTGATAGTTTGCTGATTTCTCATCTTCTTTCTAAATCATTTTCTTTTATAACATTATTCTTTCATCAATCTCTTCTTTCTTTCATTTTACTAACATTTCTTCAAGATACATCAGAGTTAAAAGAATATTCCGGCATTATAATACAAAAACAAAATTGCATCCATATAGTTTAAATTACATCCATATAGTTAAAAATTGCATCCATATAGTTAAAATTTGCATTCATCTAGTTTAAATTGCATTTAATAACCATTGCATTCATAACACTATTCATGAATCATATAGAAATCATGTAGAAACCATTGCATTCATAAATATCACATCATAAATCATATAGACATGCATTGCATAACTCATAGCATCATGCAACATACATACACATAAGGCTCATCAGGCTGCAAGTCAACATGAATAACTGGTCTCGAGATAGAAATGTGCTCCCACGCCCAAGTCTGGAGCAATGTCACACCACAACTGATAGATCAGTATCCCAGGTATACAATGACGTGCATCTGATAATAAACCATGGCCAAAAGACAAGGACCCCAAGCATATACTCGGTGATGAACAATCATATCATGGAGTACTTTGCCCCATCCAACTGGAAATCCATGGCCTCGTCTGTCAGGAATCAATAAACCACCTACGATACTGCACAATATGATAGTAACATCATCATAGTCCAATCGAGCCCAAGAGATATCATAATGACCACTTATCTGTAAATCCTGCTCCTTGCACTAAAAAAGGGGACATTGTCTAGCAATGCCATTGTCATGATCATATATAACCCTCGTGCCATGAATGGAAATATGCAACATACGCCAAACATCCTCTAAGGTAATGGATGCCTCACCAGTAGGAAGATGGACGGAACATGTCTCGAAATGCCACCGCTCTACTAACGCTATAATCAAGGCCCTGTTGGCCGTAACCTCTGGCAAATGTAAAACATGATACATTCCAAGATGTTAGATATGAACAATCTCCTCATCAAGTATATCGACACAAAGATCAAGTCCATTGGGTCTACTCTGTCGGCAGTATAACACTCCAATATTCTCCTGCACAGAGAAAATATTGAAAATGTCAGATATCGGATAACGAGATTACAAAAAATTATCAAGCGCATGACAAAAAATTCAATTAACAATGAATGCATGAAGTTAAACACTTATACGTGACATTTAACACTATTGCAGTACAATTAATGTGTATGCGTAACAATTGCAACAAATGCATAACATTTACGACTTATGCGTGAACAAATAAGCAAATGTGTAACACTAAGCACTAATGTGTGACACTTAAGCTTTTGCAGTACATTTAGAGAGTTTGTGTAACACTTATCACTAATGTGTTAAAACCGACAGGCGTATGCGTGATGAATAAAAAATAGATCTTTGGAATTTTTTTGAAAAAATTGCAAAAAATAGGCAAAAATTTAGAAACATACCATGTCGTCAGTCCCTGGAGGTCTCTAATAAGAACGTACTCAGTCAGACAAGTGCACTCGTGCCCTATAGCCAGCCATGATCAAATACTCGCAGGAAAGTAAAATAATCACAAGGATCTCTAAGAATCACCACAATGCAAATGAGCAAATGAAAAGATAAAATCTCTATTTATAGCTCAAAATTAGGATTTTTTCCCACTTCGACGCCCGTGGTCTCCATCAACTTCAAACAACTCGTAGGCTACTAAAAAAATCTCGAAAATGCATGAAACTTCACACGATTGCTCATTATACTGATATCGAGAATATGGTCTCAATTTCTGAAATTTTGCGACCACCTTTTCCGAGGGGGCATATTTACACTATACAGTGGTACCAAGGGATACTGAGGCAAAAAAAAATCGTTTTCTTTGAAACAACATCATTCCGACTTTGTCTCAAAGAGGGGAAAATGTAGACACCTAAAAATGTCTCATTAATCATGTACTAATTATTCCTCTAATTTATTAAATAATTATTTAATTATTTAATTAAGTTAATTAATCTTATTCTTCTAATTTCATAATTCCTCATTATCTTACTAATTATTCTATTTCCAATCTTATCATCATTTAATCATTCAAACCATTTTCTAATGTTAATTAAATATTTATTATTTAATTAATTCTGATTAATTCCCCAATTTAAATAATCTTCAATTTCTATCTTTATTCAATTAATCATTAATCCTTTTCTAAATATTAATTAAATATTTATTATTTAATTAATTGTGATTTTAATTCCTTTAATTTAAATAGTCTTTATTATTTAATTAAAGTCCATTTCTAAATAGTTAAATACTTTCTTTAAATTATTTAATTAACTAATCTTATTGCTCTTAATTTCATATTTCTTCTAATTTCATTTAATTCCAATTCCCCAAATTCTAATTTCATTTAATTTCATAATTCTTCTAATTTCATTTAATTTCATAATTCTTCTAATTTCATTTAATTTCATAATTCTTCTAATTTCATTTAATTTCATAATTCTTCCATTATCACAATTCTTCTAATTTCATTTAATTTCATATTCTTCTAATTTCTTCTAATTTCAAATACATGTGCATGATTTCAAAAATCAAATTGAAAATCAAAGTCAAGTTCTAAATATATTCAGATAACAAATTGAATTCAATTATTTGAATTAAATCTCATGCAAAGATTAAATTGAAAATCAAAGTCAAAGTGCAAGCACATGCTAAATTAATTAATTCAATTATCTCTTCAATCTCTATTTCCATCTTTTAGTTAGCTTTTCTAAATAAAGCTCTCAATCAGCTTTCAATCAGTTAACTATTTCCTCCTCTTTATTTCCTCCAATCTTTTGTTTTCATCCCTCAGTTAGCTTTTTCTCAATCAGTTGACTCATTTAATCAATTCAATCTATTATGTTTCACCTCCAATTTAATAGTTCAACTATCAACCAGCATGTGAGCTCACTTGAGTTCCACCTCTTGATCAATTTGTTCTACCTTTTAATCAATTCTCTCCTAAAAACTATAAATTGAGCATTCCATCTCCATTTTCAACAATCATGAACTTCAAATCTTTGTGTCACTTGCAGGTTGTCAGCGATATCTGAGAGCCACCATACCACAAAGAGGAGAAGATCAATGGAAGCTATATGCAGTCTTGGAATAGGGGGGTTGATTGATTTTAATTATATTCTTGTTTCTTGCTTCTGTGTTATTTCATTGTTTTGTTTGTTTGAATTCTAATTAGGATAGGGATTCATGATTTTCCCTTTTATTCCTAGTTTACTTTACATTAGATGAATTTTTACATGTGACAAGAAGAATAAGACTAAGTAGCTTAATTAAATAATTAAAGAATTATCTAATCAATTAGCGGAATAATTAGTACATGATCAATGAGACATTTTTAGGTGTCTACATCTACCTTTTCGATTGATGTCAAAGGGGGAGAGTAGATAAGTGAAAAATGTTGATCTTAGGGGGAGTTATTGATTTTTGGAGTCCGGTAATCAGATTATTGGTGGTAGTGTATACATTTTGGTTTTGGTCCGACACTAGTCATTTTTCACTAAGTGTTGTCATCAATGCCAAAGGGGGAGATTGTTGGCAAGAGACATTGCAGGTATGTTGTGATGTTGTCATTGGTGGCAACTCATATCGGTTTTAACATTCACACTTTGGCAAGATGAATAGGATATCCGGCAAAATGTTCAATGTTTTGGTTGGCAAATAATTGTGGTTATGTATTTTTCTATGCGGATTTCAGAGAAGGATTGTGGACATGTAATATGCCTTATTCCAGGATTGTGGTTTCCAGTAATGAGTTTCATGTTAGTTGGGAGATCTGGTAATCATGTTTTTGGTATGGACTATGTATATTAGTTGTAGCATGTGGTAATTTAGTTTGCGGATCTTGTAGATTGATTTTGGTGATTGTTTATGTGTTCGAGGTTGATGAGATATCATGTGGGAAGTGTCTGGACATCTTGTCTTGGTCTACATGGGTGATATGGTAGGATTGAGCTGACTTCTACACACGTTTCATCTTCTGTGAAGTGTTCTTGAAGCCGACATGAGGTTGTGACTTAATTTGTGATGCAAATATATAAGAAGGGTTTATTTGATTATTTTGGTGTGTGTTGATGATGGGAGTGACGGGTATGAGCGAATCTGCATATTTTCACGCATGTAAGTGTTAGATTCATGCTATGGAGTATAAAAAAATATCAAATTAGAGCAAAGTTGCGGAGCAGTGCAAGGATATGCTATATGTTCTTAACTAGAACTATATCTAGACATTTGATGATGCTACTTCATAGTTCAAACTTCATTGTAATCTCCTACAAACATTTTGTAAGGCAATGAGCCTTCCGGGGTTGTAGCCCTTATTTGTAAATTGTGTAGTGAGCTCTAGGCAGTGCGCCTGAATGCATGTGCATTCCCCTTATGTAATATTTCTATACTTTTAGCAGAGTATATTAATATTGTGGGTTAGAATCCCACAGCGGTTTTTCCCTTAACTGGGTTTCCCCCCCCCCCGGCCTCAGTGTTCATTGATTCCAATAATGTCATATAGAGTGTAGATGATAACAAACAAAGCAATCCTAACACAACAAATAATGAAGAGTAAAGAGGAATGCCAGAGGTTATTATTTACTAAATGAGGAACTAAATTTACTATGTGGACCTTGAAAAGAGATGTTTTATAGAAATGAAAGATGATCTATCATATGGTAAAATTGACATAGGAATTATTTTAGTTTATGGAAGTGGGAGTGAAAGCCAAAAATTGGTAGAAGATGTTATGTGACTCAATTAGTTATTGGAAGAGGTGAAACGACAACATATTTATTTTGAATCACCTATATCAAGTGATGAAAAACAAATACAATGAGTGGTTCCATCACTCCACCCTTATTTGCAAGTACCATGCACACAAATCATTGACCTAGATTGTTTGGTGTAGAAGCATTTGAGGGGTTGAGAAATACTACATAACCCAAAAATAAGCTTTCTTATTTACTATTTTACTATTTTTGTGTCTTTTAAGTTGTGGAATCAAATTTTGAGTTTATACTTTCAATAATTTATATTTTTCATCCCATGGAAGACTCTCTAATGATTTAAATCCTTTTTTTAAGACACATTACCACATGAAATTGATATGGAAAGGTGTAGTTTTAAACTATTGTAAAACTGCTTAAGAGCACACTAATAATTAAGGAGTAATGAATTGAAATACAACACATTCTTGAGATCTCAATATACCCATATCTTACCAAATATTCTCTTTCAGACTTCATCCCACCACTCCTCTAGAATGCAAGAGTGTTGGGACCTTGATGAGCACACAATTATATTGAGAGAGGGGGTGAATCAACATAACAAAATCTTTTATCTATTTAAACTTTGTCAATAATAATAGCATCATTTACTTAATTTCAATAGTCATGCACATGAGGAGAACACAATACCACAATATTTACATGGAACCCATTACGGGAGAAAACTGCGACAAATTACTTGCTTACATACCAATCTCTTACAAATTTCACAGGCTTAACCTACTAGAGGCACCAACCCCTCATTTAATTCATGAGAACTTTCCCACTAAAGACACCAACCCCTCATTCAAATTTCCACCTTATCAATGTTGTTTCTTCAATGAATGATGGATAACCTTTTTCTCCACAAATTTGTTATAACTCTCTTCTTCAAACTGTTATAATCTCCTTCTTAAATCTGCTATAAATATGATCATATATTTGTCATACAACTTAAAAAAATCTCTCCAATATACTTCATAATTCTGATCCAAAATCTTCTTTATCTTTGCATAAAACCTTCTTGATGAATCTAAATAAATGGTTCTTCATAAATCTCCCGTAAATACTTCATAAATCTATTGGAATAAAGGAACACTACTAGAGGGGGGGGGGGGGGGGGGGGGGGGGGGTGAATCAATGTTATGTAATTTTTAACATTCTTAATATGTCCTTTAAACCACTTAATGCAAATGAATAAAAGTAGAGTGCATAAACACAAAGGAAATAATAATAACACCTTAACACCAAGATTTTAAGTGGAAACCCGATTAAGGGAAAAACCATAGTGGGTTTGAGACCCACAATATTAATATACCTTGTTAGAAGTATAATAATATTACATGAGGGGAATGAACATGCATTCAAGCACACTGCCTAGAGCTCACTGCTCAAATTACAATAAGGGCTACAACCCCGGAAGGCTCACTACCTTACAAAAGATGACAAATAATGATTGAAATGTCTGAACTAATAAACAACATCTATAAATGTGAAAAACAGTTTCGGTTAAAAAAAAAATACTTTGTTCTGCACCACTGCTCTGTTATGATATTTTGCTATATTCCAGAGCACAAATCCTTCAATTGCACACTCGAAATTGCACACAATCACTCATACACACTTCACACATAACCATCGATATCAACACTAATCAAATCAATCACTCTAATATATCCACATCAACAATTTAGGTTTATTTCATGTCGGCCCATAAACGCATAACACACAAATGAAACGTGTTACCCAAGGTCAACTCAATCTGATCCAAATCAACCATGCAGACCAAAATAAATTGTCCACATGCTTCCCACATGTCAGATCGCTAACCTCAAACATGCAAACAACCTCCAAAATCACTCTGCACGATCCACACAAAGAATATCCACACATTACTACTGATAAGCAATGTTCTAATAGAAAATCTGTCTACCGGATCTTCCAACTAACTCAATACTCAACACGAGAGGCCATAAACCTGGAATAAGGCATATTACATGATCATAATGTATCTCAGAGATCTGCAACACCAAATACTCAACACAACTGAATTGGAAACCAAATCACTGTACACTCTATCGAATGTCATGTTCTTCTCACCAGACCTCACCGGACCTCAACCAATCTTCCGGTATGAATGAGTCATGAACTATGGACTAGATATTTGACTCAAGTTTCTATCAATGACAACATCTAAATAACAATGTGGTGTGTATTTCCAACAATCTCCTCCTTTGTCATTGATGGCAACACTTAGTGAAAAATGACTAACTATCGGACCAAAACCAAAATAATGTACACCGCAACAAGAATCTATCAAACGGACTTCAAAAATCAATAACCCCTATAAGATCAACATTTTTCACTCCTATACACTCCTCCTTTGACATCAATGAAAAAGGTAGGGTTTCGAAAATAAAAAATGTAAGCCAAAAATGCTATATATACACAAAGTCCTTACATGCTCACAAAAATTTGAAGATGTCTGCATATGAATTCTTCAATGTGTCTAGGTGGCTATCCCAACCCTTCTGCAGATTCTCCAACACCGTTATGAATCCACTAAACAAATAGGCTTGCACCCTTTCTATTTTTACATCTTCTAGATCATCCCTGGCCAGAGCATCTTGAGTATCCTTAAGAGCACTCAACATAATGTCTAGCTTAGGAGTAACAAGACTCCTAATTTCTCCAACTCTGCCAATTATTCTCTCCCGATCATGACTCAGACTTCTGATTTTCTCAAGTAATGATATTACTTGATTTTCATGACTGCTCAATGATACTGACAGGGGATCAACTGACCGAGATATGCATTCCAGCTCATTGTCATGTACCTTATACTTCTTCTCAATGTCTGCAATGAACTTGGTCAGAGATAAGCATGATTTATATAAGTTCCCACCTTCGGATAATGCATCTTTCATGCTCTTCACACGGGCATCTAAAGTGACTCTGTCTTTGACAATCGTCTTTTTCAAATTCCAGAGCCTCTTAGCATTGAATTCATTTTGGACCTTCTCCTCAGCAGATTTTTTAAAAGATTCAAAATGTGTATTTACAAAATTAATCAAACTCTTTAATTGCCCAGATGGAGTATCTGAAGTATCCTTTTGAAATGAGGGCATCAACTTCTCAAAAACACCGGTTGCCAAGGTTAGCAACATACTATCCTTTGTATGAGACTTCAAAAGATCCTCATTGGATTTTTCTTGCACGAATGATGCAAGTTGAGGCTTTTGAAATGGAGATAGAGAAGCAAGGTTAATCAAACCTTGAATAAACTTTGGGTCATCAATGACTTGCTTTCCTTTCAGTGTCTCTGTAGTGTCTTTTGCCTCAGTCTTGACTTAAACTTTAACCTCCACCTTTTCTTTTTCAACATCCTTCTCAGGAACGGGAGGATTAACTACATCAACCAAAGGATTGTCAACCTTGTCCTTTCCTTCATCTACTTTTATTGCTTCATTTGTACCTATTTGATCCTTATCTCCTGCAACATCCTCAACCCTAACATCACCTGGATCATCAACTTGTACATCCAGAATACAAGTATTATCCCGTTTCTACACTTTTGGATTGTCCTGTGATGGCATGTTCAACTCTCTCGGATGAGGTTCTTCTTTCCCTTTAACCTGATTGACTTCATACTGATTATTCAACAATTTTTTTGTCAAAATATTATCTATTTCCTTTGCAACTTAATCAATCCTTCCTGACATGATTTTATTTACTCTGTGCTTACTGTTAAATTCATTCTTTTCTAGTTTAAGTAATCTATCTATCTCCTCCTTAGAAATAACTAAACATAACTTGACTAATATATGGGTTAGTGCAGGATCAAGGGGGGCCAAAAAGTGGCGATGTGAAAAAAATAGCCTTCCTCACTCGCCTAAAAACGTGAAAATCCGTGTTGACTTTTTGCTTGGCCTGGGTGTCAGTACACCTTGGCCTGGTAATTACCTATGCAAATCGGATATCGGATAAAATCGGATATCCGATTTCTATTTGTAATTTTAATTTAAAATATATATTATATGTTACGTATTATATAATACGTATTATATTATATATAATATAATATAATATAATATTATATTATATAATATAATATTAAATTATATTACATATTATATAATATTGTATTATATTATATATTATAATATAATATAATATAATATAATATAATATAATATAATATTATATTATATTATATTATATTATAATATAATATTATATTATATTATATTATATTATAATATAATATAATATTATATTATATAATATAATATTATAATATAATATAATATTATATTATATTATATTATATTATAATATAATATAAGATTATATTATATTATAATATAATATAATCTTATATTATATTATAATATAATATAATATTATATTATATTATAATATAATATAATATAACATAATATTATATTATAATATAATATAATATTATATTATATTATATTATATTATAATATTATATTATATTATATTATATTATATTATATTATATTATATTATAATATAATATAACATAATATTATATTATATAATATAATATTATATTATATTATATATTATATAATATTGTATTATATTATATATAATATAATATTATATTATAGTATAATATAATATAACATAATATTATATTATAGTATATAATATAACATAATATTATATTATATAATATAATATTATATTATATTATATATTATATAATATTGTATTATATTATATATAATATAATATTATATTATGTTATATATAATATAATATAATGTAATATATAATATAATATAATATAATATAATATAATATAATATTATATTATATTATAATATATATAATATAATACAATACGTATTATATAATATATTATTATATTATATATGTTATTTAAAAATAATTTAAGTGTTGAAATCAGATATCCGATTTTCTGAGACTTTTATATTTAGACAACGACAGTCCCGTGAGTCATTTTTAACTCACGGGTCGCGCGAATTTGTCAAAATCCGATATCCGCTCCATCCGATATCCGGTTTTTTGACAAAAAATTGCTAAAAAATTGATTTAGAGGTAAGAATTTTGTCGTTTTGAATCATTTTCATTCATTTTTTGTATTTTTTGTGAATGTTTATTTGATTTTTCATTGAAAATATGGTTTTTTTTCATGAAAACTAGGTTTTTTAAAAATCAAATACCTAATTGTTTAAATTTGTTAACTAAATTTAATTGTTTACATTCAATTAGGTTAAAAATGGGAGATAACAATGAAAACACTGACCAACCACAACTGCAACAACCAAACCCTCATTTGCCAAACCCCCCCTCAATTCAAGATTTGACTGCACAAAATTTGAATGAATTGAGGGGGATTGCAAAAGTATATCATAGGATCCCTCGTCTAAACCCATTGTTTGATCCTCTCACGTCGATCGTAAAAAGTATGGAAACCATGACTGAGGAGCACGATGCCGCCCTTTTGTGGCGAGATTCTATGAAGGAAAAATATGTAGATGGCTTGTCGTATAAGGATATCAAGGATCTTGAGATATCCAAAGCCGAAATCGCCTCATTGTTTGTCAATCCCCGTACTGGTCAGCCTGTAGATCCCAAAAAAATAAAACTTTCTATCAAATGGTGCACAAATGATGGGATTGTGAAAAACTGTTAGGATCGTTGGTGGATGGTTTTCGACAAACCACCCAACAACAATCTTGATATCCCCTTCTATTTCATAAAAAAATTGTATGCTGAGTTTGTTTTACAAAAACATGTGAACTACTTTGACATCCAACCTTTCCAGGGTGTAGGTTTAGGTATGCCCCAAAATAGACCTGGGGCAGTCAGAGTAGTCCAGGGCCCATATGTTCCCCCTCCTCCTATTGATCCCCCACCTGCAGTTCAGCATCCTGATATCATTTGTGAGGCGGCTTCACAGACCATATCGGCTATTCACTCTTTGAGTAGCCTTTTGGTTTCTCAGGTTGTGTCAGTAGCTCAGCCTACTTTTGATGGTAGCAGTGCATTGGGTGGTGCTGACATGTCATCCTCGGCTCCACACATATGCGTGCCACATAGTTGTGTCATGTGTGGGCATGTATGCTTGGGTCCAGTTGGACAGCCCGTTGATCCTGTTGTGGACAGTGCAGATTACGAGGTGCATGAGATGCATGATGCACCAGAGGTTATTACACAGACTGGAGGATACCCTGGGGAGTCCTCACATGCTAGAGACGAGGAGGCACCGTCATCATACATTGATGATGTATTGGTAAGATTTGTGTTTTCACAGTTCATGTTATATTTTAATTAAATATTTATAAATTAGATAATATTAAGTACTAATTTTTATTTACATGGTATATTTAACAGTTGATGACCAAGGATGAGTTGAGATCGATTCAGGAGGGCACCTTGTCGGCCATTTCATTTGGCCTCGATAGCTTGACCGTACATATATTATTGCACCTAGTCGTTTGTATTTTATTGTACATACATGCTCATCATTTATATTTGTATTAATTAGATTATGTAGTAACTTGCATGTATATCTTATTTTACTCTTGTAGAGCACAAGCAACACAAGTGTGGTGCAGTGTGATCTAGGATCTGGTAGTGCAATTGGAGACAAGGTAAAGGTAATTGAATGCAAATATGATTGAATGAATAGTTTAAATAACTTATAGTGATTATACATGTCTAGACATAGATTGATAGTTTCATATACTTGTTGTGTATATATACAGAGAATCCTTGGCTTCACATCCTTGATGACTACACCTAGTATACCTGAAGAAGAAGAAGAGATGCCTCGAGTAGATGTGTGTTTATTTTATTTTTTGATTAGTAGATATAATTTGTTATTATCAGTGACTATTATATGCTAACTTGTATCAATGTCATGTTTCTAAACATATGTAGGTTGTTTATGAAAATATTCAAAACATACCTCCTCTACCGAAGACATACATCAAGAGTCCTGAAAAGCTGAAGAGAAAACGTGGAGATGAGGTAAACATGAATAGTTCAATTAAATAGTTCATTTTTATGTTAACTTTTCGAATGTGAATTATATAATATAACTAATATTAATCATGGTTTGTTTTTCTTGTGCAGGATCCTTCAGAGCCGAGCAGTGCGGCAAAGAGGATCAATTTTGATGATCCATCAACAGCTTAAGATGTTATAGATAGTTTTGGGATGCTTACATGTCTAGTTGGCATGTATATTTTGTATATAGACATACATTCACGTATTTAGATATACATTTTGTTTCAGTTGGTGTTTATGCCATATTTGTGTATGGACATACATTTGTAATCATTCGACATTTTTATATATACAGAAGTTGATATTCGATCATATAAATTGTTGCTCATCTGTGTGTGGTGTTATCATGGCAATCTTTAATCTTCATTCCAATAATTAACAATGGTTAATAATGGCTATTTAATGAACAATACAATTCATTTCATTTCATCGTAAGTGTTGTTTTTATAATGAACAATATAATTCATTTAATGAACAATACAATACAATTTATTTAATGAACAATACAATTCATTTAATCAACAATACAATAAAATTCATTCAATGAACAATACAATTCATAAACAATACAATTCATTTAATGAGCAATACCCTACGCATGCTCCTGTTTTTCCCCCCCACTCGATCGAACGCTCGAGGTCATACCCTACCGGTGTCGTCCCTTGAGTGCCCTAAGTGCTCAAAATTATCAAACTTTGACAGGCCCTAACTCGGAATCTGTGGCACCTGCGAATGATCTGTTTGAACCTACGGGGCCACGAGAGGGGTCCCTACAAGAGCCTATCTCAGTTTTTCAAGTTTCCCTACGGTTTTATTAGGGCAGCAATTTTTCGGTTGGCGAAAAATCGTCAGTCTCACTCAATGGAATGTTGTCGCGTGGCCAATTTCTCGTTCAGCTCATCGCGATGATGAACTGTCAGCTCCGACATGTCCAGTTAGGCATAATTACCCTACGCATGCTCCTGTTTTGCCCCCCCACTCGATCGAACGCTCGGGGTCATACCCTACCGATGTCATCCGTTGAGCGCCCTAAGTGCTCAAAATTGTCAAACTTTGACGAGCCCTAACTCGAAATCTGTGGCACCTGTGAATGATCCGTTTGAACCTACAGGGCCACAAGAGGGGTCCCTACAAAATCCTATCTAGGTATTTCAATTTTCCCTACGGTTTTATTAGGGCAGCAATTTTTTGGTTGGTGAAAAAATCATCAGTCTCCCTCAATGGAATGTTGTCGCCTGGTCGATTTCTCGTTCAGCTTGTCGCGATGACGAACCGTCAGATTCAACATGTCCAGTTAGGCATAATTACCCTACGCATGCTCCTGTTTTGCCCCCCCACTCGATCGAACGCTCGGGGTCATACCCTACCGGCGTCGTCCCTTGAGCGCCCTAAGTGCTCAAAATTGTCAAACTTTGACGGGCCTTAACTCAGAATCTTTGGCACCTGTGAATGATCCATTTGAACCTATGGGGCCACGAGAGGGGTCCCTACAAAAGCCTATCTCAGTATTTCAAGTTGCCCTACAGTTTTATTAGGGCAACAATATTTCGGTTGGCGACAAAATTGTCAATCTCACTCAATGGAATGTTGTCGCCTGGTCGATTTCTCATTCAGCTCATCGCGATGATGAACCGTCAGCTCTGACATGTCCAGTTAGGCATAATTACCCTATGCATGCTCCTATTTTTCCCCCCCACTCGATCGAACGCTTGGGGTCATACCCTACTGGCGTCATCCCTTGAGCGCCCTAAGTGCTCAAAATTGTCAAACTTTGACGGGCCCTAACTCGGAATTTGTGGCACCTGTGAATGATCCATTTGAACCTACAGGGCCATGAGAGGGGTCCCTACAAAATCCTATCTCAGTATTTCAATTTTCCCTACAGTTTTATTAGGGCAGCAATTTTTCGGTTGGCAAAAAAATCATCAGTCTCACTCAATGGAATGTTGTCGCCTGGTCGATTTCTCGTTCAGCTCGTCGTGATGATGAACCGTCGGCTCCGACATGTCCAGTTAGGCATAATTACCGTACGCATGCTCCTATTTTTTCCCCCCACTCGATCGAACGCCATACCCTACCAACGTCGTCCCTTGAGCGCTCTAAGTGCTCAAAATTATCAAACTTTGACAGGCCCTAACTCAGAATCTGTGGCACCTGCGAATGATCCGTTTGAACCTACGGAGCCATGAGAGGGGTCCCTACAAAAGCCTATCTCGGTATTTCAAGTTGCCCTACGGTTTTATTAGGGTAGCAATTTTTCGATTGGCAAAAAAATCATCAGTCTCACTCAATGGAATGTTGTCGCCTGGTCGATTTCTCATTCAGCTTGTCACGATGACGAACCGTCGGCTCTGACATGTCCATTTAGGAATAATTACCCTACGCATGCTCCTTTTTTCCCCCCCACTCGATCGAACGCTCGGGGTCATACCCTACCGGCATCGTCCCTTGAGCGCCCTAAGTGCTCAAAATTGTCAAACTTTGACAGGCCCTAACTCAAAATCTGTGGCACCTGCGAACGATTCGTTTGAACCTACGAGGCCATGAGAGGGGTCCCTACAAAAGCCTAGCTCGGTATTTCAAGTTGCCCTACGGTTTTATTAGGGCATCAATTTTTCGGTTGGCGAAAAAATCGTCAGTCTCACTCAATGGAATGTTGTCGCCTAATCGATTTCTCGTTCAGCTCGTCGCAATGATGAACCGTCGGCTCCGACATGTCCAGTTAGGCATAATTACCCTACGGATGCTCCTGCTTTGCCCCCCCCCCACTCGATCCGACGCTCGGGGTCATACCCTACGCATGTGACATCCATGAAGGGATATGAAGGGATATTTTGTAAACAATCAGAAACCTTTAATGATAATCAAGTTGAAGCCTTGAGATTTATGCAATATGGTTCAAGTCCAAAACTGTACCCTGAGAGCATTTTGATTTTACTTATGTCTTGTGTATTATAATAAAGACCAATTTGCCAATGTGACATCTTCATATGAGAGAAAAGCTTCATTTTATCTCAATAAAGTTGTACCTGTTTCATTATTAGAAAAAATAAATATACAAAGATCTGTTATTAGTATCCTCTAGATTATGGATTTGAATTGATGTTCTCAATTAGTTATTATCTATTTAGCTTTTCTTCATAAGGCACAACCATCTGGTGGTTTATCATATGAGGACAACCATTCATGACTTTCAAAGTAATTGATATTTATTCCTACACCTCACACTCACAAGATTAATAATAAAATGACATTTATGATTCATCAAATGCTGACAAAATCTAATCAAAGTTCAACTTCAAGATGTATACAACATATGATATTCAACTTCAAGATGCATACAACTTACCATATTCAAGCTCATGCCAACCACCACTTGGATATTGTTATATGTCGATTAAAGTACAATATATGTAATAAAACCATATAGTCTTACAAATAAGTCATCATAGACCATCTATGTCAATTAAAGTACAATTCATTTGTAACAAGGGCACACTCACAATCTGAAGTTGCAAAGCCCTGTGGGAAGCATCAAATTAGAAATTTATTAATCTGACTCATACTACTGTCAAAAGCATCAAAGATGCTACTACTAGAGAACACCATGCTCCATTGTGGAGAGAATATTAGGTGCATCTGATGTCAGCATCTGAAAATGAAACAATGTTATTCAATTGCCAAAATCTAACTGACTTTATTTTATAAACCATTAATGAATAAAAATAGACAAGGTTACTTGAGTGAAAGTTCGATGACCACTTTGACTAGTAGGTGTTGATGTTGAAGGCCCAACATTAACCTATTTACCTGACTATCAATGTCAAATGTTTGATTCAATAGATCATCTGTCATGACAATTTGATCCACTGCAGATGTGTCCTGGCCACATGCATTTGAATCATCTTCATGATAATAAATACAACAAGACCCACAATTTAATCTCATTAATGCACAAAGGAATATGTACCATCACCAAGAGAGGGTCTTGTCAACAACAAATGATCTAGCATGAACCTGTATTTTTAAGAATTGTTAGTCTACACATAAAATGCATGGATGAACATAACGGATTTATGATAATCACTTCAACTGAAATGCATGATAATAAATGAAAAGGTGGGATCATATACCATAAAAATATGTCCCTTCGAATTATATCAACAGAACCCACTATGTTGACGCAAAAATCGTAATGTGATACTGTTGTATATCATCAAAAAATACCTTCATGAGCATAAAGGTTATGCAATAATTATATCATAAAAAATTATCAAATAGAGTTCTCTAATAACAAAAATTGTAAAGCTCATCAAATGCATGATAATAAGTCGTGTTGCAAAAATATGTCCCTTCCAATTATATCGAGTGTACTCGCTATGTGCATGCAAAAACCGTGTTGCCAAAAAAAAACGTTCATCAATAGACCTGCATTTTGAACACATCCGTAATATACATGTAACAAACTTGAACATTAAGGTTTAATGATCATTGTTTGAAATGAAATGCATGATAAAAAAAAATAAGGCACCATTAAAGACCTACTACTCAAGTGTGCCTGAAGGGTCATCTCTTTGTTTAAGAGTATCCAGTATTGCTTCATGATCAGTAGTAGTCATTGTCCATAGCTCTTTGGTCTTCGGTTTTGCTTGATGCTTCAACAACTTGACATTTGTAGCTATAATAAGGTGTGAATACATTATAATGATTTTGTGTCTCTCATAGTCTTCAAATGCAAGTATGCCATTCTTTCTAATCATGTATGTTCGCAACCAAGTTCCCACAACAACAACTTAACCTGTAGGATATGTGAACCCATCATCATCTGTCACTAGTTGTGTTAGCTTTTGCTTTCCCTGTACACATCGTTCCAACCAATATTTTGATCTCTCTTCATTCCCTTGCGGTGCAACAACTGCAAAAACATGTCCTGGTGGTACAAGATCTGATAGACGATCATACTCAAGTGAACTTTCCATGTCATCGTTTGACAAGGATATTGTTTGAGATAAAGGAGTTAGATAGTGGGGAACCCACGTATCAACCCACTCACTTGACTCACACTGATCCCAATCACACTAAAGACAACTCTGACAAAAACAAGCCAACGCTCGTGTCCAAATGGTCCATGTACTTGCATCTGAGCTGAGAAATGAATGCATCTTTGAAGAATCTTTAATTGTTTGACAATCCAATCTATCTCCCACTGTTCCCTCCTTAACCAACCAAAAGAATCTGCTCACTGCTAAATCAAGAGTACCTCCATGTGACAATGCTAAACTACACCAATCAACAATAGAACGTGCATTAGAGAAATTTGCACTTGAAATCCTCAATTGCTCCTTAACTAGATCTCTCTTCAAACATGCACCTGCTCCATCATGCTCTCCCTTCCCATGCCCCGCCTCAAAAAAACACCAAATATGAGGTATACGCCTCTCCACATGCATTCTACTCAACCAATAAAACATACGCGCATTCTTGAATTGACCCGTACAGTTATTTGACCATATTATATGTCAGTCGATTGCAATATCTTTCTCATGCAAGAACTCAAAAAAAATCTCGAAAGAATGTTGCACATACTCGGAGGAGTGTGATCTATCATCGCTCATATAAAAATGATACTCCCTGATTATCTTCCTATCCTCTTCTGTACAGGAAATGTTTGGGATGCAGTGTGCGGTCTCGGTTGCCGATTCTTAATTTCAAAACGTCCTTTACATTGGGTGACACTCTAGAATTAGAGTGCCAAAATTGTTGAATCTCTTCCTTCACATTGTCAGTCAACTTTCTATCAACACGTGGAAGCCTCCCACCAAATGCCCATGTATCTTGTTGAAGTGGATCGTCAAGTCTTTGTCTTCGTGCAAGTGCTCTATCCAAAGTTTTACGGTTTATGTTAAAATCAACACAAGTTTGTCTCATTTGACGAGCCTTCCTCAATTGATGGCTTACTAAGGAGGTTGTAATCACTCTTCGAGCGGCTCTCTTATCTCTTTCTTTGGTATTCTTTCCAATAGAATTGAGAGTGTCAAATAGATTTTTTGCAATAATAGAATTTCTCTCCGTTTTCTTGTTCATACAAATCTTCAATTTGTTTAGCAATGGTCTCATCTTTATCATCTTTAGAAATTGAACAAAGAGTTGGCATTGCTCGATCAATGTCTTATTGCTAAAATTTTGGTTGAAAAGTTTTGTAGCCCACAACCGAACAGTTCTTGTTGACCTCTTGCCTTCAAGATTCGCAATAATGTTCTCATCGATTTCAAATAACCATTTTGGGGTTCTTGAAGGCCTTGGATTTGGAATTTGTCTTTCATCCATGAGAGGGTCTTCATTTCTAAAGTAATTAGGTGTTACATATGGTTCACTTGGTGAGGCAATTCCACCTTCAATGTTAAAGTTTTCCACATTTTCACCTCCTATGTCAAAATTTTCCACATGTTGAGCATTTTCATTACCACTTTCAAAATCTACATTTTCATTTTCAATAACTTGTGGCACATTTTCCACATGTTGAGCATTTTCATTATCACTTTCAACATTTTCAATATTTTCACTTTCAAAATCTACATTTTCAATTTCAATTTCCTCTTCAGTTGAAGTAACATTAGCAATATTTAACATACCTTGTCTTCTCCTCCTATGACATTCTCTATCTCTTTCTCTATACACTTCAACTTGGTCATTTGAAAGTTTTCTTTTGCGTTTAGACTTTCGACGACTACTACTCCCCATTTCCATCCACACATATGCTCCTTCGTGATTGACAATGTAAGTTTTCACTTTAAGAATCTCCCAAAAGCACTAATTTGTCTCTAGCTGTCTGCAACCTCGTGATCGTCGACAGAAAACATAGGACCCAGACTGTCAGCCCTTGGAATCAACAGAATGGCCCACAAACCCTTTTTTTTTTGGGGGGTTTTAGTACCAAAATCGGATATCCGATAAAATCCGATATCCGATTTTAGTACAAAAATATGTGGTCCCCCAAAAAAATTCCCGTTGCTGCCATTTACGAACTAAATTGCCACATGGCAGAAATCCGATATTCGATTAAATCGGATATCGGATTTTATTGGTCATATTTTAGAGAGAGAGAGAGAGAGAGAGAGAGAGAGAGAGAGAGAGAGAGAGAGAGAGAGAGAGAGAGAGAGAGGAGAGGGGGAGAGAAGAGAGAGAGAGAGAGAGAGAGAGAGAGAGAGAGAGAGAGAGGAGGAGAGGCGAGAGAGAGAGAGATGAGAGAGAGAGAGAGAGAGAGAGAGAGAGAGAGAGAGAGAGAGAGAGAGAGAGAGGAGGAGAGGGAGGGAGGAGAGAGAGAGAGGGAGGAGAGGGAGAGAGGGAGAGAGAGAGGAGGAGAGAGAGAGAGAGAGGGAGAGAGGGAGAGGGAGAGAGATAGAGAGAGAGAGGAGGAGAGGGAGAGAGAGAGAGAGAGAGAGAGGAGGAGGAGAGGGAGAGAGGGAGAGAGAGAGAGGGAGAGAGAGACACACAATATGACCCCTAACGACATGATTTGGTGTCTTAAGGGGTCCGATGGTGTCGTTAGGGGTCATATGGTGTCCATAGGGGTCATATGGTGTCCCATGAACCCTTATGACCTCTTAGGACACCATATGACCCCTAATGACACCATATTGGGTCGCTTTGGGTCATATTGTGTCCTAAGGGGTCATATTGTGTCTTAAGGGGTCCTATGGTGTCCCAAGACACCATATGACCCCTATGGACACCATATGACCCCTAACAACACCATAGGACCCCTTAAGACACCAAATCATGTCGTTAGGGGTCATATTGTGTCATACGACCCCGTACGACACAATATGATCCCTAACGACATGATTTGGTGTCTTAAGGGGTCCTATGGTGTCGTTAGGGGTCATATAGTGTCTTGGGACACCATAGGACCCCTTAAGACACAATATGACCCCTAACGACACAATATGACCCAAAGAAACCCAATATGGTGTCATTAGGGGTCATATGGTGTCTTAAGGGGTCATATGGTGTCCCAAGACACCATATGACCCCTATGGACACCATATGACCCCTAACAACACCATAGGACCCCTTTAGACACCAAATCATATCGTTAGGGATCATATTGTGTCGTATGGGGTCATAGGACACAATATGACCCCTAACGACATGATTTGGTGTCTTAAGGGGTCCTATGGTGTCGTTAGGGGTCATATGGTGTCCATAGGGATCATATGGTGTCTTGGGACACCATAGGACCCCTTAAGACACAATATGACCCCTAACGACACAATATGACCCAAAGCGACCCAATATGGTGTCATTAGGGGTCATATGGTGTCTTAAGGGGTCCTATGGTGTCCCAAGACACCATATGACCCCTATGGACACCATATGACCCCTAACGACACCATAGGACCCCTTAAGACACCAAATCATATCGTTAGGGATCATATTGTGTCGTACGGGGTCGTAGGACACAATATGACCCCTAACGACATGATTTGGTGTCTTAAGGGGTCCTATGGTGTCGTTAGGGGTCATATGGTGTCCATAGGGGTCATATGGTGTCTTGGGACACCATAGGACCCCTTAAGACATAATATGACCCCTAACGACAGAATATGACCCAAAGCAACCCAATATGGTGTCATTAGGGGTCATATGGTGTCTCAAGGGGTCCTATGGTGTCCCAAGACACCATATGACCCCTATGGACACCATATGACCCCTAACGACACCATATGACCCCTTAAGACACCAAATAATATCGTTAGGGATCATATTGTGTCGTACGGGGTCGCAGGACACAATATGACCCCTAACGACATGATTTGGTGTCTTAAGGGATCATATGGTGTCGTTAGGGGTCATATGGTGTCCATAGGGGTCATATGGTGTCTTGGGACACCATAGGACTCCTTAAGACACAATATGACCCCTAACGACACAATATGACCCAAAGTGACCCAATATGGTGTCATTAGGGGTCATATGGTATCCTAAGAGGTCATAAGGGTTCATGGGACACCATATGACCCCTAGTGGACACCATATGACCCCTAACGACACCATCGGACCCCTTAAGACACCAAATCATGTCGTTAGGGGTCATATTGTGTCCTTACGACCCTGTTAAGACACAATATGACCCCTAATGTTATGATTTGGTGTCTTAAGGGGTCCTATGGTTGTCGTTAGGGATCATATGGTGTCTTGTGACACCATAAGACCCCTTAAGACACCAAATTGTGTCGTTAGGGGTCATATTGTGTCCTACGACCCCGTAAGACACAATATGACCCCTAACGACATGATTTGGTGTCTTAAGGGGGTCTATGGTGTCGTTAGGGGTCATATGGTTGTCCATAGGGGTCATATGGTGTCTTGTGGTGTCTTGGGACACCATAGGACCCCTTAGGACACAATATGACCCCTAACGACATGATTTGGTGTCTTAAGGGGTTCGATGGTGTTGTTAGGGGTCATATGGTGTCCATAGGGGTCATATGGTGTCCCATGAACCCTTATGACCTCTTAGGACACCATATGACCCCTAATGACACCATATTGGGTCGCTTTGGGTCATATTGTGTCCTAAGGGGTCCTATGGTGTCCCAAGACACCATATGAGCCCTACGGGCACCATATGACCCCTAACGACACCATAGGACCCCTTAAGACACCAAATCATGTCGTTAGGGGTCATATGGTGTCCTAAGGGGTCATAGACCACAATATGACCCCTTAGGACATAATATGACCCAAAGTGACCCAATATGGTGTCATTAGGGGTCATATGGTGTCCTGAGAGGTCATAAGGGTTCATGGGACACCATATCACATAACTATCATTAGGGGTCATAGTTATGGGTCGTAAGACACAATATGACCCCTAACGACATGATTTGGTGTCTTAAGGGGTCCTATGGTGTCCCAAGACACCATATGACCCCTAACGACACCATAGGTCCCCTTAAGACACCAAATTGTGTCGTTAGGGGTCATATGGTCTCTCTCTCTCTCCCTCTCTCTCTCTCTCTCTCTCTCTCTCTCTCTCTCTCTCTCTCTCTCTCCCCCCCCTCTCTCTCTCTCTCCTTCTCTCTCTCTCTCTCTCTCTCTCTCTCTCTCTCTCTCTCTCTCTCTCTCTCTCTCTCTCTCTCTCTCCTCTCTCTCTCTCTCTCTCTCTCTCTCCCTCTCCTTCTCTCCCTCTTTAAAATATGACTAATAAAATCCAATATCCGATTTAATCAGATATCGGAATTCTGCCATGTGGC
Source organism: Cryptomeria japonica (assembly GCF_030272615.1). Classification (NCBI taxonomy): domain Eukaryota; kingdom Viridiplantae; phylum Streptophyta; class Pinopsida; order Cupressales; family Cupressaceae; genus Cryptomeria; species Cryptomeria japonica. The sequence goes on from NC_081412.1 coordinate 716,216,651, forward strand.
AATTTACTTCATAAATGGCGGCAAAGGGAAATTCATCGGGGACCGCAAATTTTTGTACTCAAATTTTCAAATTTCAAATTTCGGCTCGGGAATGCTTTGGTATTAGGCTTGGAAGTTACAAGCCTGGAAAGTCAACTAAAAAAACGTGTTTTTCAGTATTCCCTGGTTTTCCAGACTTTACACTGGTGGCTGACGACTTTTTTTGTAGCCAAAATCGATAAAACGAAAAGGGTTTTTAAAGGATGTTCCCAGCTTTCCAACAATATAAGGCTTGTCTTATTTCGACTTTAGTAAATAATTATTATTTATTTTCTAATTGAATTCTAACAATAGTCCTGATTGATATACTGATTGAAAAAACACTCATAACTTTCAAACGGTATAACATTTTTTGAAACCGAAACATGCGTCACATCCTATGCTTCGTCTACTATAGGGAAAAAAAAAAAATTTAAAAAAATTCATAAGGTTTTGACCAAGTTAAGGTGGTCAGACGTAGGAGTTTCTGAATTTCTGAAAAGTTGTAGTAAAAAAATCATATATAATTATTTAATTCATAAAAAATTAGAAAAAAAATATGTGTCACATCTGGACATGAGTCTAATACTTATATTATAAATATTGTAAAAAAATATTAAGATTTGATTTTGATTAGGGTGGTCAGACATACGTCTACTTCTTATTTTTTTCCTGAAATTTTAGTACCATTGCATTGAAATTTGAAATTTTCATCAAATAATATTTTTTTTTTTCCAAAAAACAACTAGTAGCTTAGAAACTACATTCAATTTTCTATATATTATCTTCTTAAATATTTTAAAAATAATGTTCACAACTTATTCAAATTTTCATGTCAAGTTGCATAACTCTGATTTTTCTAAAATTTCATTGCCACTTAAGGGCCTATTTTGGCACACTCATTTGCACATACCCATATATTCTTTCAATCTCTCATCTTCCTTATTTGTTGTTTGTCTCATAGCATCCAAAATGTCATACAATATCTTGGGTATGATTTTCATTAGTTCAATTAGAGCCCAAATGTATACATTTAGGTATTCTGCAGTTGCTTCTTCCAAAGTTATTTTCCCAGATTCATCAAAATTATCATACCATTATGCTAATGGCTTGAGGTTACCATTCTTTATGACTTCATCAATAATTTTACTCAAAGACATGGGAGGCTTAACTTGAATCTTACCTTTCTTCAATGCCTCATCAAATTCAGATGTCTTAGGTTTCTTACCAGGTTTGGCTCCACCATATGTTTTTTCTACTGCATCTTTGGTGGCTTTAGCAACTTTAGCCTTCACCTCCTTTATAGCTTCATCAGATTTCATCTCCTCATCATCCATAGTCACAAATCTGACTCTCTTCCTCTTCTTCTCACCACCACCAGATGGCCCGATTGAAGATTTGGTCTTGCTTGTCGGTTTTGCAAGATCGGAGGGGGGAGATATGGTTATGGATTGCCTTGGATTAGGTGCTTCCGGTTTAGATTCCTTTTTTCACAATCTGCTCCTCAGAGAGAATGTTTTCCTCTATAGCCTTTTGGATCACTTCCTTGGATATCCCCATGCTTTCTACAAGAGCCTCTACCTCCTTTCTCACCTTCTTCTAGATCACCAGTTTCTTTAATTGTTGATGAAGTTTTAAACTATTCTCCTTGTATGTTATGAACCTTTCCTCATTGGGGTCCACCAGTTTACTCAACATATGTTGTGCATATAATTCCAAAATTTGTTCTTCGACCTCATAGCCCATTGACATAATCCATACCGTTTGGGGCTCTATGGCTTCCATCAAACACTAATCCGTGTCTACCATAAAATATATGGTGTCCTAATATTTTTCTACAATGGATTTAGGGATTCTTTCCCTCTCATGCATTTCCTTCTAGAAGGTTTTGAAATATCCCCATAGATTCTTTTTCTGGACCTTAGAGTTGCCAGAATTATATAAGTATTCCTGGATCTGAACTCGTACCGACCTGTCAAATCCCCACTGCACTTTCCCAACACTCAGAACCTCTTTCACAAAGTAGAAAAACAAATATAGAAGCAATGTTCCAAACTTGAAAGGATGTTTCATATTTTCTTTGATCTTCTTTATAATTCTTAATAAGCTCACTCCAAGCAACTCTCACAAAGATCATACTTCTTATTTTCTCTCATCATTTCATACGCAACATATATAGCAGTACCGAAAACAAAATTTTCTCTGCTAGAGTAATAGATGTTATAGCCAATGACCATTGCTGCAAACCTGATATCATGATCCAAGATGTCGTTGATTGTCATTTCTTATTTATCAAATTTTGACCTAGTTGCATTAGTCACAATATCATTCTTTACAACCTTCAAGGATCGTAACTCATCAAAATGCACACAATCCTATTACAGCTTGAATGACTATCTTTGTGATCTTGTCGGGCTTGTCTAACCACATGAATTCATCATGTACTCAGTTCCAATATGAATTGGATCCGTTCATGTTCATAGAACATCATAAACCTAAAGAACTATGCAAAACCCTTGTCTTCCAATCCTTGAAATTCTGGTTTCAACACCGAACTCTTATCTGATAGCTGATTATTGTACATATTCAACATTTGTGAACTTCCAAATTCCTCAATAGGATAGTACGCATAAACCCTAATGTCTTTAATATGCAATACTTTGTAGGGCACCGATGAAAATGCATGCTTCAGATCATCTTCCATCGAGATGAACAGATGAAGTTTTTTCATTCAGGCTCAGTGATTTAAACAACCAAAGGAATTGCAGTACTAGATGCAACCATCTTACCAATTCCAAAATTTAAACTTCAACCGAAAAGGGGTTTCATTGTTAAATACCTTTCAATCAGATGCAAGATCGCACACCAAATCTGGATATCGCTCATAATCTCTGCAAATTCTCCTTCAAAGTGCTCTTCTTCTCTTTCACTTTGAATGTAAAGTGAGAAATGAAAGGTTAATTTGTATTTTATCCTTCACATACATAAATTTTAGGTATAATAAATGCACTTAACCCTAATACTTCCGGATCTGTCTCTCAGGTATTCTTCTCTGGATCTTCAAATGTGCTCGAACTCTTCAGGAGATTCATCATAAACATTTGTGATTATCACATACACCTCTGCAACCTACCAAAATTAGGCACAACTCTCAAACAAGGGGTTTGAAATATTTTCATGATAGCTTCCCCCAAGGCCAAATGCCTTAGCTTAGTTACAGGATGAGGTTCCAACACCAGAATCAGGTGCGAACCCATTCACTGCATTATCATCACTCTTTTTCACCCAAGTCTTCTTCATTTGATCTCTTCAGCTTTTGCTTTACCCTTCTCATCTGGCTTCACATTCTTGTTCTCATCCTCCGAACCTATCCTATTCACATTTCTTCTTTTGCAATACTTTTCAATGTGACCAGATTTGTTGCAAGCATAACAAACAACATTTCCTTGTCTAGGTTTGAAGTTCATTTGATTTCCTCTTGATCTGCACTGCATAACACCTGACATTTCTCCTATTCTGAAAGTTATTCATCATACTTCTACATACATTTGCCTTATGACCATACTTATTGCATTTGAAACATTGACTAGTAAAAGATGGACCATTATTGATCATCCTATTTCTGCATTGACTAGCCATATGACCAAATTTATTGCAAACAAAGCAAATACCATTAAAATTATGAGCATTAGGCTGCCTTACCAAAGGCCTTCTTGAGTTGTTCTTCTGTTGTACTTATTTGGAGCTTTCACCTTTCTCAAATCCAAGACCTTGTGTATCATTAGGATTCTTTTGACTTGCAAGCATATCATCTAGCTTGTCTGAGCTGACTTGGAAGCTCTCCTTATATTCATTTGCAACATCAATATAATATCTAATAAGAATGATCTACCTTTCAAGATCTTCCTCATGTTGTCTGGATTCTTGCAGGTCAAGCTTCAGTTGTCCATTCTCACTCTCAAGTCTGCAACATTCTTTAGATTTTTCTTTAAGGGACTGAGCAAGCTTCTCCTCATTCTTCTTTCTTTCTTCAATCTCTTTTGTCAAACTCATCACAATGGCTTCCATCTCATTCTTTTGGACTGTATTAGCTCTAGCAAGTCTGTCACATTCTTTTATCTTTTCCTTTAGGGCTTCTTCATCAATGCTTTGACTTTCTTTCTCTTTTAGTTTATCAACAAGTTCCTTTCTCTTCTCCCTTGACTTATTCAACTAATCCTTCAATGTTTCAATGAAGTTCTCAGCATCTTTAAGGTTTACTTTCACTTGTCGGACCTCAGCTTGGGCTTGATCAAGATCCTCAAGTGTTACAACAAGCTAATGTTTTAGACTACCAAAATCCATTGATTCACTTTCCCGGATCCTGCTCAAGTTGTAAGGCTTCTTCCGAGGAACTAGGCTTTGACACCAATTGTTGGTATCAAGGAACACTGAGAGGGGGGGTGAATTAGTGTTCTGCAATTTTTAACATTCTTAATTTGTCCTTTTAACCACTTAATGCAAATGAATAAAAGTAGAGTGCAGAAAAAAAAGAAAATAACAATAACACCATAACACCAAGATTTTTACGTGGAAACCCGGTTAAGGGAAAAACCACAATGGGATTGAGACCCACAATATTAATATACCTTATTATAAGTATAATAATATTACATGAGGGGAATGCACATGCATTCAGGCACACTGCCTAGAGCTCACTGCTCAAATTACAATAAGGGCTACAACCCCGGAAGACTCACTGCCTTACAAAAGATGACAAATAATAATTGGAATGTCTAAACTAATAAACAACATCTATAAATGCCAAAAAAAGTTTTGGGCAAGCACAAAATACTCTGTTATGCACCACTGCTCTATTCTCATATTTTGTTGTATTCCACAACATAAATCCTTCAATTGTGGACTTGAAATTGCCCACAATCACTCATACACACTTCACGCATAACCATCCATATCAACACTGATCAAATCAATCACTCTAATATATCTGCATCAACAATTTAGGTTTATTTCATGTCGGCCCATAAACACATAACTCACAAATGAAATGTGTTACCCAAGGTCGGCTCAATCCAATCCAAATCAATCATGCGGACCAAAATAAATTGTCCACACACTTCCCACATGTCATCTCACTAACCTCTAAATCTCAAACAACTACCAAAATCGCTTTGCACGATCCGCACAAAGAATCTCTACACGTTATTGCTGATAAGCACTGTTCTAATAGAAAACCTGTCTACCGGATATTCCAACTGACTCAACACTCAACACAAGAGGCCATAAAACCTGGAATAAGGAATATTACACAATCATAATGCATCTCAAATATTTGCAGTACCAAATACCCAACACAACCGAATCGCCAACCAAATCACTGTACACTCTGTCGGATGTCTCATTCTTCTCACCGAACCTCACCATACCTCAATCAATCTTCCGGTATGAATGAATTATAAACTACGGATTGGATATTTGACTCAAGTTTCCATCAATGACAACATCTAAACAACAATGCAATGTCTCTTGCTAACAAAATCTCCCACAAATACTTCATAAATCTAACATAATTTTGACTGCAAATCTTCCATAAGAGTTCTCTTCACTTTCTAGTGTTTTTTGATATATTGTTTATTATCCACACCCACAACTTCTCCACTTGAATGATCTATCTTTATATATTTAATGATTCTATGAATAGATGCAACTCTTTGAAATGGATACAACTATTTGAAAAGTTATGTCCTTTCACTAACTAATCTGCCTTAACTCAATCTCTTTTCTCCTTATTAATTTCCTTGTGGACTTTCATAAACTTACAATCTCCTCACAATTTTCTTGTGAAATATTCATATATCTGCTTTAATTTATCTAGAGAAACTCATTAAATCTACTTGAAATTTGCTATTCTTCTTCTCTTGAATCTACAATATCTTCTTCTTCTTATATCTCTCTTCTCCCCTCACAAATAGCTGGTGGATGTATTATAGACTTGCGCAAAACACTCTTTAAATATGCTCCAATACTCTTGACAAATGTGATCTCAAATAATTGAATTCTATCCTTTAAATTTATTCCTTAAGATCTGATGTAAGTTTGCATTCTTTCTTTCCTTCAAGTCTACAAAAAAGCCTCTTTTATGTCTTCATAAATCTTAATCAAATATCTCTTTTGGATCTGCATATATCTCTACCATGTATTAATTTATTCTTTATTATTACACACTCACATTCTTTTCACATTTCACTATCACCTTCTATATCTTCATATCTTTATGCCTCTTCATGAAAGAATACATCTCATTGAAGGGAGTTGACCTTTTGAAAAGACATCACCTTTTGTTAACAATTCCTTTTGATTGCCTTTTTAAAATACTTTTATTTATCTTTTAAATCAATCTCATTTTTATATCTAATTTATCTATTTTTTTGCACACACAACTCTCACTATCATCCCTCACTCAGTGCTCTCTTTATATCTTCCCAAGAGAGGCAATTTCATTTAGAGACATCTCATTTCATCTTTAAAAATTATAACTCTTCATTTCATATGCTAATTGCACCTCTTCATTAATAAATCTATTTGAATGATATCATAATTTTCTATACATAAATCTCTTATTGTATTCCCATATAACTCTTGATAATCTTAGAGGATCCGGTTAATACTAAGAGGGGGGGTGAATCAAACATAAACTTAAAACTTAAAACTTGAACTTATAAAAATTCTTTGAATCAAACATAAACTAGTAATAAACTCCTTACCATTACCAGTAATCACTGATAACCAACTGTTAAATCGGTTTATTAGAACAACTCATTAAGTGTTCATCAATATGCATAAACTAAAAGTAAAACATAACAACACATAAAAACATTCACCATATGAACACCATGTTTTTCACGTGGAAACTCAAATAGGGAAAAACCATGGTGGGAATTGGTATCCACAAAAATTTTACACTCTTTCGGAATGCTCCCTGTTAGGAGCCTAGCCCGGTTAGAAGCTTACAATTATGCCCTGTTAGGAGCAAACCCTGTTAGGAGTCACCCAATTAAGGGATTTAGATGATGAGCCCCATTAGGAGCTTTGACCTGTTAGGATCAACCTCGCAAGAGGATTTAACACTCAAATGTTGAGATACCCGGTTAAGGGATTTAAAATGTAAGGCCTATTAGGACCTACCCGGTTAAGGGATTTACAATGTAAGGCCTGTTAGGACCTACCCGGTTAAGGGATTTTGATTGTTGCAATTGTTAGAGAACAACAATGAATGATCTAGGTACAACACTTAACTGCTTTCTTGATCATGAACCGATATGTTGATATGATGATAATGTATGTTGTCATTGATGTCAATAAGTTCAAGTGAACTGATGTGAAGAGGTATGAGGAGATTCAGTGAACTGGTGTCGAGGTTTCACTAAGTGTGATTATCGGTTGGTAGTCTTGGCTCTATGGTTATTGGCTTGTCGATCCAGCTTGTGTGATGAACTGATGATACTCTGTGATCGAGGTGCCACATCAGCTTTGAGAGCATAAAGGATTGAGGTATGAGAAGATCGACCGCGTTTGAAGTCTACCTCGGGAATGATTATTCTTCTTAGTGGCATAAGAAGAAAATGTGATGGGTTACTGATTCCCATGAGCGATGATGAATCAACGATGCAGATTGACTTGTGATCTATTTGAAATTGTAAATGATCTATGCAATATGATTGGACGGTTAGGATGAGACTCCCTGTGTGGTAAACCTAAGATGTTTAGGGTTTAGGGTTTATGCCACCGACCATTTTGTTACCTATAAGGTCGATGATGTTTGTATTAAAAAGTTGTTGGCAAATGTTGCGTGTGTATCTGAGTGAAGAGATACTTGATACGTGCTAGACCAATAAAGAGGGAAACTATAGAGTGTGATTGTAGAGTAGAGGATAAGAAAAGGATCTGCCTTGGCATGTAGTGTTGTTATCATATCATAGTTTTACCTGTTGTCTTTTAACCATTGCAACAGTTGGAAAATCCCTTTACCGGGTAGCTTTAATAGGTTTATTGTAAAACCTGTAACCAGGTGACTCAAGATCATTGAGTTCTTTAAATCCTCTAGCGAGGTAACCTTTAACAGGGTATATAGCCATCTCTTAACTGGGTGATCTCTAATAGGATCGGTTCCTAACAGAACCTTATTGTACAGTATTTAACCGTACTAGGCTCCTAACAGGGCGAGCTTCAAAAGAGTTCAAAACAAGCTTGTGGGTATTCATTCCCACCATGGTTTTTCCCATTTGGGTTTCCACGTGAAAAATCTATGTGTTATGTGTTATGCATTTTTCATGTGATGTTTATGAAGTATTTGGTTGAAAGATCATGCATGTAGAGTTAATAGGTTATGGTATTACTAGCATACCATATGCATATGTTTATGGGTGAAAGTTGATGTTGTACATTGATGGTATTTGATGTATTCAGACTTATCAGTTTATGGTGTCTAGTGTCTTACTGTGTTAGACCAGGATTGTCATGGTTAAGTTCAGTAATGGTAATAACCAGTTGGTATTGCTTTAGCTAGATAAGTCATTAAGAGTTTTTATCTGTACTGATTCACCCCCCCCCCTCTCTCAGTACCCGCTGGGGTATCCATTTTTCATCATTATTCATCAATTGGTATCAAAGCGCCTCCAGGTCCTTGGTGATATAAGCCTAACAGCTTGAGATAAAAGATCCTGTTGTAATGATAAAGAGGGAAGATCCTAAGTTCAATAGAGATAACTTCAAAATATGGAAGGACAAAATGAAGATTTACATCAAGAGTATGGGTTCTCAACAGTGGAACTATATTGAGAATGCTTTTGTGACTCCCACTGGCACTCTGACTAATGATCATAAGAGATAAATCCAGGAAAACGAGCAAGTTATGGAAGCTCTTATCAGCAGCCTATCAGATATTGAGTTTATTGATGTTCAAGACAAAGACACTCCTAAGGAGGTATGGGAAGCACTGGAAACCATCTATGGTGGTGATGAACATGTAAAGCAAGCTAAGGAAGAGAGCCTTAGAGGAAAATTTGAAGACATGAGGATGGTTGAGGGTGAGACCATTCAGCAATATGGTATTAGGATTAAGACAGTAGTTGGTGATATCAAAAGCGTTGGTGGAATGATTGAAGATGCCACTGTTGTTAGTAAAGTTCTTAGATCATTGTTACCAATCTATGCAATCAGAGTAGCAGCTATCCAGGAGCTAAGATCTATTGATAAAACCAAGGTATCCTTAGACTCTATCATTGCAAAGTTAACTGCATATGAGTTGAATAGCTATGATGGTAGTGTTCAGAAGACTGAGTCAGCCTTTAAAGCATCTATTGTACCATCCCAAAAAGGAAAAGAAGCTAGTATCAGCTATGAATCCAGACAATGCAAAGATATGGATGATGAAGAGATTCTAATGTATTTTGAAGCCCTTCTTGCTAAAAGACTTCCGAAGGGAACTAAAAAGTATAGAGGTAAACTTCCTTTGAAATGTTTTTCCTACAAAAAGATAGGACATATAGTTGTTAATTGTCCTAACAATGACAATAAGGACAAACCAGAGAGGTTAAGAAAATATAAAGGAGGAAACAGAAGAAATTGCCTAGTTGTTGTAGATGAAGGTGTCACTGATGAAGAATCAGAGGATGAATAAAATGAAGACATAGTATTTGTAGCAGTAAAGGAAGAAGTATTCGACAAGAAAGCTCTTGTCTCTCGCATTGAAAACTCCAATGAGTGGATAATTGATAGTGGTTGTTCTATTCATATGACTGGTGACCAAAGAAAGTTTTTGTCTCTGGAGGAATATGATGGAGGTGTTGTCAGAATTGGCAACGATGCACCGTGCTTGGTAAAAGGTAAAGGATCCATCTCATTGAATGGAAAGAGTAGTGTAGATGATGTCTACTGGGTAGAAGGTCTTAAGAATAACATGTTGAGTGTTTCTCAATTGAATGACAAAGGACTAGTTCTGGAATTCAAAGGCGGAGTCTGCAGTATAAGTGGAAAGAATGGTGAACTTATTGCCACTGGAAAGCAGACCAAAGGAAACCTATTTCAGTTGAACGCCAAGATAAGTCGGTGTATAATGGCTAAGTTTGATGACAGTTGGATATGGCATAGGAGACTCTGTCAAATGAACTTTGACAACATTGTTAAAGCTAGTAAGATCAAGGCGGTAAGAGGATTACTGTTGCTGAACAAACTTGAAAATTCTTTGTGCAGAGAATGTCAACTTGGGAAGATGTCTTCCTCAACTTTTAAAGGTAAGTCTTTCTCAACAGAAAATTTACTCAATCTTGTGCATACTGATTTGTGTGGTCCTATGAAAACTAGAAGTATTCAGGGAGATAGGTATTTTATGATTCTTACTGATGACTGCTCAAGAATGATGTGGGTCACATTCTTGAAAGACAAGTTTGAAGCATTTGGAACGTTCAAAGCTTTCAGAGAATTAGTAGAGAAATAAAGTAGCAAAAAGATAAAGTGCCTAAGAAATGATCAAGGAGGAGAATTCACTTCTCATGAATTCAATAAGTACTATGAAGACAACGGTATTAAGAGGCAGCTATCTGCCCCAAGGACACCTCAACAAAATGGCATAGCAAAAATAAATAACAGGACTATAGTTGAAGCGGCTAGAACAATGTTGATTCAAGGAAAGGTTGCTCACACTTTTGGAGAGAAGCGGTGAGCACTGCAGTCTATACTATGAACCGGGTACTCATCAAGAAAGGTAAAGATAAAACCCCTTATTAGTATTGGACAGGGAAAATTCCCACTGTGATTTATTTTAAAGTGTTTGGTAGCAAGTGTTATATCAAGAGAGGTGAGCATTTGAGCAAATTTGATGCAAAATGTGATGAAGGAATATTTCTGGGATATTCCACTAAGAGCAAAGCTCTCAAGTACTACAACAATAGAACACAGAAGATTGTTGAAAGTATCAATGTCAGGGTTGATCAATCCCCTGAGGAACCCGAGGAAACATGCAGTGAAGAAGTGGAAGATGAACCGGGTATAGCCTTTTGGGAACCTGTTAAGAAAGAAACTTGTAAATATCTCAATGTTCCTGCACCAATAGAAGCTGCAAAAGAAGAAGAAGTTAGTTAAGAAGAAAAGCTAGCAGATTAGGCTAGAATCATTCCTAGATATGTGAAGCTACATCATGATCCAAAGCAAACCATAGGAGATAAAGATGCAAATATACTTACCAGAAGAAAAGTGAAGGAGAACTCTTGCATGATTTCTGAATTAGAACCCAAGACTTCAAGAGAAGCTCTTACAGATGAAGACTGGATTAAAGCAATGGAAGAAGAGCTAGACTAGATAGAAAAGAATGCAACATGGTCTTTGGTGCCCAGACCAAAACATAAAAAATGTCATAGGTACCAAATGGGTCTTCATAAATAAGTTGAATGAAGAAGGCACAGTTGTCAGAAATAAGGCCAGGCTTGTATGCAAGGGATACGCTCAAGAGGAAGGAGAAGACTATGGAGAAACTTTTTCTCTTGTGGCTAGATTAGGAGGTGTTCGAATGCTACTTGCATTTGCACAATTTAAGGGATTTAAGGTTTATCAAATGGATGTGAAGTATGCTTTTCTTAATGGAATCCTAGAAGAAGAAGTGTATATAGAGAAACCAAAAGGGTTTGCCTTATCAGAAGATAGTGACATGGTGTGTAGATTACACAAAGCCCTGTATGGACTGAAACAAGCACCTAGGGCATGGTATGAAAGACTACACTCTCATCTTGTGAAGATTGGATTTCAAAGAACAAGTGAAGATAGCAACATCTACTTGAAATAAGAAGGTGATCAGATTCTGATTTGTGAAGTGTTTGTGGATGACATAATCTTTGGAGGAGATGATAGAACGAGTCATGCGTTTGCAGATGAAATGAAGAAAGAGTTTGAGATGTCTCTGATAGGAGAAATCAAGTTCTTCATTGGGTTACAAATTCAACAAATGAAAGAGGGTGTCTTTATTACCCAGTCCAAGTATGTCAAAGAGGTATTGAAGACTTTCGACATGGAGGAAAGCAAACCAGTTGGTACATCGATGGTGACTGGTTGTAAATTGACTAAGGAAGATGATTCAACACTGGTGAATGAAAAGGAGTATCGGTCAATGATCGGTAAGCTACATTATGTGGTGCATAACAGACCAGATATTGCTCATGTAGTGGGCATAGTTGCTCGTTTTCAGAAATGTCTAAGAGAATCCCACTTGGTAGCTGTCAAAAGGATTCTTAGATATCTGAAAGGAACAATTGACTATGGATTGTGGTATCCATATAATGGTGACTATATTCTCAAGGTATACACTGATGCCGATTGGGGAGGCAATTTCGATGATCGGAAGAGCACAACCGATGGAGCATTCTTTCTCGGTGGAAGATTAGTATCATGGACAAGTAAGAAGCAGAGTTGTACTTCTCAATCTACGACTGAAGCAGAATATGTAGCAGCATTTATGAACTGCACTCAAGCAATTTGGATGAAGCATGTATTGGAAGGTTTTAAGGTACCTATATCTGAACTGGTGAATATATTTTGTGACAACACAAGTGCAATAAATATTTCCAAGAATCTAGTATTGCATGCTAGAACTAAGCACATTGAGCTTAAATATCATTTCTTGAGAGAGAAAGTTCAGAATAAGGAGGTTGTATTACAACATGTTTCCAGTAAGGAGCAGCTAGCAGATATATTCACTAATCTCTTACCGAAGACTACATTTACCTATTTGAGAGGTGAATTAGGGGTTCTGCCCCTTCATGAAGTCAACTAAAAGATATGTGCTCCGCATCAGTCAGGTACTACAAATGACAAATCCTTCAGGATTGATGTGTTGAAGGATGCTACTTCTTAGGGGGAGCAACATAGTAAATTTTGGAACCTTATGCCTCCACTTTAGCATTGTTGTCAAAGGGGGAGAAGATATGGAAGATATAGATATGACAGATGTATGGGGAGAAAATATGGAAGATATCTGATGATAAAGACACACTGGTCTGTGATGCTTCTAATTGCAATATTACACTAAGTATTGCCATCAATGCCAAAGGGGGAGATTGTTGGATATCATTGGCATATGATGAACCGGTATGTTGATATGATGATAATGTATGTTGTCATTGATGTCAATAAGTTCAAGTGAATCGGTATGAAGAGGTATGAGGAGATTTAGTGAACCGGTGTCGAGGTTTCACTAAGTGTGATTACCGGTTGGTGTCTTAGCTCTATGGTTATTGGCTTGTCGATCCAGCTTGTGTGATGAACTGATGATACTCTGTGATCGAGGTGCCACATCAGCTTTGAGAGCATAAAGGATTGAGGTATGAGAAGATCGACCGCGTTTGAAGTCTACCTCAGGAATGATTATTCTTCTTAGTGGCATAAGAAGAAAACGTGATGGGTTACTGATTCCCATGAGCGGTGATGAATGAATGATGTGGATTGACTTGTGATCTATTTGAAATTGTAAATTCTCTATGCAATATGATTGGACGGTCAGGATGAGACCGCCTGTGTGGTAAACCTAAGATGTTTAGGGTTTAGGGTTTATGCCACCAACCTTTCTGTTACCTATAAGGTCGATGATGTTTGTATTGAAAAGAGATACTTGATACTTGCCAGACTAGTAAAGAGGGAAACTGCAGAGTGTGATTGCAGAGTAGAGGATAAGAAAAGGATCTGCCTTGGCATGTAGTGTTGTTATCAGATCATAGTTTTACCTATTGTCTTTTAACCATTGCAACAGTTGGAAAATCCCTTTACCAGGTAGCTTTAATATGCTTATTGTAAAACTTGTAACCAGGTGACTCACGATCATTGAGTTCTTTAACTCTTCTAGCGAGGTAACCTTTAACAGAGTATATAGCCATCTCTTAACCGGGTGATCTCTAATAGGATCGGTTCCTAACAGAACCTTATTGTAAAGTCTTTAACCGAACTAGGCTCCTAACAGGGCGAGCTTCAAAAGAGTTCAAAACAAGCTTGTGGGTATTCATTCCCACTGTGGTTTTTCCCATTTAGGTTTACACATGAAAAATTTGTGTGTTATGCATTTTTCATGTGATGTTTATGAAGTATTTGGTTGAAAGATCATGCATGCAGAGTTAATAGGTTATGGTATTACTAGCATACCATATGCATATGTTTATGGGTGAAAGTTGATGTTGTACATTGATCGTATTTGATGAATTCAGACTTATCAGTTTATGGTGTCTGGTGTCTTACTGGGTTAGACTGATATTGTCATGGTTAAGTTTAGTAATGGTAATAACCAGTTTGTATTGCTTTAGCTAGATAAGTCATTGAGAGTTTTTATCTGTACTGATTCACCCCACCTCTCAGTACCCGCTGGGGTATCTGTTGTTCATCATTATTCATCAGTTTGTGCCACATCATCACAAACATTTGAAATTGATATAGATCACCGCCAAACCAAAAACCATTACCGATTAAGAGAATTCTTTACCGGTCCTTAAAACCATAACCAAAACATGATGCGATTCCAATTAGATACATATTACAATGATACAAGCTCACATTCCAAACTGCAACACTTCAATCATCACCAATCACCAAATCAAATCAAAACATTCCTCGTTTACCGGTTACCACCTTAACCACACCCTTTTGGGTGGTTAAGGTCCTAATTCCCAGTTCACTGTCTATAATACTGGGAAGGCATTTCTAGTAGACCAAAAAGACTTAGATGAAAAAATACAACATAGTAAACATCATTTGTCATCAATGACAATACAAATAACTAATCAAAGTCATCTGAGCATGTAATCTCAATCTCTTTATCACAATGTCATCACAAACAATCCTTTACTGGTTCAGTCACCATTCTTGATATGCATCAGTTATGCCAATCATGCCAACACCTCTCTCCAACTTCTCTCTACCTTTATATCCTCCTTATGTATTTTCATGAAAGGAGGCATCCCTTTGAATGGAGACAACCTTTTATAAAGATATGACCATTTTTTAACAAACCACATTCAATTCAAACCTTAATTTGTTGTCTTTAATAAATTATATTTGCCTTAAATACTTCATAATATGAAGCACCACCTTTAATAATATATGCTCTTCATAAGATATACCCTATTCTTCATTGATAAGATCATTGTGGCATCAATGATTTCCTTCTTGATATCAATGAATTATGCTTTGACATCAATGACAATTTATAATGATCTTATCTATTCACTTGACACTAATGACAGCTTTCAACAATCATCTATATACCTTTGACATCAATGACAACATTTCTAGTAGACCAATAAGAATAAAAACTTTCTTATGATTCAAGAAAGGAATTTAATATAATGCATTTTTTACATGAGATGTTCTCCCTCTTCATTGGGGCATGTAATTTTTTTTTTACAACACACACACACTTGTCTTCATTAAAGGTTTGTTATGTATATTTTATTAAAAAGCACACAAACATTTGTGTAAATTTATTAACCTATGAGAGACAATATTGAATGAAGATTTTCAGCCCAAAAGAGTGTGAATTAAAGTAGGATCAATAAGGTGTCTATTGTTGGTTTGTAGTTTAAAAGAGTATGAATCAAAGGCTTGAATGTATAATTGAGTTGTTTGATTTTATTGTGGAGATAAATAGAAGATATCATTTATATGCACTGCCAAGCCTCTATTGTGTTTGAAATATGTTATTGGCTTATACTATTTGATGTCATGGAAATGGGGACAAGGCACCAACAAAGTTCAATGTTAATAAGTTAGTTTCAACCATAAAACCAAAACAAAGAACTAAAAACCATTTCAAACATATCAAAAGAGATTTCAAAAAAGCATGAAAGAAGTTTAACAAAACAAAAGAAAGGAGAAGAGCGTCCCTAAGATGCTTCCATAATGTCTTTTGATGCTTCTCCCTTGTTTCTCCCCTCTCCAAGTCTCAAATGAGTGTAGCTCTCAGCTTTTAGCACTAGCCATGGATACCATACGAAGATTCAAGATGGTTGGATGTGATAAACAAATGCTATGCAAGTGTAGATAGTGATGCTATGAAAAAACTCTATGCTAATACCAGTATAACAACAATACTCTAATGCTTCCTTCTTTGCTTGAGGAGAAGAGTTCTATTTATAGAAGAAATAGGGAAATGAAGGGTTAAAATCGAGCAATCTTAACAAGGGTTAGGATTGAAAGATATTCAATCCATGTGAGACTTTCAACCCAATCCCATGTTGACAAGTGTCACCATGAGGAGGCTTGAGAGGAGAGATAAGGAACATTAAATGCTTGAGGGGACATGATGGTTACCCTGGGGAGTTGGGTTAGGGTTAGGTTAATGGATATTCCTTTTATCCAAGGGATAAATGAATGTGCAAGGGTTAAATGGTTACCTTAGTTAAAGAAATAAATTATTTGAAGAGACCCATGAGTCAAAAGGATGGTTAAGTTAGAGGAAAGTCTCTAACCAAAGGTAAAAGGTGAGTTAACCATAAATGGTTATGTAAGAGCCTTTAATGGTTTGGATGACTTTAGAGGTTAACCATTTGAAGACATAAAGCCTTTAATGGTTATTGAAGACTTTGGAGGTTTTTGAGAAGTGACTTCCTTTTATTTAGGAATGTGACAATGATTAGGATAGGATTAGGCTAATTAGAAGGAGTTAGAAGAATCTAGAAGGGATTTAGGCATGCAAGTGGATTTTGTAGGAGAATGCAAGTGGGAGAAATTTTGGGATTTTCAATTGAAATAAAATCATTTATTTCAATTAAATGGTATAATTTGCATTTGGATAGATATTTAAATAAATATTAATTTATTTAAATGCGAATGTGAATTTTGGATTTTATTTAAATAAATCTTAATTTATTTACATGAGAAAAAGGAAGATAAAGCATTAAATACTTGAAGACTTTGAGGGAAACCATTAAAGGCTTGAGAAGACTCTAGAAGGAAGCCATTAAGTTTAAAGACTTTAAGGGAAACCATTAAAGGCTTGAGAAGACTCTAGAAGGAAGCCATTAAGTTTGAAGACTTTAAGGGAGACCATTAAAGGTTTCAAGTGGGTGAGGATAAATAGGATTTTAAATAAATAATTTATTTATTTAAAATAGTTGTGCAACTTGCATTTGTAGGAAAATGCAAGTGGGTGGAGGATAAAGGTGATTTAAATAAATGTTAATTTATTTAAATGTGAGAGATGGAATTTTGGGAGATTTAAATAAATATTAATCTATTTAAATGTGAGAGAAGATTTAATTAAACAAATATGATTTATTTATCTAATTAATGGTCTAAATTTGGTTAAGTGAATTAAATCAAATAAATTGAATAATTTTTTTAATTAATAAGAGAAGAGGGTTAAGATGAATTAATTAAATATAATTAATTATTGATTGATGGTTAAATAATCAAATAAATACTAAATATTCATTTAATTAAGTGGACAGATTTATGTGACTACATTTGCCCCTCTTTGAGACAGTGCGATTTTATCGCGTCATTTCAAAGAAAGAAAAATAGGTGTGAAGAAATATGCCCCATAAAATGTTAATTTAATGGGTGGTATGCCCCCTCGAGAGATGGACCAAATTTTTTGAAAAATCGGGCGATCTCTCAAAAAAGAATGAAAATTGGCGGGGTGGTAGAATAGAAGAAATTAGCAACAACGGTGAAAGACTGGAAGAAAACAGAGTCAATACGGAGAAATGGTAAGCCAATGAGTACCCGTAGGCTATGCAGGAGATACAATGCAAATGTGGTGTTGTGATTTTGATTAATACTGTACAATTGATCAAAATTGGTTGGACAATCTAGTGCAATTGGTTTAATTGCCTCGGTTGAGTCAAAGCATGACAATTAATGTCAGTTGTTCACTTGGACAGAATAAAGTCTGAGTAAGTGAATCAAAGTGACCTGATGGTGACTTAGAAAATTGATGTAATTGCCTGATGAAGTCAAGGTATTTGAAGCAAAATACTCGTTGAAACTTAGACAATTGATGTAATTGCCCGATGAAGTCAAGGTATTTGAAGCAAAATACTCGTTGAGACTTAGACAATTGATGTAATTATTTGTTATGATTGTGTTTGATTGGTTGATCAATTGATAGTGTGTGCGTGTGATGGATGGTTGTGGTGAATCATAGCAGCCCCGTTGAGACTAGGTCATTATGATAAATGCCAGTTGTAGTCTAGGTTTGCCATAATCGATTACCTGTTGAGACCCAAAGATACTTGATCAAAGTATCTGTTGATAGTCTAGGTGTGTGTGAGTCGATGTGCCTATGTAGACAGAGTAATTGGCTTGATTGGGTTGATGAGAGATGATGTAGGGTATGTGATGTTGATTGAGGGTGAGGGGGGGTTCGATGTTAGATAAAAGAAATGGAGGACCTATGATGCATTCCTATGGAAGAAGAGGAAAATAGAGTATCCATTGTCATTACTATGTATGTATGATATGCATCTATTATGAATGTATGGATGGATGGAATGCAACGGAATGCAATATATACAGATGAGATGGAATGATGATCCATAGTGCTTTATTTTTCATCATTGAGCATGGTATTATCAATCCTGGATGAGGCAGTAGGAACCAAGGATGGAGCATTGTACTTGCAAGCAAGCAACATAAATAAAGAGTAAATAATATGGACCCTCCATAATGGTTCATGCTCATATGGTCGAGGTATACGCTGTAGTCAGCAAACCGTAGTGATCCATGACTGTATTTTGCTTAAGATCACGTAGCTTAGTGAACTTCCCACGTAGACACCATTAGTACATGCCCCAAAACTTCATTGAAATAATTCGCAGAAGACATACAAACAATGCTTAGGAACCATCCCAAACACTCTAATCACTTGTGGATATCCCGGAGTAGCATAGGAACCGGATATAAATGAATAAATAACCTACAAATCAACCAAGTATTTGATAGCTTAAACAGAATTTTCTTGTCAAAGAAAATGTTATCTTGTCTTTGTTTTGGTAAGGAAGGATGCATCCTTGTTTAGACAGTTTGCGTGTTTGATGTTGATTGTTTGGTTGATCGGATAAGTGGTCATCATTTGATTATTTCATGATGTTTGTTTGGTATCTGCTTTGAAAAATGCATGCACAAGGTGTTGCCATGTTTTTGTTTGTTTGATGTTTTCTGATGTTTTTGGATTTTGTGAGATATTTTTTCAATGTTTTTGGATTTTGTGAGATAGTTTTGAATGAAGAACTCAATGAATCACAAAAAAATGTAGAATCCACTTCCATCAACTAGATTAAGGGCATTTCCCCCAGTTTACATATGACTATGAAAAAGTGGGATGCACAATGCATGAAGTACTATCCTTGATTGCATATCAATAACAAACCATGGTTTTGGACAGATGGATGAGTGAATTTAGTGAATGTGATCGCAACAAGTCTGAAAGACAATGGAGCCATATCCTTTACAGGTGGCGCCTATTTTCCAGGTTTTCACCATCGCACTTACCCAAGGTGCCACCAAAGTGGTTGTTCACCATTTGGATGCATGATTTTTCTTTACTATTTTGATATTTTTGTATTTTCTTCAAGACATTTATCTAAATATTTTTTGGTGTTTTTTTGGTATGTATGGGAGCCTGATGCTCTGTGCAGCTCATGTATAAAACTTTTTAAGGTGCATGTTGTTGATTGGATCTGCTAGCGGTTCTCCTTCTGAAGTAGCCAACTGATATGCCCCGAACCCAAATACAGTAGTGATAGCATATGGACCCAACCAGTTTGATTCAAACTTTCCCTGATGTTCTCTATTTGGTTGGTTATGAGGATTTTCCCTAAGAACAAGATCACCTACCTCAAATGTATGAGGTCTAACTCGGTGATTATAGCTCCTGCTCATGCGCTGCTGATAGGCTTTGAAGTGGTTGTATGCATCTTGTCATTTCTCATCAAGTAGCTCTAAGTCTTGGAGACAAGATACTCTATATGCTTCATCATCGATGAGATTGTGCAAGGAAACCCGTAGAGATGGTATCTCGACCTCGATAGGTAAGATATCTTCTGCGCCATAGACTAGTGAGTAGGGAGTTGCGCCTGTAGGGGTTCAAATGCCAGTTCAATACGCCCATAGTGCTAGATTCAATTGAATGTGCCAATCACGACCAACATCATTGACTGTCTTCTTGAGGATTCTTAATATGTTCTTGTTTGATGCTTCGGCCTGACCATGGCCTTGTGGGTAATAGGGAGTGGAAAAGCGGTGTTGGATGTGAAAATTCTCACAAAGTTCACGGGCATCTTGATTTTTGAAAGGAAGCTCGTTATCTGTGATGATAGACATGGGTACACCATACTGGCAGATGATGTAATTAAGGATGAATGAGGCGATCTGCTTGCCGGTGACTTGGGTAAGTGGAATAGCTTCGATCCACTTTGTGAAGTACTCGGTAGCGGTAATGATGAACTTATGGCCATTTGATGAAGCTGGATGGATTTTACCCAAAAGGTCAAGTCCCCATTGATAAAAAGGCCATGGTGTTGTGATTGGTTGCAATTCCTATGCTGGTGCATGTATCAGGTCTCCATGAACTTGACATTTTTTGCATTTTCTAACAAAGTAATAGGAGTCTTTTTCCATAGACGGCCAATAGTATCTAGCGCGTATGATCTTTTTTGCTAGGGAAGGACCACTTGCGTGAGTTCCACAAATTCCTTCATGTACCTCTTCCAAGGCCTTTGCTATCTCATCCTATTCCAGACATCGAAGGAGAGTACCATCAAGACTGTGTCAGTATAGGGTTTCAACAATAATGGTATATCGAGCAGTTTGGCGAATGAAGGTTTTACGTTGGTTATTCTATTGGTTAGGAGGAAGGGTGTGATCGTGGAGGTAGGTGTAGAACTCACCGTACCATGGGGATTCGAAACCGATAAGGTGACATATCATCTTAGATTCGGGGATATCATAAGCGGGAATCCAAAGTTGTTCGACCAAGAACTTGTAGCGTGTTGAATTCTATGGAAGATCTCGGAGAGATGCAATGGTAGCCATAGCGTCAGCAACTCGATTCTAATCTCTGAGTATTTTCTCAAAGGTGATAGTAGTAAATGATGCCTTTAGACTATCCACCATTTGTTTGTACGGCATGAGTTTGTCATCCTTGGTATGATATTCATCTATTACTTGTCGGATGACCAGTTGGGAGTTGCCATATACTTGTAGTTCTTGTAACTTCCATTGTATGGCTAGCTTGAGTCCTGTGATCAAGGCCTCATATTTAGCTATGTTGTTTGTGTATGGAAATGTGAGCCTGTAAGACTTCGGGATGTTGTCACCTTGAGGCGTGATAAACAGAATGCCTGCCCTCGAGCCATGCCTAGTGTATGAACCATCAAAGTATAGTTTCCATGGTTGTGCTGTTGTGATCATGAATATCTCTTCATTTGAAAAATTTGAAATGAGAGGATGATCGCTTATAAGGGGAGCATCGGCCAACAGATAGTGCCTCAGTTTAGTGGCTGCCAAGATTACTGCTAGGCAAGCTCGCTCAATAGGTGTGTAATTGAGTTCATAGCCAACCAGTGTTCGAGAGATGTAGTAAAAAACACACTCCTTCCCTTTCTGCATTGTGTTGTGCCAGTAGCACTCCTAATGCTATATTTGTTGCTGAAATATAGAGTAATAAAGGCCTACTTGGATCTGGTGGAATCAACAATGGTGTATTCATGAGATAGTCCTTAAGCATCTGGAATGCTTGCTGACATCTAGCATCCCATTGAAAGTAGATGTTCTTGTGTAACAGGTGTGTAAAGGGGTGACACTTATTTGCTAGTTGTACAATGAATCTTCGGATGGATTGTAGTCACCCTTGTAATGTCCTTAGCTAACTGATATTCTTTGGAGGTGGCATGTCCATGATTGCTTTGACTTTGGAAGGATCAACCTCAATGCCTTTTCTTGAGGTAATGTATCCTAAAAGCTTCCTTGAGGTTACTCCAAAGACACATTTCTTTGGATTGAGTCAAACATGATATTGTTCCAGTCTGTTAAAGATTTTCTCTAATATTTCCAGATGACCTTCTCTTGTTAGTGATTTTGTCAATAAGTCATCAACATAATCTTCCATTATAGTATGCATCATGTCATGAAAGATGGTGGTCATTGCTCTTTGATAGGTCGCTCCTACATTCTTTAGACCAAAAGGCATTACATTCCAGCAGTATATTCCCCATGGACATGTGAAGGTCATCTTATGTTGATCCTCTGGTGTGATCTTTATCTGATTGTACCCTAAAAAGCCATCCATGAGTGAAAGCATGACATGTCCCACTGTTAGGTCTACGATTATGTCGATGTTTGGTAGGGGGAAGTCATCTTTAGGACATGCCTTGTTCAGATCTCTGAAGTCAGTACAGATACAGATGCCCCCATTTGGTTTGCCGACAGGCACAATGTTGGATATCCAATTTGCATAATCAATTGGTCTAATAAAACCAACATCTAGGAGTTTCTTAAGTTCTTCTTTGACTAGCACCGCAATCTGGGGATGCATCTTGCGAATTTTTTGCTTGATAGGTTTGGCTCCTTTTGCGACGGTGAGGTGATGCATGACTAAATCAGGATCAAGCCCAGGTATGTCTACATATGACCATGCGAAGTTGATCTGGCATTTTTGGAAGAATTCGATAAACTTAGGTTGTTCCTCTGGAGTTAAAAGAGATGCCAGATGTATGGGGTGAGGAGTTTCAGAAGTCCCCACGCTGTATTCTTTAGTTTCCTCGATGAGAATTGTTGATCATTCCTGTTGTGTACTAGAAGGGAGAATGTCAAACCTTTCATCCTCCGATGCCTCAAAGAGGTTTTCACCATTAGATACGCTCTTTCTTTTTACTTTTGTGGGATCAAACAGTGCCACAGTGTGGTTTTCACTGGAAGATCCATGTTTTATTGTTATATTTTTGCAGCTGAAAGGTTTGGTATCCACCCCGAAGTATGTTGCGCTATTAAGTTCAATGGCGAATCCAGCTTTGTGATCCCCACTTGGTATGTTATCTCGTAGTTCCAAAAAGTCAATGATCGCCTCATCATTTTGGAAATGGTCAAGACATGGGGGATTAGGTTGGTTCCATTCAATGAGTTCAGAATGGATAATGGGCATTACCTCATCGATTAGGTTAAGTTTGTTAGATGTGTCAATGAGGGTTAAGACGGTGTGGTGAAGGTTGTTGATGGTACTCTCCCTATCAGAATCAGGCGTAGGATGTGATGTAGGGTCTATGGAAGAAGTCTCCAGCTCAGGAACCCAAGAGGTCTTTATCTATGCTTCTCTGTAAATAGGGATGTCTTTGCGAGGTGGAGGTAGTGAGTCATTTGAAGTATTAAGGTTGGACAGAATCAAATTCCCACTCATGTGAGTTAGTCTCTGAGTTGCTTTCTAGTATCTGATTACTATACCATACTGGGATATCCCTTGAGTTAAACACTGTAGGTGTGATCGATTGATGTACCTATGTAGATGAAATGATTGGTGTTGTAGGAAGGATTATGGGGATCAATGAATCCGATATAAGGAGTATTGGTAGTGTTGATTCTGCTGCTTTTGCTAAAATTGCCAATGTTGTTGATACTGTTGGGTATTCTGATTTAGTTGTTGCTGCTAATGGTGCTATTGATGTTATTGTTGCTGCTGATGGGGTTGTTGGTTTGATTGGTGGGATGACTGGTGTTGTGGATGGTTTTGCTGGGAATTTTAGCCTCAATGGGGTAGTTGCTATGGTGCGCGGTGCTACTGATATAATCAAAGGTGACCTCTTTAGAGTTTTAGGTTGATATATAGGTTTGCTGGGTTTCCCTTTGAATCTGAGTTTAGGAAGAATCTCCTTTTGAAAGCCTAAGCCTGTGTTATCTTTGGGCTTTAATTTCGGCTGCAGCGGTTCATATCTTCCTTGCTTGCAAGGTCCCAAAGCACTCTGACCATCATAACCCATTCTTTGCATAATGAGAAAGCCTTTGCCATAATGATATGTGCGAAGCTTAGCTTGTGGGATGTCCGCAGTGATTGGGTCTTTATAGATCCATTCTGCTAAGTCTTCATCTCTGGTTTCTTCTTCTTGACTCTTTCCAAGGATGAAAGGCGTCAAAGTGTATTCTGGCTTGACCAATGGTGTTTGAAGTAACCATTGAGGTTTACCATGAGTTCTAGGAGAAGTAGGCATTTGTCCAACACAAAAGAGTTGGCTCAAATTGTACTCCCCAGGACCTTCCTCTGCTATTTTCATTTTGAGCTTCTCTTGCTTGGGTATAGTGGTGTTTGAACTGGAAAGAGAGGCTGGACTTATGTATGATGTGGATGAGATGGCTTCTCTGTTGTTGGGAATGACAATCTCTAGTTGATGATTGATATTGTGACAATATGCAAAGGGATTTGCATTGCCCATGATTATAATTTCTACACCATTATGAGGGAACTTGATACACTGATTGTAGGTGGATGGAGCGACTTGCATGGCGTGTATCCAAGGTCTTCCTAACAACAAATTATATTGCAGAGGAAGGTCCAGAACTTGACAGATGATGTGCTTCACCACTGGGCCTACTCGGATCAGTAGCATAACTGCCCCTTTGGATGAACACTTTGCATCATCATAGGCTTTGATTGTTATCTTCTTACGGGGATCCACTGATTCAATCGCATATCCCAATGCTGTGACCAATTATAGTGTACAAATTATCAAGTCTGCTCCATTGTTGATCAAGACTCGTTTGATCCTATGTTTGTTGATAAATCCTTCAATATGGAATGAGGTATTATGAGGTTGCTGGAAGGATGTATTGTCACTTTCAAAGAAAGTGAGACAAGGTGATGACCTTAGATTTCCAACCATGGATTGGAACTGATCTGTATTTAGGTTTGCAGGGACTGACGCCTCTTGGAGAGCTTGATCCAAGATTGTTTTATGAGATGGGGATAGGCGCAATAGCTCTAAGATAGATATCAGTGCGGGCGTTTTATCTAATTGGTCCACAAGGTTATACTGCTTTGGGATAGATGGGGTACCTTGTGGAGCTGCTTTTATAGTAATCTTCCCGCGACATGTAACATTACAAGTGGAGCTGGGATTTTTTATGGTAATAGTTGCAATTTGTTCACTGGCATCATATAGGTGATTCACAGTGTAATTATACACAGCTTGCGTATAATCAGTGGTATTTGTGTTTCTCCCTGAAGTGGAAGGACCCCTTTGATCTTGTGATGGAAGTGGATTTTTGAAAATGAGATGATCATTGTTTGTTCTTTTTGGGTCATGTCCTTCAATTTTGATTTCACCTTGGTCAATAAGATCCTGAATAAGATCTTTCAATCTGTGACAATTGCTTGTCTTATGCCCTTTCCCTTGATGGAAATCGCAATGTTCAGTATCCCTCCACCATGAAGGTTTAACTTGAGGTTCGTAATTTGATGTTTTGGGTAAGGTCACTAGATTTTGAGAAACCAACTAACATAACACCGTTTCAATAGGTCCCCCTAAGGGAAAGTATGTTTGTTTTGGTTTAAAATTTTGTTGACATTGTCTGGGTTCCTCTTGAGATATATTGCATCCTTGATTTGGAGGAGGAACTGTGTTATTCTTGGATGGGGGGGTCTGTCCCGCAAATCGGACCACAAGTTGTGCACTTTTGATAGTTCTTGCATCCACAACCCCGTCATTGACGACGTTTTTGTTTTTGTTCTAGAAGTTAGGCTTGTCACTATTGAAGCGTGGGCAAGGGCCATCCTTTGGTTCATTGTATATCTTGATAAGCCATTTTTTATGAGAGCTCGTTCACATTTTAAACCTTTGGTGATCATGTCATTGAAAGAGTCTGTGTCTTTTACGTCTAGGTGAAATTCCATTTCATCGTTTAAGTTGGAAATAAATATTTCCACCTGTTCTTGTTCAGGGAACTAAAGAGAACGTTTGCTGGACATTTGACGCCATCGTTGCAGAAAGACTGAAAATAGCTCGCCTGGTTTTTGCTTAGTGTTACACATATTAGCCATTGTGATATCATGTTCAATGTTGTGTGAGTAATGTGCCAGGAACTTCTGAAGTAGTTCTTTGAAGGTCCTAATTCCACCTGGTAGTCGGGAAAACCATGATGTGGTTGTTCCTCCCAAACTTTGGGGAAAGAGTCGCATTAGGTATGTGTCCTCGTATGCCACTTCGAGGCAAGCTGAATGGAATTCTCTAACATGATCGCGAGGATCTCCTTTTCCTCTGTACTTTTCGAACTTAGGCATTTCAAACCCTCGTGGAAAAGGTGGCATATGAAGATTCGTATCAAAGGGATAGGGACAAATGTCATTGAGTGAAAATTGATTGGTTTTTACACCACTATGAAGTTGTTGGGCGAGATTCTCAACTTGTTGCCACAACATGTCTATTTCATTCGGAGGAGGAGGAGGTGGGGGATTCCATTGATGAATGTTATATCTAATGTGATCTCGACCTCTTTCATCCTCATTACGACTTTGGCGTTCTGATGCTTGTCTTAGTTGTGCAACATCAAAGTCAGAGGGTAGTTTAGCCCCCTCTTGAGCAAGTCTTAAAAAGTGAGCATCAACATTGCTCCTGAGTATTTCATCAAAAATTCTATTAAAGAGAGGGTTGTGTTGTGCCCTTTTTATTGCCGCAAGAGTAGGAGTACTTGGATTTTCATCATTCGCGTTTCCTTCAAGGGCTTCTTGGAATTCATTGATATTTTCCTCCTCTTCCTCTTCAATTTCTTGTTGTCTAGACCTTGATTTGGTATGAGCCATTTTGTTTATAAGTTTTTGTTGAAGTTTGATGAAAATGATGATGAGTTGGTGATGGAATGAAAGATTGATGTTTGGTGGGGTGTTTTGCATATGGATCTCTAGCACTAAAGGTAGATGTTACCAAAGTTTTTTCTTGAATTGCTTGTTGTGTTTGATTGACAATGTTTGGTGTGATAAGGTTTAGAGAGATCTAAGATCTTTTATAGATTCAACTACCTAGTAATGAGAGGATTCACTCATAGACTAGTTTTAACCTGCGTAGAAATGCCTCTTAGGATGAGTTTACCCTATATGTAGAGACACTCTAAAAAGTGATGTATTGTGTTTGATTCAAACAATATTGAAAGAGAACTCAAGACGAAAACCTCTTGATGTTTTGAGAGTTGAAATGGATTGATGATGTGTGAATATGTTAATGGATGAAATGTGAACTTCAATAAAAGCTTTGTGTTACAAAAGGAACAAACTCTTCCTCTTCTCTTTTGGGAGTTGGTGGTTCTTCCCGAGCTACATTATATGTGATACAAATATCTGGAAAGAAGGTAGGATTGATCTTGCCTCCCTTATTTTGATGATAACTCAAAGCTCGATATTGAGTAAAAGCTCCATGGTTTAATGACTCTTGATCAAACTCGTTTGATTTCCCTTGAAGGTATAGACGCATGTGATGCAAGAAGGTTCTATGAGAGACAAATATTTGTCTATTAAGATAGAAGAATTTCCTCCTTTTGATAAAAGCATTTGAGCTCAATGGTCTTTTCTTCAAGTTGATGTGTTGATGAAGATTTCTTTCTCAAGATGTGAAGAATGGTCATATAGTTTGATACTTTTTGTTGTTGCTCTTTGTTTTGGATCTTTTGTGTTTTTGAAAATGTTTATGTTGGATGAATATTTGTTTTGATTTGGGTTTATGATATTTCTTTGACAAGAAAACAAAGCAAGCCCACAAACACAAGAATGTTGCCTCAAAAGGCACAAGTAAGTATGGGTCTAGATCAACCCAATCTTTTGAATTTTTTATGACCCTTTCCTTCAAATGTATTTTAGGTGTTTTTTCAAAGCTTGAAGTCGGCTCAATTTGCACTGGTCTTGACTCAAAAATGAAAACACTTCAAACACTCTTTATCCCTAAGGTCAAATGGCTAGTTGCGATAATTTCATCCCACATCTTGATATTTCTTCGACTTTGGTACTACATACCTTATGAATCTCGTCGTGGCAGGTAAGGATGTGATATACTAAGTCTTGCGCGAGCATAACAAATAAATGATCCCTATGATGGGGGAGTCACCACTTTTATCGGGCTACAAGTAACCTTTCAAAAAGCTATGTTTCTACTCAAGGAAATATGTATGGTGAGTATCTTGGGAGCAAAATATTCTATGCTCTTGCACTGAATTTATCACAAATATCCTTAATCAATAGAACGGGTGGGCTACCACATAAATGTGTTTAGTAATTTTTGATGTCTTTGGACATAAGTTCATTCTGCAGTGACTCACTTAAGAGCCTTGTAACTTGTGGTGGGGCCCATTTGTCCTTTCGGCAAGTTACACTGTAGGAACAACTATACCCAAGGCTACAACTTTCTCTCACACCTAATTTCTATAGCGACTCGAAGGATTTACTGTGTGAGGTCGTTCCCAAGAGTGATGTGTCTCTTGCCAGACCTCTCTTATAAAGATAAACTTTTGAGTGTTACTAACACTTTTATCTTGCACCTAGGACCACAAAAGCCAAGGGAGAGGATAGTGTGTGTTAGAAGTAGGACAACTCTACAGATTTTGTACAAGCGTGCCAAACACAAAAGACACTTGTTCTTTTTAACCCATCATCGCAATGTGATCTATTTGCTACTTGGATATGTTGCTCCAACAACCATGGTGTTCTTTTTAGCCAAGATAGCAAAATGAAGTGTTCGTTTTATCCAAGATTGCAAAATGATTGTTCTCTTTTAAACTCGAAAAATAACAAGTTGATCATTCTTTTTAGCCCATATTGCAAGATGTGAATGTTCATTTTAGCCAAGATTGCAAAAATGATAGTTCATTTTAATCCAAGATAGCAATGTGATTGTTCTTTTTAAACTCAAAAAAATAACAAGTTGATTGTTCTTTTTAGCCCATATTGCAAGATGTGAATGTTCGTTTTAGCCAAGATTGCAAAAATGATAGTTCATTTTAATCCAAGATGGCAATGTGATTGTTCTTTTTAAACTCAAAAAAATAACAAGTTGATTGTTCTTTTTAGCCCATATTGCAAGATGTGAATGTTCGTTTTAGCCAAGATTGCAAAAATGATAGTTCATTTTAATCCAAGATAGCAATGTGAATGTTCTTTTTAAACTCAAAAAAAATAACAAGTTGATTGTTCTTTTTAGCCCATATTGCAAGATGTGAATGATCGTTTTAGCCAAGATTGCAAAAATGATAGTTCGTTTTAATCCAAGATAGCAATGTGATTGTTCATTTTTAGACCAAGATAGCAAAATGAAGACAATGTGAATGAATATCCTAGGATTGATCAATTTTTCCAATTAGAACATGTTAAGGAATTTTTTTTTGCAAATTTGACACTTTCAACACCTACAACAATATGTTAGAAAGACGCTCCTTATGTCCTGCACAAGATGTAAACCCAAAATTAAATTAATCATATTAACACAAATCACACTAACAAACAAATTAGATCTAAATTAATAAAACTAATTTAAATCTAATTGAAAACTAAATTAAAAACTAATTTAAAATCTAAATTAGAACTAAATGAAATACTAATTTAGAAAAATCTTAATTTAAAGACTATTTAAAAAAATAACAATAAAAAAAATCTAATTTTAAATAAAAACTATTTTAAGAAACTTAAAAAAAATCTATTCTAAAAGACTAATTGAAAAAATAAAATTTAAACAACTAATTTAAAAGTCTATTCTAAAAAAGAAACCATTTAATAAAAAAAAAACATTCTAAACAACTAACTAAAAAGGCTTATTCAAAAAAAAAAAAAAAAAAGCTAATTTAAAAGCAAAATTCTATTCTTTCACGTTGGGTTCACCAAATGATGTCATGGAAATGGGGACAAGGCAACAACAAAGTTCAATGTTAATAAGTTAGTTTCAACCATAAAATCAAAACAAAGAACTAAAAACCATTCCAAACATATCAAAAGAGATTTCAAAAAAGCATGAAAGAAGTTTAACAAAACAAAAGAAAGGAGAAGAGCCTCCCCAAGATGCTTCCATGATGTCTTTTGATGCTTCTCCCTTGTTTCTCCCCTCTCCAAGTCCCAAATGAGTGTAGCTCTCAGGTTTTAGCACTGGCCATGGATGCCATATGGAGATTCAAGATGGTTGGATGTGATAAACAAATGCTATGCAAGTGTAGATAGTGATGCTATGAAAAAGCTCTATGCTAATACCAGTATAACAACAATACTCTAATGCTTCCTTCTTTGCTTGAGGAGAAGGGTTCTATTTATAGAAGAAATAGGGAAATGAAGGGTTAAGATTGAGCAATCTTAACAAGGGTTATGATTGAAAGATATTCAATCCATGTGAGACTTTCAACCCAATCCCATGTTGACAAGTGTCACCATGAGGAGGCTTAAGAGGAGAGATAAGGAACATTAAATGCTTGAGGGGACATGATGGTTACCCTGGGGGGTTGGGTTAGGGTTAGGTTAATGGATATTCCTTTTATCCAAGGGATAAATGAATGTGCAAGGATTAAATGGTTATCTTAGTCAAAGAAATAAATTATTTGAAGAGACCCATGAGTCAAAAGGATGGTTAAGTTAGAGGAAAGTCTCTAACCAAAGGTAAAAGGTGAGTTAACCATAAATGGTTATGTAAGAGCCTTTAATGGTTTGGAAGATTTTAGAGGTTAACCATTTGAAGACATAAAACCTTTAATGGTTATTGAAGACTTTGAAGGTTTTTGAGAAGTGACTTCCTTTTATTTAGGAATGTGACAATGATTAGGATGGGATTAGGCTAATTAGAAGGAGTTAGAAGAATCTAGAAGGGATTTAGGCATGCAAGTGGATTTTGTAGGAGAATGCAAGTGGGAGGAATTTTAGGATTTTCAATTGAAATAAAACCATTTATTTCAATTAAATGGTGTAATTTGCATTTGGATAGATATTTAAATAAATATTACTTTATTTAAATGCGAATGTGAATTTTGGATTTTATTTAAATAAATCTTAATTTATTTACATGAGAAAAAGGAAGATAAAATATTAAATGCTTGAAGACTTTGAGGGAAACCATTAAAGGCTTGAGAAGACTCTAGAAGGAAGCCATTAAGTTTGAAAACTTTAAGGGAAACCATTAAAGACTTAAGAAGATTCTAGAAGGAAGTCATTAAGTTCGAAGACTTTAAGGGAAACCATTAAAGGCTTGAGAAGACTCTAGAAGGAAGCCATTAAGTTTGAAGACTTTAAAGGAGACCATTAAAGGTTTCAAATGGGTGAGGATAAATAGGATTTTAAATAAATTATTTATTTATTTAAAATAGTTGTACAACTTGCATTTTTAAAATGCAAGTGGGTGGAGGATAAAGGTGATTTAAATAAATGTTAATTTATTTAAATGTGAGAGATGAGATTTTGGGGGATTTAAATAAATATTAATTTATTTAAATGTGAGAGAAGATTTAATTAAACAAATATGATTTATTTATTTAATTAATGGTCGAAATTTGGTTAAGTGAATTAAATCAAATAAATTGAATAATTTATTTAATTAATAGGAAAAGGGGGTTAAGATGAATTAATTAAATATAATTAATTATTGATTGATGGTTAAATAATCAAATAAATACTAAATATTCATTTAATTAAGTGGACAGATTTATGTGACTACACTATCTATTATGAAAATGGCCCTATGTGTTGATGCTATGGGTTTGGACATCCCTTAACATGGGCCTTCATCTCCAACTACATCGCATGTCATTCTAATAGATAGTTCTATAAAGAGTATGGATTTAGGTGTCATATCTTTCAATACCATAGAGATAGACATATGTACACTTTATTTTTAATTATAAAATATCTCTCATTGATTTATATGCATTCCTTCATAGTACAAATTATTTGAGGGAGCGTATTATAAGTATACATATACATAATGAATAAGATACTCATTTAAATAAGTATTGTTGTCATAGTGAAAATTATTATTCCAATGTCTACAACTACTGTGGTAGTAATGTATATGCATTGTAGTATTTCATATTAATAGTTTTTTGTATCACAAACATAAAACGTAAACACAATATATACCTTGTATTTTTCATTAAATGTGAAGGATTGTCAATAGGTTTTAGTTTTCAATTATTGGTCCATTTGTGTTGGATATAAGTTATATTTTATATAGGTTGTTTTTATAACAACAAATAATTTTATGTTCAACTATTGGTCCAGTTTTGTTGGATATAAAAGTTAAAGATAACAAAGATTTGTGGTTACTAATAGGTATTTGGTCAATTTAGGTTGCATATAATTTACAATTTACATAAAATATGATATTCTACTAACAAAAAAAATTATTTTTTGTTCAATTAAGAGGGATTTTTAGATTGACTTTTGGTTGAATCTTCAAAAAGTCATTTTTAAGAAACTTCACACTAGACATGGTATTTTGATGAGTTTTATGATGTCACATTTCCAAACCTTATTTGTAGATAGATAAGTGTTTATAAATTACATTTTAAAAAATATTGGAGGTCTTATGATATTCTATCTAATAGCCACACGTTGACGAAGTTAGCCTGCATGACTACTAGTACCTCTCCCCTATATAAAATACAACTTGCTATTATAAACACAAGTGGGTGTACAACTATTGGACCCTATACAACTATTGGCTCCTTTACCCTAGTAGTTGAACAAAATAATACCATTTGTTGTCAAAACAATATCATATTCTCATTTATAATCTCTATTCTATATGATAGATGCTGCCTGCAACTATTATTCAAGTTGCTTTGTTTTTTATATGTAATGCTCTTAGAGGGTTGAGGATATCCACTCCATTTTTCTTTATAATTTGAATGTAATTACTCTTTTTTATTATATAAATATAATATTTTAGGCCCAAGGCCTTCTACCCCCAAAAATAGAAAATATCATATTTTTATTTAAAATATAATTTATATGCAACCTAAATGATATCAATGCCTTTTGATAATCATAAATCTTGTTATCTATAGCCTTTATATCCAACACAAATCAACCAATAGTTGATAAAAAAAAACTATTGATTGTTATAAAAACAACATATTATTATTTAAAATACAACTCATATTCAACTTTAAATGATCATTTTTATTTTGACAATCTTCACATTTCATAAAAAAATAGAAAGTATTTATTGTGGTCATCTGCGTGTGTGTGTGTGTGTCAACTTGTATACTTGTGATAGGCCAAACTATTAATATGAAGTGCTCCAATGCATAAAAATTAATACTACATTAGTTGAATACATAAGAATAGTATTAAATTTTACTATAACAACACTTTGTTTAAATGGATGCCTTATTTTATAAATGACACACTTATAATGAATAGTTATGATATTTTATAAGAAACAAAAAGTATTATAACAATTTGATAATGAATGAATTTATGTTTTTTTATTTAACATTCATAAGTTCTCATGCATTCAAGTAGGAGAGAGGGCCTAGTTGAGCATGTATGAATAGTTGTGAGGGTACTTGCCATACTTTGATCCATTAATTGAATATATTCTCATTATTATTTGAATATAAAAATATCAATATAAATATTTTAAACTATACCAATCATGTTGTAACCTAACATGTCATTAATATATAAAAATATGTACAACTACTCATCATCTCATAAAAATATATAAATAATGGTAACCAAAATCTTGCTCCCCATAGGAGCTAAGCCACTCTTATTTATTAATAATAAAGAGTACATACTAGAATATTATGTACTTTTCCTTGCATTTAATAGTTTGAATTGATGCAATCTTACAACTCTTTTGTCCAAAGAATACAAAATTATTGTTATATTAATCACATATTTAATAATTTGAAATACACACAAGTGTACAACTTCCCAATCCTAAACCAAATAGAAAAGATTTAATGTACAACTTCTAGTCTATATAGGCACAACTATCAATTATTTCTCCTCTAAGCAATGAAATACCTACAAGAAATAAAAATTGTAAGGTTCACCATTTGATGCACAAATTATGTTAATAAATTTTAAATATAAGATTTAACTATTAATTGAAATTTCAAGATTCTTCTACGGAATATGTGCTCTCTTAGTGTGGAGTTTGGTGTTCTAAAAACTTTGGCCATGCAATCTATTTCTAAGATATTCAAATACGCTATTAAAGAAATCATTAAGAATTTAAATGAGGGTTTGAGGCTGAAAACAAACAGCTCTATGGCTCTCACAGGTGAGCATTCAACTATTTGATTACATTGAGAGGCATAACACTACAATGACACCCAGAAATTTAAAAATAAGTTAAAACTAAAATCTAAATTAAAAAGCAACTTATTATTATTATTTATTAAATGCAAATAAATATATATTTTTAAATCTAGATTTTAAATAAACAAGAATAAATTAAAAACCGACTTATTATTAAATTATTATTTATTAAATGAAAAGAAAATTAGATTTTTAAATCTAGATTTTAAAAAATCTTCTGATTTAAAAATTTATATTTTTTAAATCTAAATTTAAAAGAAGCCTTTTTTTTGCATGCAAATCATTTCATTTTTTTTTGGTCCGTAATAAGATTATTTTATTAATAGATCCGGGATTGAAACTGGCCCGAACCACTGGTGGCTACAATTAGGGAGCCACCTCCCCAAGAACACCTCCACCCTCCAGCGAAGGGGCAATACAGACACTCCCAACCAAACCCTTCTTACCTTTCTTCCGTTTCACCTCAATCCATCCATCCGCTTGGGCATTCTCCAGTAACTTCAAATTATGTACCCCAACATAATCCACTTTCTGAATCGCATGGCATCCCCAAAACCTACAACACGATCTCCTTGAGAACCAGACCCACCCTCCATCCTCTGTTTAGACACGACATCACTCACCAAATTCTGACCAGATGCACAACCAACCTGTGAAGAGCTGCCATCCAAATGAGAGCCTCCATTATTTGCACAACCCAAACCTCCGACTACCCTTTGCATAATATTAGTTGGGTCCAAACCCTTATCCCTGGAAAGATCACCCATGATTTGGGGGGGAGACGGATCTCCTACCTCCTTATCCACCGTATAAAAATATGGAGTAACCTCTTTCCACCAAGACGTTGTACACTTCACTCTAAGCCTAGTGCAAGAATCAACATTATGCCCAGTCTTAAAACATCTCCTACATCTGAAAGGAATCCCTTCATAATCCACAAATTGAAGCCAACTCCCTTTGGAGGATGTAATAGAAATTTCAGAAGGGAGGCCCATGGAAACATCCACCACAACCAACAAACGAGCGAAAGTAGTATGCAACAAATTTAAAGAGTCATCATCAGCCATTAAAAATGTACCTAAGGAGTTCCCGACAACTTCAAAACAGGAGTCAAACCAATACTGCATTGGAAGGTTTCGAAGTCTGATCCAAAGAGGAGTCTAATCAAAGGAATCTGATTTTGGGTTGAAAGTCGAATGCCACTGTTTCAACATCAACATGTGTTTGTCCTCTTAACTCCATTGACCACTGCCGAGGACTTTGTTTTTGTCTGCCACACTTTGGAAAACCACAACGAAAAATCCATGAGCATGTGGGTAAATCTGCACATAATCCTCCACCAAGGGTTCCCAATTAACTGAGATCCATTTGTGCATCTCACCAAGACTCGGCCATCTGCCTAAAAAGCGCCCAATAAGCCCTAACTCTGAAAAAACCACTTCATTGTGCTTAACTTCCTTCTCAACCTCCTCCGACAAAATAAAGGAAGCAGATTTGGCCATGGGAACCAAAGTCATAGCAGTGAGGGTGGGGTTACCCATGCTACGAGACACACCTCCTGATGTTTGACGGTAATCCCTCTGAACCAACGCTAGCCTATCACTTCCCCCCACCCATCGAGCATTCTCTGGAATGGGCCAAGAGCGGGAATGAAAACCAAAACCCTGACGAAACCCTTCATCCCGAGCAGCGAATCGATCTTGGTTTAGAGTCACCACAAATCCGCCTGTTGACTCCACACGGAATCGAGAATGAAACCTACCCCCCTTCGCTACAGACGCCCAACTTTGCGCCTCTCGAGGAAGGGAAGAAGAAACCCTAGCCCATGGGGCGACTCGAAGCAACATTGCGCCTTGGACAACAAACCTCAATAAATCATTTCATATTTTAAAGTAAGACTAAATTTTAAAAATTATAATTTTAACTCTAGATTTAAAAGAAACTTCGGATTTAAAAAATTATGTTTCTAAATCTAGATTTAAAAGAAACTTCTTTTTCTTTTTGCATGCAAATCATTTCATATTCTAAAATAAGACTAAATTCTAATAAATATTAACCATATGAAATTAATTAATCTCTCCTAAAGATAAAGATTTTTTAAATTTGATATCTCTTGCGTCTTCTACATAAATTTTATTTATAAAATATATTCTAGTATTTATGATCAATGAAAAAATTGATTGGGCTTTCTTGTTGTAGTACCAACTACCAGGTTTTGTAAGAAGATGCTAATATTGAGTCAGTCAAAACCTCGTGAATATAGTTTCTACTCAAGGAATAAGTTCAATATTAAACAATTCTCTATTACTATTTTCTACATAGAAGTTCAAAGTTAAACAAACAATCCAAACAATTTATAGGCCTTTGTTCCTTTACAAAACAACCAAAGTTCCTTAGATAATTGAAAAAGTAGCATATAATGATTCATATGAAAAAGTTAAAACTATAGAAAAAATTGTCATAAAAATAACCTCAAGAACAAAGAAAACATAATATAAAAAAAAATACCATCAACCCAAATATCTACAAATATTTTTTTTTCACTTAAGAAATGCTCCCAAATCTAAGAAGCGTTCCCTTCCTTCTTTACCCAAGAATTCAATAAAATTTTCCAAACATCTAAGAAACATGTATGAAAACTTTTGTACTCTCTCCCATTTTGGGTGGGGTTTGACCATGCAAGGAACTCTCAATCAACTTCAAAGCAAGTAGAAAAGGCCTCTACATTTTGCAAGTAGAAAAATTACTCTAATTATAATCATAAGATGTGATGTTAGAAAGATGATTGCCTTATATGAGAAGTTAGAAAGAATATTCATTCACTAGTTTGTTTATGCACTCTCAATCAACTTCAAAGCAAGTAGAAAAGGCCTCTACATTTTGCAAGTAGAAAAATTACTCTAATTATAATCATAAGATGTGATGTTAGAAAGATGATTGCCTTATATGAGAAGTTAGAAAGAATATTCATTCACTAGTTTGTTTATGATTTATGCAGATGAATGAATTAATAGGTCAATATAGAGGGAGTTTGTATTTCTCTAAAGAAAGAAAGTTATACTTTGGAAGCCCATGAACAATAGTTGTGAGAGAACAATAGTGGAATTTTTAATGTATTAATATATTTCTAGTTTGGATTCATTTCTTTAATTTTTTTGTTTTCAATATAAATTTTTATTTGCATTTGGGTATTGCTAAGGGTGATGGTATGTCTTGTTTTGTATATTTAGACATTTAGAAATCAAAGTGGTGTAAATTTTTATTAGCACAACTATCACAACCCTTCATGTTCATTTTTCATGTCCTGCTAATTTTTTTTCATGTATAAGAAAAGCAAATTTTGGAGATCACAAGCACCAATTTTGAATGAACCCTAATGAGATCTAGGGTATACAAGCATCTATAAGTTCAGATCCCTTCTTATGAGATCCAAAGTAATAATTCAAAAAAAGTTTTAAAGAAAATTAATGTTAAAGAGAACTTTGCTATTATTTATGCACGATAGGAAAGGATTCAATCCTTTACTTCTTTAAATATGTTTTTCAACATAAAAAAGAAGGCTACAACAATCTATGGTTCTATACCATTGAGGATTATTAAAGAGTTAGTAAAATTCCCTAAGAAAAATACAAGAGATTCATTCATACTTAAAAACATTTAATAGTCTCTATTTAAAAGAAACAAACATAAAGACAAGATTCAACATGACTTGTCATGAATTGGAGCTCTTAAGACTGTAAAGTCAACTCAGTGTTACCCAAATATACCACTTTTAATGCCCTCTTAACAACAAACACAATATCACAATCTATGAACAGGGCATTTAAACCCTATGGGATGTTAAGAATTTCACTCGCAACAATATGATAATAGAAAACAATTCTTACGTTAGCTCTATTTTGACCTTGCCAAGGCTATGACCCATTTCACTATGAACAGGGCATTTAAACCCTATGGGATGTTAAGAATTTCACTATCATGGCATCTTCCTCCAAAAACCCAATTTTTTCTACTTTTTCCCATCTCATATTAGAACACAAGATTTATGAATATGTCCAACAAAAAACTTAAGAGTGGTTAAAGTTTTGTTGGCTCCTCATGCTGCTAAGGGTTCTAATGAATTTGTAAAACAACCTTTTAAATTTGGAGATAGTGAAACAATGATGAAACCCACATTGTATTTGAAAAAACATATATTTATAATGAAATAAGGTTTATATCAATCATCCCAGAACATGGATTAGAATCTAAAAAATAGCAACTGAAAACTTGATATATTAAAAAATTAAATTATAAATTTGGGAATAAGAACCAAACCCATAAAACAATAGATCCTGTATTTATAAAAGTTTATGCATTTAATTCCAAAAGACCTGAAATTCCCAATGTAGAAAAATTCCCCAAATTTTCATGAGTTGTAGATGTAAAAATATTCAAAAGTATCACATGTTCAAAACTTACAGACCCTAACCACAAAAAATATCATTGAGAAGGTTAAATATGTTGGAAAGCCATCATAGTGAAATGGGTCATAGCCTTGGCAAGGTCAAAATAGAACTTAACCGCTTTAAAGTCCCAACACTTTGCATTATATTGTGTCCACAAACTCATTTCCAAAGTCTTTGTTGGATGCTATCGAGCATAGAGAACTTGAGAAGAGGAGCCACTACATGCAAAACAAAATATGGAGTGAAAATAATGAAGGTCAACTAGGTAATAAAACAAAAAACCAAAATTTATAATCCTTACTTGGTTGACATGTTCCATCATGACAACAAACACGTTGCCTCTCCTACTAGTGGACTACACCTTCAAAGGTTGTTGGATCAAGCACCATGGGCATCCACTATGGAGGGGGTGGCATAGGGGATGGAGACTAGTTTGGGTGGTGGCAAAGTATTTAAATCTATTTGAGAGTTTAAGTTGAAATGTGAAAAGGTATTAGGGTTAGGTTTAAATTTTTTAGTTCTCTATACTTTTTTAAAGTTTTATAACCTAAAATGTCTAGCAATAAGATAAATTTCATATAGCTTACGATAATTAGAAAACAAGAGAAGTTTATATTTGTGTAATTGTTAATATTAATATGTTCAATTATTGTTGCAAATGCAATCAATTATCCAATGTGGTAATTGACTATGATAGGTAGGGGGTATAAAAAGCGGTGTTTTGGACATTTTTTATGACTACACATAAATAAGGCATCAAAATTGATGATGACGATCTTAAACCTTAGGTTTAAGTAGTTAGCTAGCCGAAGAAGATGCGATAAAGTTTTTAGACAAATTCAACGTTAATAAGTTGCATTTTGAGAGGTGTGAAGTTAGGGTGCATGACTATCAAGTCCTCTCCCTTATAAATATGTTGCTAGACTAAATCTTATAACCACAAGTACTATAACAATAATTGAACCTTTCTCAACTATTGTATTCTCTCCCCTAAGTCGTAAAAATGTTTTGAACTTCAATACTTGAATAGAAAGTGTAGAAGTTGACGAAACAACCACATGAGCCAAGATTCATTTGTAAGTAAAAAACCTATCACAAAAAAGAGATCAAGCAAAGATACTATTCTCTATAACAATATGAGAATTCTATGTTGATTGTACACAAGAATATTAGAGATTACTCAATTACAATGAATTAATGAATCCTTATAAAAGGATGAATGAAACCCTAGATGCAAAACCCTAATGCTAGA
Source organism: Cryptomeria japonica (assembly GCF_030272615.1). Classification (NCBI taxonomy): domain Eukaryota; kingdom Viridiplantae; phylum Streptophyta; class Pinopsida; order Cupressales; family Cupressaceae; genus Cryptomeria; species Cryptomeria japonica. The sequence continues at coordinate 716,256,663 of NC_081412.1, forward strand.
TTAAATTAGCTAGTTCCAAGTGTCAAAATCATAATGAATGAGACAACTTAATCTATTATTAGCCTAATTAAATAAAAGGAAAAATCACCTAAGTTTAGCTTAAGTGAAAAAGTAATTGAAGGACCTAATTAATAAATAATTAGATAAAGGTCCTAATTACTTCAACACCCCCCACTTAAAATTAACTTAGGGAGTAGTTAGAAAGCTAACGATGAATGCAAAATGCATGTATGAATGAGTCCCAACAATGAAGAGTTACCCGTTCATGGGTTCCCCAGGGTTAATCCTTTGTATGATTCCCTAGATGGGGAGACGGTGAAATGGTCAAAACCGGAGAAGGGGTGGGTGACAACAAATTTTGATGGGGAGTCAAAAGGTAATCCAAGGATTTTAGGTGCGGGATGTGTGGCCTGTGATGATGAAGGGAAGATCCTCTTTACAGGAGTAAGAAGGCTACAAGATGGAACAAATAATGAGGTAGAGGCTCAAGCGGCTTTACTCGCAGCCGATCTGGCAGTAAATATGAAGGTAATGAAGGTACATCTGGAGGGTGACTCCCAAATTGTAGTCAATGCTTTGATCAAAGGTAATACATCGTGTTGAAAATTGAATAAATACATACACATTATAAGTGGAAAGATTAAATCTTCCCAAAACTTCTGCATCTCGCATGTGAAAAGAGGAGGAAATGCCATTGTGGATGGTTTGTCAAATGAAGCGTGTGAGCTCGCGCTAGGGGAAGTGAGGTGGTGCGATTGCAAAGAAGATATAGCGAGATGGAGTTAAGGCTTCTTGCCAAGTTGGTAAGTCAACAATTTAAAATTTCATGTCAGAAGGCCGACATTTCATTTGAGTAAGGTCGCGTGTTAATGCACATTTATTGTGGATTGCTTTCTGAAATGGCGGTGGTGGTGAAGTGTGTTGCCTTGAATTCTAATTTTGGTATTCTCGCGCATTTAATGAGAATAGTATGTAAGTTGGTGAAGATAACTTTTGACAGATTTCATCAGAATTTCTCTGCAAACTCTCCAACGAGCACCAAAATGGAAGCAAATTTTACTCTACAATCCTCCAAACTAATGCTAGATTTTCGAGGAGTCATCCCCCTGTGAAAGCTTGAGAAGATGTTTCTCACAAAATACCCGTTGTTTTTTAAGGCAATCCAGCTAGTCCTGGGTGAAGAGGTGGCAGTTATTGGCCACAAATATAGATGCAAAGCGGATATTTATTCTCTTATCATGGCTTGGGACTGGAGTTGGGCTACACCTGTGTAGATGTGAGAAAAGTTATGAAGAAGATCATTCCACGGGAGTATCTGTTAAATATGGAGTCCTTGTTGGAATAGGTTGTGTCGGGTTGGGGTTTCAATATCTTTGAAGGCATCCTAGAGGATAATGTGGAATTGTGGGTGAGGCACTCTCAAATTCAATTCCTTCGCCGTCACGAGGAAGCTCGAGTCCGTTTTAGGGATGACACGAAGTGAGGATGGGAAGGGTTGATGATCTTCATCTAGATAATGAACATCGAAGATGTAATTCGGCAGGAGGGTGGGGAGGTGAGAATGGTGGAGGAGATGAGATGTAGGAAGCCGATTACGAGAAAGTTATCGGCGGAATTGGCAAGGCAGGGTGCGATGGGTGGTGTGGTTGGTGGGATTGGTGGCGCGACAAAAGGACCAAATTCGCGTGGGCTAGCGACTGAAGGTGCAGAAAGAACAACTGGAGATTCAAATGCCTTAGCGAGAAGATGAGGATTTCTCTGGATCAGGGTACCTCTAGGCGCATCTTTTTGTTTAGATAGTTTTTTATTTGAAAAACTTAATTTTTTGTTTATTGTTAAACAATGAACTCTTCGGCCAACTTTGATTGGCATGATGTATTTTGAATTTCTGTTTCTGATGATGTGGGGGTGGGGTAGGGTTTGAGCGGTATACATTTTGGGAAACCATGGTTTTAGACAACAGGATTGGATGTTGTTTGGGGGAGTGGTTTATTTTTGGAAAGATTGATGCAGATGTACTTTTTAGTTTAAATCAATAAGATATAACTATTACTGATTAAAAAACAAAACAATGAAGACTTTATTAGGTACTCATGTACAATCCAATGCAACTCAAACCAACGAAACTCTCACAAATAGAGAAAATGAGAAAAATCCAATGGGAAAAACTCCTCTCCAAAAGCGAAAAAGAAATGAAAAAGAAAGTACATGTGACAAGCATGAAGGACTCAAGATGCCCCCTCAAGTACCGAATCAGTCACATAAGTACAATCAAGATTCCCCCATAGGAGATAAAAGAAGAGATAATGTATCCCCCTCATAAGAGAGAAGTTGCAATGTTGAAGCTGAAGTCTCGAGGATGAATGCTGATGAATATCCAAGAGTGGCAAACCATGTTCCTCCCCTTGGGAAGAAACAAATCAAATGGCCAACGCAAAATCAAATCCATGAAAGGAGATGGAAGAAAATGGCTCATGATGTGTGCCATGGAAGACTGCTCAACTGTCAAATTGTTTGAATCATGATATGCCAAATCAATTGAAGAAAATCCAAACAACTGTGAAGATACCTGGTGAACAACCTCTGCAGGCAGTAAAGGTGGGATGACAAGAATACTCAAACTGCCATCAAGGAGGAATGGAATATCCTCAATCATAACCCCAATATTTAAAGTGGGTGGCACTTAAAAAGTTACATGCATGTGGGAAGAGGATTACATGCCTTTCAAGTAATTTTTTAATTATAAATTCAAACTTTCCCATTTTAACATGCTTTTTTCTGGAACTCAAAACAACATGCTCCTAATTTTTTAATTTTGTTTTTCAACAAAGGGCAACATGGTTTTTTTTGGGAAAAACCAAAAAGCAAATTTCTAGAAAAATAATTAAAAAATTGGAGATTATTTTTAAATTTTTTTTACCTCTTTTGAACCTTAATGGACCTATTTTTTTTGGATTTTGGGGGAAAAATACAAGCTAAACCCCAAATTTTATTTATTTATTTATTTTATTTTATTTTGAGGAAAATTTTGAAAAACCAGTAATAATAAAATGTTTACACCTATAGGTAGATTGAGAAATTTTAGCAAAATGGGACATTTCCCAATACAAGAATTGTGTTACAATTTGTTTTCTCAACTACTTAGATTTTGACAAATAGATAGTTGATCTTTATGGTTTTGGCCATTTTGAACACAATGGTGTGGCCAGATTGAACCCAAAGTGCACCAATAATTCTCTTCAAGGTTGGATCCCTGTGAAATTGGATAGGAACTTAACAGATTTGGAGCTTTGGTACCATGTAGAAGTTGATGATACAACCAGAGGGGACAAAATCCATTGCAAGCAAAACACCTATCACACAAGAGATCAAGCAGAGATAATATGCTCTATAATAACCTAAGAATTTTGTATTGATTGCACACAAGAATATTGGAGATCGAATATTGGATATTACTCAATTACAATGAATGAATGAATCCTTATAAAAGAATGAATGGAACCCTAATGCTAGATTAAATTAGCTAGTGCCAAGTGTCGCAATCATAATGAATAAGACAACTCAAGCTATTATCAGCCCAATTAAATAAAAAGTAAAAGCACCTCAATTTAGCTTAAGTGAAAAAATAATTAAAGGACCTAATTAATAAATAATTAGATAAATGTCCTAATTACTTCAACAAAAAGCCCTACAATGCACTCAAGCACCACCTTTATTTATTTTTGCTTCAAATATCATCTAAAACCTTTTTAGCAATACAAAAGATTTTGTTTTTATAAAACATAAAAAAAGTTATTTTTTTAAAATATTAAATCATAAAAAAACGAAAGAAAAAAGAAAGAAAGAACATAAACCCATATTATTATAAGCCATTTGTAAACACATGTAATACTACTCCACATCGTAGACTATAAAAAAAATCTTTTTATTAGTATTAGCTCATAAAGTCAACAATAATTTATTGCTACCAAAACATAATAAAAATTAATTATCTTTTATCTCTTTAATCAATAATCAAAATTCAAAATTCAATTATCTAAATGTAAATTTATTTATTTTATTTTTTTGGTCAAAATCTATACTTGAATAGGTAGCAATCTTATATGTCTTAATTGCAGAGATACTAGTACAATAAACTTACATTAATCTATTTTATCAACTCAACTCTTCACATTTAATTGATGCAATTAATCCACACCCTATATACATTTTGGAAGTACTCTTATTTCCCTTTAGGAGAAAGAATCTACCATAACTTGTTAGCAACCGTGCATTAGAAAGAGCTTGTGTACACATCACCACTTTGTTCTAACGTACGCAAATATATATTTTTTTTTCGCTGTGAGGCCAAATCTTAGCCACTTCACACGTAGTATCGAACTTCAATTTAAATAAATTTGAACCGTCAACTTGTGCTATCACAGAAGAAAATTTTTGTGTACGATTGTCTGTGTCAGCGAACTTTTCTCTTCTATTGTCTCATATGCATGGGCGTCACCAACTGACAAGCTACACAACCAAACAAAGAAAAGAAAAAAACAATGGAACAAATTCATTTGTGTGCTTGGGTTGATCCAAAAAAGTGATTACGCATTCTTTTTAACTTCACAATATCAAGAAATAATTTATTAAGATAAAATTGTGTTTCAAAAATTTATTAAGTTGGCATTTCCTTCAGGTTTATTGAAGATGCTATCAATCAATTAGTAGTTTAAGAAAATATGTTTTTTAAATTAAAGTTATTTCATTAAGAAATTATGATTTAATATTTTAGTTAGTTTTGGTATCATATTCTATTCATTAAGTTTCAATTAATGACTTTATTGAGATTTTTAGTTATAAGAATGATGACGGGACTACTTTTTTTTATAGAATTGTGCATAAATGCATCTTCTCCACTTTCAATGAGTGGTATATTAGTAATCCAAAAGCATTGCTATAAGATCTTTCTTATCTTGTATGATAGCTAACCTTTTCATAGAAGATTTCGAGAGATAGCCCTCAATTCCTTCCTCCTAAAATCTAAATGGTAGAATTGCTATGTTGATAACTCTAATATTTGCTAATGGCTAAGAAAAAGTTTAAAATAATTCCACTCATTTTGACACCAATTTAGAGAGCATAAAGTTTACCAAAGAACTTCAAATCAACAACCAACTCCTCTCCTTGGACATTTTTCCCACTAGAAAAGTGGATGGTTCTTTAGCCTATCGGGCCTTTGAAAAAGCTATCCATAGTAATGTCTACTTGCATGCTTCCTCATATTCCCACTTGCCCCAAAAGTTTAGAACACTATGACAACCAATGTCTTTTGAATTTGTGATTCAAATTTTCCACTAGACCAACATCTTCAAGTTGAATGGGTATACAAACAAACACATTTATGAAGTGATCAAACAAGCCAAAATTATCATTAGCTCTAACCCTAAGAATATCGATTTATTTGTTATCCTTATTGCCATCATTCCTTATTTGAGAAGCCTCATCTTCTCTATCAAAGATCATTGACTTTTCATGTGGGACACTCTATATTGATGAGATGAGCCACTCCGTTAACTTGAAGAGCAAGAAGCACAATGTTAAATTCAAGTGTGAACAAGTCACCCTACTATCAATTTTATCAATTTTTGAAAACTTGTTGCCATCCTTATTACTAAAGTTTTTTTCTCTTCATTGCTTGTTCTAATTCCTAAAAATAAGCTCCATACATCAAACTCTCTTTTAACTTATTTGAAAGTAAAACTCTCACTTACAATACCAAGTCTCTACCTAGATGCACCATCAACATTCAACTTTACAAATCAACATGAAAGCAATTTTAATACTTATTGCCTTATTTCTTACTAACATCTTTAAGCATCCTATTTGATGTATTTGAAAAGGGTAGAGTATAAGAGTGTAACATTTTTATATAGGTAATGTTTTTAATTTACATGATTTTATGGATTCTAATAAGACAATGCAAAATTTTTAATGAGCTTTATTTTTCAAGAATTTCTTAAATGGTTCATTATGGTTAAGGGAGTTAGCTTTTTACTTGATATAAAAAAGTCAAACAAATTTATGCAAATTTTTTTCGATAAATACTATTTTTCAAAAATTGATTTAATGACTTGTAATCCTTGAAAGGTGGATTTTTCATTTGATTTTTAAGACTCCTTTAGAAATTACAAAAAAAAAAAGTTAAAAAACACAAATTTGGGAGAACCATTTTAATAACATACAACACCTAAGAGGGGTTAGCTTCTCATTCAAAGTAAATAGTTCTAAAAAAAAATCCATGCAATTTTTATGTTAATAAACATAAATTTTTAAGAATTGACAAAATAACCTACAACTTTTGAGAGGGTTGAATTTTGCACCCAACCTTTCAAGGTTAACCTTAATTAATAAGATAACTTACAACCATAAAAATGTCAATATTTATCATATATTATGATAGGGACTTGAACCTACAATCGTACTTGTAACAATAATTTATCACAAAACTTACAAATCTACTATTATAATCACTCCAAAACTCAAACTTGTAACCCTATCATTATCATCGTTTTATGTTTTTACCAAGTAAATTGTAGCTCTTAAAGATTTTGGCATATACAATTACTCATAATATAAAAATAGATTTCTATTATAATAAGACATAATAAGATATAAAGATTTTAATATTCATAACACTAACTAAAATTCAAAGGTAACTGATTTCTTCATTAACTTTCCATGTTATTAACTTTTAACTATTTATTTTGATGAAAAAATCTCATATTTTTTCAATACTTTTCTTTATTAACAAATTAAAAATAATACTAAAACATAACTATGTACCTCTAAAAACATACCTACATCTCAAGTTTCCCTCTCATTGAAGTTATATCCCTTTCTTGTCCGACACATAAAGCGAGACAAAAAGTGTCACCCTGAATGAAAACTACTACTACTAATCTAATTAAAATTTAAACCACGCAAATATACGAACATATTTTTACATAACACGATTAAAGCTATGTTTTGTTGAATTATTCTCCTTTTATTATTATTAATTTCTTTTACGCTGGCATAAAGTTGTCCGTATACTTACGCTGGCGGTATAAAAAATATGAAAAATATATTTAATATAACGCTACTTTTAATCCGGCTTCAAAATCAAGGATCTCTATAAGAATATTTAAGCCTTCATTTAAAGCAGGTAGAGACACCGGTAATAGCCAGTTTTAGCTGATCCAATACGCAAATTATTACTGGCTCAACCGGTTTAGCTATGAGTTTTTCGGCGTATACGGGTCCATAAACTGTGTTTTTTGAATATAGAGATTCAAACCCTCATTTCTTCACAGCAAAGTTTACTTCGCGTGGACCAGCATAGCGCAGATTAGAGGGTTCTCTGCGTTTGTAAAGATATTTCAAAGATTTATGACCGGTGAGTTTTTCTCTCCCGCAGAAAGTCGTGGTTTCTAGAGAAATTCAGTTGATTTTCATTGTTTATGCCAACTTTTTACAATTTGTTGCTTGTGCTGAGTATCCTGGAATTATTTTGGCTGGATTTTGACTTCACGCACAGTTAATTTGCTGTGGGTTGCTAATTTGTTTTTGGATTTGCAATTTCTAGAAAAATTTACTTGATTTTGCAGCTTTTATTTTTCATAAATGACGTGCGTATTGAGTACTCCTTGGAATGGTTTTGGATGAATTCGACTTCACGCAGCAGTTATTTTGCTGCGGATTGGTAAATTGTTATTGGATTCGTGGTTTTAATGAAGTTTTAGTTGATTTTGGAGTCTTTTGTTGAAATTGGATGTCTGAATTGATTAATTCTTGAGAGGATTCGGATCTAATATGAAGCTTATGTACTGTAATTCATGGGAAATTTAGTAGAGTTTCCCTTTTTTATGTAGCGTATTCTTGAATGATGCTTGTATTGAGTAATTCTCGCGAAAATTTCGATCCAATTTGCACTCGCTTACAGTTAATTTTCTGCGGATTGGTAAATTATTTCTGATCCGAGGATTCGACGGAAATTTAATTGATTTTGCAGGCTTATTTTTAATTTGACATGTGTATTAACTATTGAGTAGTTCTTGGAAATATTTTTTCTGTAATTTGCTGAGGATTGGCTATTTGTTTTTGAATTTGCTGTTTCTAGGGATTATTTTGCACCCTTTTCAAAATTTGTCTGAGTAATTGATAAGAGTTGGGTCGAGTATGACCTATATACTGTAATTGTTGTCAAGTTCAGCGATTTCCATTTTCTATGTAGCATGTTACTTTCAACGTGTATATCGAGTAATTCTTGGATGATTTTGGCTGTACATTTTGCCTCATGTACAGTTAATTTTCCATGGATTGGTAAATTGTGTCCAAATGTGCGGTACATATTCGTTGATTATGTACTCTCTTTTTTAATAATTGAACTTTTGCATTGAGTAATTATTGGAGTATTTTTTTTAGTATTACCTCATTTAAATTTGTGGTTTGCACAGAGAGTTAGATGATTTTCATTTTTTTGGCATTTTCTGTTGGACAATTGAGTAAATTAAAAATTTTGCCAAAAGTTAAAGTTCAATTTTATCTTTCGCATGACTAATTTGCTGTGGATTAGCAAAATTGCTTTTGAATTTATGGTTTCTGGCAAGACATTTATTTTCATTATTCTCACAGCCTTTGAAAAATTATGCATATTGAATAATTTTTTATAAGATTCTGGTTCTATTTTGGCATGCTTTACAAATCAACTTTTTCAAATTGACTGTGCATGTTGAGAAACTTTTTGTAAGAATTTGGTACAAAATGACCCCTTATGCTCAATTTGATGCAAATTGATAATCTTGTCATTTTATTATTATTTGTCATGCATATTATAAATTAGTTTTTGGAAGGTTTTGGTTCAATTTAATCTGAGATTTTGCTTGCATTTTGAATTAATTTTGTTTAATTTGATCTCATTTATGGAAATTTTTTGCACAGATTGTAAATTAATTGTTCAATCAGTGATTTCTCAATATGCATTAATTTATAAGGAATTACGGCATTTTTGTAATTTGGTATACATGTCTGTTGAATTTATGTGGATTCTGGCTCATGTTAATTGAATTTTTCATTTGCAGGTAGCGATCATTGTATTAGTGGATTTTATGGCCTTTCATTTTTTGTTTTCTGTACAAATGAGTAATATTTCCAGAGATGTTGGTTCATTTTGACATCATACTTTTTGATTTTAGTGTGGATTGGTGATTATGGTATAAAATTGTGCAGCTTGAAGGATTTGGTCTTCAATTTTTTTTTGATGAAGTAAACAAATCTTACAATTACATCAAGAGACTCGTTTAACATATTTACAAAAATAATTGTATCTTTTCCCTGCTTTTTACTATGCATGTGCACATTTTTTAATGCATGCGAGCTTTTCCACCCATTTTGGTATGCTTGCCTGATTTTCTTTTGCATACAAGAATTTTTTTACTATTCCATGAACCTTCCACAAATCCTTTTTCTTTGCATGCAAGCTATTCAAACTTTTCTGTGTTATAATCTACACTTTTCCTAATTACATAACTTCTGCTCACCTTTCTCCCAAAAACTTGTATGCAAGCTTTGATTGAATATATTTGTGTTGTCATAGCAAAGATTTTTTTTGTTTGGCCCATCCTTTAGTGAATTTCACAAAATCCTTCTGCTGTCTAATTAATCTCATTTTTTGTCCTCAGATTTTTAGACTGTTTGTTGCATGTGATATTTTGAGGGAGAAGGTGTATCGAGATTTGTTTGCTCTAGAAGCTGAAAACATGGCTTATGAAGGCAAAACGTCTGATGGAAGCAAGAGTCGTGGTCAGGAATGGGAAGTTGTGTCACTTACTGCATCAACTTATGCTGCGTGCCCTGGGCCGAAAAAGCCTCAAGAATCTGGACCCCAAGATGAAGATGAGAATGAAAGTGATGCAAAATTGATAGAAAATGAAGGCCCTGATTCTTTGGTTCAGTCCCAGCCATTCATTTTTCCGCCTAGTCATCATGAAGGCCTTCCAATTGAGAAAGAAATTGGAGAAGTTACTGAAAGAAAGGATGCAAAAGTTGAGAATACTTTAGAAAATATTCAGAGTTTGGAAGATGTCAAGGCAGATGATCTTGCTGGCAAAATTGACAGTCGAGGGGCGGATTTAAAGCATGGGGAAGAAGTTGTTCAAAATCATGAAGATTTTGAGTTCTCTTACAATATTAAGCCGGGGAGCTCATTTGAAACCCTCCATCAGAGCACAGAGCATCTCAGGGTCACTGAATTGTTTGGAGAAAATGAGACACGGGTTTCTCAGATTCATGGTAAGGATGTTGAAACTCTCAAAAGTCTGGACTGGATTGAACCTCGCCGACGTTCTGCTGTCGATGATGATGAAACTATCATCCGTACTACAAAATTGAAATATTTTGAGAGTGAGGTTGGAGGGATGAGTAGCGCAAGTACTTGTGATGAAAGTAAAGATCTCGCCAATCTGCAGAAAGAAGTTCAAGAACATAATTTCAGTCTTGCCAAAGCATTTTCAGATAATGTGCAACAGGATACTGAAACTTCCTTAAATTCTCCAAAAGGTTCTGAAGGTAAGAAAAACAGTGGAAAGGATCATTCTTATGAAGCTTGGTTGAAACGTCAAGCGACCTATTTGCGAGGTCAGGTTCGGCAATCAAATACACTTTGGCCAATTGCTATTGCAGTTGCTTTGACGGGTATTGTCATTTTGGGACAGCGGTGGCAGCATGAGAGGTGGCAGAATCAACAGCTGAGGTTAGAGCTTGGTGAAAAGGAAGAGGTAGGAGTCTAATGTGATACTGTTTTGACATAAAAATATCATTTGTTTTCAGATTTCTGGATTCTACGAGTCTACTGCATGAAAAGTTTTAGTTATGAATTTTTGAGTGAGCACCATAATCCCGAGTAGGATTAGGATCAATTATAACTTATAAGTATTAAATATATTTCTTCATGTCTGAAGCTAAAAATAAGTAACAATATATGGAATAGTCAGAATGTCCTGGCTGTACTAATAATGTGGTGACTCGGTGATAACTTATGTTGATAAATTGTACTTATTATTTTTTAATAGTCATTCAATTTTTAATGATTTTTTTGGGTTGTAATTTTGTTCTAAATGAATAAGATAGGCTAGTTTGATTTGTAAGGCATGTACGTGAAATAGTTCTCTTACTATAGTCTGCTTTGATTGCTGTCTGCTGATTGTTAGTTTTAGAGAGGAAAATCTTCATCACTATTGACAGATAGCATGCACCTGTATAAGCAAGCGCATGTTCTCTTCATATGTGGTGTTACCTTGTGTATATATATTTTAAAAAAATGTTCTCCTGTTGTAGGCTGATTGGCAAGGTGTCGTTTACTCCCAAGTTTAGTTATGAGTTTGAAATCTAAGGACATTTAATTTTTAAACAATATAGACTCAATGGGTCTCATATGGCAAGTTTGTATGCTGGCTAGGCCTTGGCTTAAAAAATGAGCTTTACCTTTATCATTTATTTTGTTTTCTCTATTTTGCCGTATTTTCATCTATTGACTGAATGAAGCTGTGGAAGATGATTGCAAAATGCTATCTGGTTCAGCCGTACAATTTTGTAATGATACAACTCTATCCTTGATTTCTTACCCTGTTTAAGTTGTTCTCTTCTATGCTTAAGTATTTGTGTGAATTAGCTTAAGCCTTAAATCATGGAAACTATGGTGTTGCCAGGGGTTATTTATATGATATTCAAGGTTCAAAACAATGGCAAATTGAAAACATAAATATATCTGAGGTGTAATGATACACAATTTGAATTTCTTATTATAAATCTAAAATCTTAATTCTTTGATATTCTATTTGAGCTTTTTTCCCTTTAGATCTAATTACTAGGGTCTTCAGGTAATATAAACACAACTATTTGTGTGATAAATGTTACGACTTGCTTCTTTTATATCACAACTTCATTCTGTAAGTCTTTATCAAGTCACAAGCGAACCCCATTCCATCAAGAATTTTGCAATATAATTATTTTCAAGTTTTCCAGTAGATATATAGCATCTTTAGGTTAATACAAATTTCCTCTTTTGCATGGCATAATGATAGTCATCATCATGTCATCCAGTTTCTTGTTAAGACCTGGTATTTGCAGTGCCCCTGAAGTAGTGATCCTGGCAGTAAGTCTGAGGTATAAGTGACTACATAATGCATTCCATGATCTAAAAGGTCTGTCCAATTGAGGACTTCGATTTATAGTTTGCAATTTTTTTTCTCTTTTTCGCAAAAGGTTATTATTTGCATTTGGTAATTGATTTGGGATGTACATCGTTTTGAATTTTGATACATGGTTGTTGCTTAATTTAATTTTGCATAGCATTCAAATGATCTTTTAATATTTATAATGATCTTCGACTTCTTTTTGATGATCCTCACTCTATACTGTAAACATTTTGATGAAATTAGTTAGTAGTTCAACACATTCTTTAGACAGTTGATATTTTGAATTTTTAACTAGAAGCAAAGATTTTATGGATGATAGAAACTTATCTTCTGGTTCAAGTTTCTCCTTCAGTGCAATCATCAAGCTTTGCAACATGGGATATGCTTGCCATTACAGCAACCTTCTACATCCATTCAACACCCTTTCCATATGTTGAGTATCAAAATGGGGCAAGCAAATGATTAAAGATACTGGTACACTGAAATTAGCAAACCAGCTTCACAATACTAAATTAACCATATTATTGATACCTGTGTGATGGGTTGGGGTTTGGGATAGACTAGCCTAGTCTATGCTCTTGGATCCTTTCCTTGGATCACCAGGTGTTCTAACCACACCCTAGGGTCTCTAGGACTTCCTCTGCTTGTGGAATCCCCTGACCTTGCCCAATCCACCCACCAACAAGTTGAAAAGTTACTCCTAAGGTCTCACCTGCTCATGAGACTCAAGAAACCCTTACTTAGGCCAATAAGGGTTAGGCTTGTTCCACACCTTCCTAGGTCTTAGCAAGGATAGGTCAGGTCTAAAACATGTTTTTTCCACCCATTCATGTGCCCCCAAGAGGTTTCAAGCTTTCAACCCCTTACCAATTTCACTATTTTGTGTTTTGCCTACAAAATAGGGCTACAAGGATTGTGATCAATTAGGCCTCCTACCCGGTCCTTTAGGGCTTCCTCTTGCAAACGATGCACTTGCTTGTGAAACTTCCTAAAAGACCTGCTATTCATCTGGCAAGGACTCAAGGATTTTCCATGTTTTAGGATTCCAAGTGTCTGTACACTGCCTTAGGTGGATTTTAAGGTTTTTAAGGGTTTTTAGGAGGGTTTTTAGGCCTGCCAGGGTCACAGTGTGGGTTTGGTGCTCTTGCCACCTTGTCTGGATTGGTGGAAGCTCCTCCTTCACACCAATGGTGCTTCACTCACCCCTCTTCAACTCCTCCAAAGGGTGCCTCCTCCTCTGACCTTCCTTGCTCTCCAAGACCTCTGCAACTTAACCCTTCCTAGCCGGGCACTGTCCAGTCTCACCTAGGAATGGGTCTTCAAATGGCTTCCTTGCATTTTCAAGGGCCCTGCTTGCATTGAACTATAGTACAAGGTCTGCACTCTCATTCCCCATGGTTTCATGGTGGTTCCACAATGGGGAATGGAGTTATGCAGCCATTTACACAAACCAGTCCAAACTGGACAGTAAGGAGCAAATTCACAAAATAATTACAAACACACCTCCCTTACAAATCAAAACCTAATCTAAATGCTCAAAATGAGAGTAAGTACACCATACAAGACACTCCACACAGTTTTGCACGCAAATCAATCCATTAATGATCTTTCTTTACTCCTTTTGTGTCGACTGGTAACAAAATTGCAGTCATAGTCAAGTCACCTTGCTTGGCCGTACAATAGCTGACATCCAACCCATTAACTTAGGGTTTGCAATTACTTATATCACCTTTGCCTCGGTCTGTGTGCCCATATTAGGGTTGTCCACACTACATTAAAGATTTTGACCTCATGGTGGAAATGTTGCTTGACAACTTTTAAAAGTTGTCATGCAACTTTTGCAACTTTTGAGCAACTTTCCCAATGTTGCTTTTCTTGACTCCTAGACCCACATTGGGCTAACCTAAGGACACCACCATGCTATGAGGGACCCCTAAACACCTCAAAGACACACATACCCTCTATTTTCAAGAAAATCTCAATCTTGACTTATGACCCTAAGACCTCCACTAGGACCCTAACAGGACCAATGAGCACATGGCTCTTATTGTATGTACAATGGCTTCATAAAGAAGCAAGAAGACAATCAAAAACAAATGGTGGGAGCCCTTTGAAGGGTGCTCCTGCACCACTGTGAGATCCAAGAAGGCAACTCTTTTTGATAGACAAAATGCCAAATATGGGGTACAGCCTGAGGTTGAGTCTCTTAAAGATGTAAGTCTGTGAAGAAAGAAAGTGGGCCTGTATATGTTCTCCAGATGAAGGGATAGGCAGTATGCTCGATCCAAAAAATGCACTATGGAACTGTTCATTTGAAATGAATCATAAGCTAAAGCATGATAATTACACCCCTATCAATACATACTTAATCCAGATACCCTGAATTGGGAGCCCAAATCTCTGAGCCATAAAGAGGTGGATTTGATGAAAAACATTCAACAGGTGCATTTTTGGAAGGATGTCCTGGAAATGCATACAAGGGCACTGGCAATCTAAAACGGAGAGTGACGCTATTTGTTGTTGAATTGTTTAATATCATGATTTATCCTTATCTTCTAACACTATTGCATTGCTTTTGTAGGAACACATCTTTTAAGTAACTAATTCATAAGGGATCTATTGATATGCATGTGGTTTTATGATTTTATCAGTTTGGGCAAAGGTCACTCACTATAGTCTATTTTCATTTTTGTATTTGTTGTTGATCCATCTTCAGTTTGGTAGTACTGTTTTCTTTTATAATGCCAAAGTCAATAGATATCCCGGTATACCTTTTGGATAGAAATACCCTTGACCATTGTGTGAAGCATTTATTGCTTGCATGCCCCCATGAATAAGGAATTTTCATCATAGTGGTATGACCGTACATGTATGCACATTTGTATTGGAAATAACCTAAATGGAGATGGTCTGTCCCTGTAATGGGTACACTGAAATGGGGACAAGGTGGTCCCTTTGCCATTCTGGATGTACCTGCCTTTACTCTGTGGGAGGGAAGTTATTCCCTAACGCACTCCTTGAAAACATTGAAAAAGGCCAGAATTGGTGGATATTGTACAAATAGTTATCATGTTAATAGAAGAAATAGAAACAGCAGATACGTAATGACACCCTTTAAACCATTCCAAGTAAATCCTATCTTCTTTCTGATTTCATTAGGTCTGCCAGGATGAGCTATTATTTTTCTGAACATAGCATAAATGATGCAACTTGTATATATGGATGTGAAAATGGGAAAGTAACATACATATACAACACACACACATACACATACATCGTTATAATCATTAATTTACTTATGTTTTTGGTTCATAATGGAATAGGGAATTCATAATTTGGATACTGCAGCTAGTGTGTTCGCTGAATTTATTTTTAAAATTTTTTCTCTAATTTTTCAGTTCTGACACTATTACACACATGTATTACATCCTCGGTACTTTCATGCTAACATTACTTTGATCTATAAAAGTTTCCATTTGAATATATTTTCCTTGAGATTTTGAATGGTTTGATTTTAATTACCAATGCCATCTGTTAAGACTTCCTTCAGTTCTTCAATGATTTCTAGCGTTGCTTATATTTTAGGAGCTTTCATAAAGGTAGAATACATTCTTTACACAAAGGAAAAAAATACTTCTTAAACAGATATATGTGAAAGTAAAATTGCAAAGTTGGCTTTGCAATATGCTTCAACTTCCATTGCTCAGAGTTATAACAGCTCTCATAAAAGTAGAATGCATTCTTTACACAGGAAAATAAATAAATGCTGCTTAATCAGATATTTATGAAAGTAGAATTGCTATATTGGTTTTGGTCTCCTCTAACTTCCATTGCATAGAGAAAGATCTTCAGATTGGCTTGCCGGATTGCATGATGTGGTGTATCATCTTATATGAACATATTTTGAAGTTATGATGAATTGCACTATGAAGCTTGTATACAATTTGTCTTTCTGCTGCTTTTTCAAAACTTGCCATCAGAGTTAACTTGTTCGACAAATTGATAGAATTTGCAGGAGCAAAGGTTCCCTTAAAGCAGCCTTAAGGATTGAATTGAATTCATTTCCCATATTCATCCTTTGAGTATTGGAGGCCATAAAATTCTTTCATTATGAATTGATTTCTGGTGAGATTGATTGTATCAATGTATTGGTCTTTTCCTCAATTTGAAGCCAAATTTATTTTGTGAATTTGACAATCCTTGTGATTGAAATATAATAAATACTCGAGAAGAAATTTTCATTTTATTCACAATCTGCATCAAATTCATCTGGAATATTATTTTATTTTATTTAATTGGTTGACTGACATGGTAATTCCAGAAAGATTAGGATAAAGAGAGTAGGAAAGGAAACGAACAAGGAAATTAATGTTCATGAATGACTAAATTGGGTCAATAGGGATTGAAAGATAGGACAGTAGTGGGTCTGGAGAGATATATGATCTGGTAATATTCTGAGTGTGTAAAAGACAGGACAAGCCTATTCATATTGTCTTGAATGTACATGTCATGAGTTTATATTGTGGCGCCAAACTATTTTCTGAGAATCGGTATTTGTCTTGAGGTTGTGGAGGAAGCTATTCTTATGCAGTGCGGGGTGGTACATGTGTAAAAGGCCTGATATGTTCTTAGTTATATCAATTTTATAAGCATATAAGTCAGAAAATAACATTGATTCCTTTTTTGACTTCCTGGCAGAAAGTAAGCCAGATGGTGCATCAAGTGGCTCGGTTGAAGGAAGCAATTACTGGTCGCCGGAAAATACCTATAATCAGAAGTTTTTCTGGATAAGTAGATACTGTGATCTCCAAGATAATGACGAAAAAGTTAGCTTTTGCATGGGATGCAATGGTGGCATGGATGCCTATGATACACAGAGGCTTGTAATGCTGGAAGATGGCTGTGTATATAGTCTAATCAGACTGTTTGCGAGTAATTTAATGAGCTATAAGAACATTTATTAATGGTTCTACTATAGTTTAGTTTGTTTATACAGATGTTTTGTACATGATCTAATTAGAACCATATCGCTAAGATGTCTTTTTGTTTTAACATTTAACTACTGTTATGGTATTGTTAGGTCGGTATATATGTGGATTGTGGAATCCGTTTTCATTCTTTTTTGAGCACCAACATAATTTCATGCATGCAATATGGGCAGCATCATACATGTGGATTGTGGAATCCGTTTTCATTTCTTATTGAGCACCAATATAAGACTTGAACCATTTCTTTCATGCATGCAATATGGGCAGCATCATCTATGAGATTGACAATGAAATAGTCTACCATCATGCATATGGAGGTTATATATAGAGAAATGTGTGTTGACACTTTTTTTCTAAGTTTCAACCATTTAACTGTTTAAGCTGATGCCTCACTTTGGAGTAACAACTGCCAATTAAATGTTTGACAAGATTGTATGTTTTGTTTTTCCGCCTTAGAAGGCCAAGGCTTTAAATGGTTTAACCTCCTAATTTTCTTAACATATTTAGGAAATTGTCTTTAGCACCCAAGGGTTCAATGTGACAACTTTTTTGTTTTTAACTTTTTATAGAAGGGTTAGCCAAATGTTAAACAATTTCGATCATAGTATAATTTAAAAAATTAAAACAAGAAAACTGTCTTAATTGTGATTCCTGTGTTACAAGAAATGAATGTGAATCATTTTTCTGTGGAAACTTTTGTCTCGAGTGTTCTGTTAATTAAGTGTTTTTTAAGTAGCATTCAATCAGTTAAGGAGCAATTTGTAGAATGGTTAATGGCATACTAAAGTTTTTAGCAGCACAATTTTACCAAATTTAGAAATAGTGGTTGTGTTAATGTCTGAAATGAATGCCAAAAGAAGCGGGAAAATCTGCCATGACTGAATAGTAAGGAGGGGTTGAGAGAGAGTTTGAGAGAGTGAGAGAGGCTGGTTTTGGTTTGCATGCGTCCTTTGCTTTTTCTTTTCTTATACCATTTTGCAATTTTCCGGTGAGATTTTTTTATCTTGCTTGCATTTATTGTGGAAGCTTTTAGTGTTTCTCGTCCTTAGGGCGACTCTAGTTAAAATTTAAATACTGCTAGTGCCTTTCTCGTCAGTTGTTAATGCCAAAGCAATAGGTATTGGAGTGAGCAATGTTGCCATCGCAAATTTATTCCTAAGGTTTACCATGAGGTATGGCTTTTAATAATAACCCATTGGATGTTGTTATCCTAGTCCTTGACTTTTATAATGCTTGTAAATGGCTTATTGGTTATTTTGTTGGTTGCATATGTTTGAAAGTATGTTTTATAGTTGGGTAAATTTTGCATGAGTACCCATGTGGTTAAGTTGGAATATATGTATAATTTAACCAGAGTTTTTCCTCTCCTAGAAGCTGTGTGGATGCAATCCTTCATCATGATCCTTGCTAGCAATGTGTAGTTCTTTGGTAGTTTTGTCTCTTTGGACAAGGGATTTTGTCATGTTTGACCAACATGCTCTTGAAGTTTTTTGTGGTTTGTTATTGCCTTTTTGATCATTCCTCAACCATATTGCTTCCTTCCTTGGGAGGATGGTTTAGGCTGGGAATGAAAAAAATGATTTCTTCCTCCCTCCGTAGGATGGTTTATGTGGAGAATGAAAAACATAAAATGGCTCATCTACTTCATCATGTATGTGGAAATAGACCTCTCCAAAGATTTAAAAGAAACTCTTAACCTACATATGTTGACATGTGTTGTTTGTAGCATGCTCTTTTTATCAACCTATCTAAATTGCAAATTTGTGGTATAAGATTTTTGATAGATATTTGTTTCTCTAGACAATCTTTGTCTTACGAAGATCAAGGTTGGTTTTTTTTTGCCTTTAGTCTTGTGTTGTGTTATATGGCCAAATAGTATTTGTTTCATGAGTAATCATGAGCAAGTCAAGTTGGCATGGTAACCTTTGGTGATACCAAGTGGCATCCCACTATTTTACCCCAAACTGTGACACATCTAATAGTGCTTTGTGGATCATTTTCACTATAATTAATAAAGCTTCTTTTTTTTGTCAATATCTATACCTCAAAAAATGCACTTGAAAGGATGTTATTGTATCAATAGCTTATTGATGAATTATCACGAGTCTAATGGGTATTTCATGGAGACTTCATTATGTTTGAGGTGGCATCTGATAAGAAAGGCCACTTACCCATGAGATGGACAATTGGTGAAATATGTGGTTTTATATGAGCAATAAATTGCATTGTTATGATTCCAATCTTGGTGACTAAAATACATGTACCATATGGTGCACACGGTCCAATAGTGTAGTGGGTGTAAAGTAATTCTTAAGTGGCTTGATTGTGCTATGTTGTCGATGCAAATGCACGTGTTTTCCAATTGTTTTTAACTATTGGTGAATCCTTATTGAATTGTGCTCTTTCCAACCACTTGTCAATATGCTTCAAAATTATATGGGGCCTTCAAACTCTTGGAAAAGCCATTCTATTTCAATGCATCATTACTCCATTAGAAGTACACATTGGTCCATTTTCAGTGTGTTTGTAACTTGGTGCCACAACTTAAAGGGGATGTCAAATGGATTGATTGGTGGTTTGATGTCATCATCCAACCCACACATTTTTTGATAAAGTTAGGTCACTAGCTGGCAAGGATATGTTGCGAGCCCCATGTAGCTATGTCCTTGAAGCTCAATCAACTACTTAGCTCGAAGTGTAGATCCTTCCAAATTTAAGCTACTAGGTAACAACACTTGGTGCCAGTGGAAAATGCTTATGTAACCAAGAGAGCTCAAATCAACACTCAAAATCACCAGTACGATGTTTGTAAGGAATTCTTTCAAGCTTTGTAGCCAAAAAATTCAGCTCAAAAAATCAAATGCATCAAAGAAACCTAGTCAATTCTTTGTTCTTCCTAATGTCTTGAATGTCTTTGTTCAACATTATATACCTGTTGTTTATAATTAGGGTCTGGCGGATTCCAATTGCCTTAGGCAACATTGGAATCCGCCTAAGGGGGCTAGCCCCTTTCCCAATATATAGGGCCAGGCCCTATATCTTCGGCTAAATCCAAAAAGGTCTCCACGCTACACCTTAATAGGGCTGACCCTATCCTCTCAAACAAAAGAAATTAAATTAAATTAATTTGCAAATGAAAAGGGTGAAGCCGACTTGATTAAAAGGTTTGCTCTCCTATAAATAAAGCATTCTCTCCTCACAATATTATCAACGCAACTCAAGTAAAAATGCGAATTACACATGCAAGATAGCGAACTCTTTTGGAAGAAGCAGATCATAGCGAACTCCCTTGTGAACTGCAGCGAACTCCAATCTTGCATAGCAGATTACAGTGAACTCCATTTATGTGCAGCAGATCACCAAGTAGATCACAGCAGAAAACAAAGCCATCATTAAAACAATAATCTCCATTGAAGGCTAAAGCAAAGGACTGTGAACTAGTGGGAAGGTGTAGTTAACTCCAGTTATGCACAACAAGACAAGGTAGAAGGGCTGCAAATCATGATCACTGCCAGCAAACTACTTGTGTAGTCTTCTGTATCATCTTCTTTGTGACTGCAACTTCTATACTCCAGATAAGTGTGTAATTATCAATTGAATCTAAAACCATAATCAAATCTGAGGATCTTTTCTGGCTGGGTTTTTCCTCCTAGGAGGTTTTCCCAGGGTATCTTTGTCTTGTCTTTATGCATTCATTTCTTACTATGCTTAAATTTGAAAAAACAATAAATCTAATTAAACCTAGTTAGAAACAAATTCTGATTTTCTGAGTGTTATCTAATTTGAAAGTACTAAAATTAACAATACCAAGCTCTTCAAAGCTTAGCCTTCTCCTAAAAAAGAAGAGGTGCTTGAGAATTGCCCAGATGTGGTCCCTTGTAAACGCTTCACCAACCATGTTATAGCTAGTGACAAATTCCTATCTCAAGACGAGGTTCAGTCAATTGAATTTGTCATGGCTAATAATAAAGCCTCCCTTGTAAACACTTCGCCAACCATGTTATAGTTAGTGACAAATTCCTATCTCAGGACGAGGTTTAGTCAATTGAATTTGTCATGGCTACTAATAAAGCCTTTGGTTTCGATGGTTTTCTTGTGAATTCTACAAAATCCTTTGGATGACATTGGTCAAGATTTATTCAAGGTTTACTTACTTGTCTTTCATACATATCTCTAGTCTTGTCATTAATAAAGGTAAGATCAAATTCATACCTAAAATTGAGGACGTGGAGCCGATTTATAATTGGAGATCTATCACCTGAATGTTTCCTACAAGATTATTTTCAAGGCTTTAGCCATGTGAATAAGACATCTCCCATTGGTAGTTGGACCCAAATAAATTGGGTTTATCTAAAGTAGGTATATGTGACAATGTTGTACAAGTTGGAAAGGTGTGTAATGGGTGCACAAATTCAATCAATGGTCTCTCTTCATCAAAATTGAAGGCCTATAATAGAATTGAATGGTGTTTCATGTTAGCCATGCTCAAGGCTCTTGGCTATGGTACCACCTTCGCGTAGTTGGTCCAAATGCTTTTTATTATATGCTTGTTCTTGCCTCACCATTAATTTTGTGCAATTTGAGCACTTAAACCGTTCTTGTTCTATATGGTAGTGATGTTGTATTGTATATTCACTCAATGTTTTGGTTTTTGAAGTTTTTTTGTCTCTTTTGTCAATGTTATTTTCCAACTTTTAATCAAAGGAATTTCCCTTCCTAGAACTACCTCTTAGCAATTGATCTATGGACACTTTGCAAATAACTTTTTATGTGCTTGGAAGATGAAGACAATATTAAATAAGCCTTCATGTGTCTTGCTTTAGGCTTTTGTATCCAATGGAAAAAGACAAAGTACCACAATCAAGCCTTTTCCCAACCTTCGGATTGGCTTCATTCTTTTGGTTGGAAGCCAATTGATCATAACAAAATTTTTAAATTTCTAGGTATTCCTTTTACATTTTAGCCGTGTCAATCCAAATTATGGCAATAAGTGATTGGTAGAATTGATAAAAAAAATTGCCAATTAGATCACCAAATTGCTTTTGCTAGTAGGCAAATTCTAGATTTTCTCTAAAGTTCTTGTAGCTAAACATGTGTACTACTCTTCATGTTGGGTTCCTCCCAAAGTGTCATACTAGAATCTTGATATCAAAAGTTTGACAAGCTTTTGTGGGATTGTCTCTAGGTCAAATTAGATTGCAATAATGGGTTTTACTTTGGGACCTTTGTTGCCTACTCAGAGATTTTGGTGGGATGGGCCCCATTCATATCAATATGCAAGGTATTGCCTTATGCTAAGTGGATCGGTAGAGCTTGTGATATTAATGAAGCTTGAAAGTTTTCTTGCGAAATTGCATTGCTTCAACCTCACCTTTGGGCACCCAATCAAGAATGACCTTGGTTTCCATTTGCTTGCAATTTCTTTTATGCTTATCAAGAGCAAGGGCAACTTTGTGGAAAAGAGCATTTGGATTGCTTGGGAAACTATCAAACCATGGCTTTTTTGGAATGCGTATGGATTTTGCAATGGTTTGGCCATCAACCAACAATCTATATGGTGATCTCCCATCTGCTTGTTTCAAGATAAGTCATTGGCAGCCACTCTTTAGATACACCCCCTTAAGTTCTTTTGAAGGGGGAGTAGGCACCTTCAGTATCTCTACTCGAACCATAATCCCACTTGGATTTGTTGGCCTTAGATCAAAGAAATCTTTTATCTGTCATCCATAATAGGAACTTGCTAGGCTATAATTCAATTTGTGCCTTTTTAGTACTTGCAAAAAATATATGTGCATGCTCTAAAGCCTTGGTCGAAGCATTGAAAATGTTATGTAAATACTTCTATTTGAAATTACACTATGAAGAAATGATTCAAGTGGATTTCATCTCACGATCCCATAATGCAAATGTAGAATACTTGGTGAGCTTTGCAGTTGCCCAATTTTTTTCTAGGCTAAGCGATTTCAAATGGTTTGGAAAGCCAATGTCAAGCCCAAAGTTACTCATTTTTTCTAGTGTTACTATATTAGGGTCTTCCTATTGGCACCTATTTGATTCATCATGGCCTTACTAATCCAAAATTATCATTTCGTGGGCAACGAGAGACCCTACACCTATTTTGGTTTTGTTCTTGTGCAATAAATGCTTAGTTGTGGATTTATGATTTCTTTTGGGCACTAAGCCTTGAACTCTTCACTTGGTGGAATGTTCATTACTCAAATTGAGCACCTTGAAGACTTTCATATTATGCATACACTAATCTTATTGCACTTAGATCACTTTGCAAATAAGGCCATTTCATTGTGCATTGAGCCCATATATACCACTTGCCAAAACTTCTTGCAATTAGAAATTGTTCACCTTTCCTCTTCTATCTCATTCAACATCGAACCAAAGCTATGATCATTGTCAATAGTTCACAACATAACCATAAACCTGCATAAATTGCAATGGAGTCTAATAGCCGCTTCACAATTGAAAGCAATGAACGACTAAGCTGATTGTTGAGTTCTTGATCTTAGTAACTAAATAGCATGGCTTCACACTAGTCAACCATAAATTTGAATTACATGTGTCTACATAGCACATCATTGCATTGGGTCAGCCTTAAACCATACATATTAAGTCTAGAGAATGTCAGCCAACTCTGAGTGTTTTAACACTTTTAAGCCTAGAAATCAGAGCTTAGTGTGTGTGATTTAAGCTCTTATCTTGTTTTTTACCTTTTTTGCTTGTATTGAAGCACTGACCTACCATGTGTCACTTTTGCACACTCCCACAACTCTTCAAAAGTTTGCCTTTTATATTCTTGCACTGATGAACATTCTCCATGCATGACACTAGATTAGTGGATAGGCTTTTATTGTGGAATTGTCTTTCCGGATTTTAAGCAAAACTTGTCTCATGCCGCTCTACCATTGTCTCATGTCGTAAAACGGTTTAATAACTGACTGAAATAATCTTCAGGTGTTACTAAACCATTTTCAATCACCAATCTTTTTAGTCACTAATATTTTTTCTTCTATTATTTTTTTTTGGAGAATAGTGCAAAATGTACTTACTTTAAATCTTTAAAGCTTTGTGCCAATAAAATTTTCTTAGTTGACTTCGATTATATACTAATGAACTTAGGAGTTGGAAATTTTTAGAGATGTTAAATTTAAATTGGTTTTTGAAGTGTGACCTTAAATTGATATATTTTGTTTAAGAGCTTTAAATTAAATCTTTTTTTTACTTTTACAAGAGAAAAACATCCTTTTTAAGATTGAATTTTTTTATTAAAGTAAATTTAAAAGCATATATAATCACATGTTCAAAATGAAATAATATATAAGATAAAAAATAATAATTAAATTATGTTACACAAATATCTAATAAATGTATTGTAGAAATTATATGTAAATAATATTTATTTATTTTTTCATCAAAAATTTGTGTTATAATTCTTAATGTATATTTTTATCAACTATGGCATTTCATCATAAAGTACTACTAAAATATGTATCAAGTATGAAATCATTATAAAGACAAATAGTCTAATATGAAATTGTATCAAATATAAAATTAATCTAAAGATCTCAATCTAATATTAACTAAGAATATTTCTCGATTTGACTAAGAAAATTTTGTATCAATTTGATATTTTCTAATCATACTCAATGATCTCATCGTATACTTCATAATTTGAAATAAAAATTTACCTAGTTAAATCCAAAATTAATGTCAAGCTCATAAATCTATTTGCGTCTAATCCTAATATGGATCATAAAGTATAATCCAAAACATTGATGGTAAAGAAAATTCCAAAACATTGATGATAAAGAAAATTATATAATCAAATCTAGAAATATTATCACATTGATATAAAGATCTCAGTCTAATATCAGACAATATTTCTTGATATGACTAGGTAAATTTTGTATCAACAACTTAATGATATATTCAAATCATACTCAATAATATAATCATATACTTCATAATTTGAAACAAAAATTTACATAGTCAAACCAGAATTATTGTCAAGCTAAATCCGGTTGCATCTAATCTTAATAACAGATCATAAAGTATAATACAAAATATTGATGATAAAAACACATATAATCAAATTTAGAAAAATTATCACATTAATCTTTTTATTATCAGTAAGGATTTCATATATTTATATTAACATTAGAATAAAATACACCTTCAACTTTCAGTATCCCAATGTTTGTAACCAAATGTGACCATAACAGTCATTCCACTAAAACCAACATAAACCAAAATGATTATCCACCAAACTAGTCATCCAACAACATCCATGGCCAAACACAACTAACATAAACATAGCAAAAAGAAATACATCCTTCCTACAACTACTGCAAACCCTAGGGACTCATAAATATCTTAGTCAAAAATATTATTGATAAATATCTCAATCCATTGGCTTCCCGTGGATGAGCCAGTAGTCTTCCATTTTGAAGACAACCTTCTTTTTGGCTTTCATGGTATCCTCTGATCCAAACACTTGCAACATCCACTCCTTGCTTAGTATATAGTCTTTAATGTAATCCCACCCAACTTGTGCTTCCTCCTGGTGTGCTTCTTTATCCATGTCCGCTCCCCATACAATGAATCGCCTCAAAGGTGGGACAAAATCTATAAAATGCAACCATTCTCCACTTGTTGACACAAACACTTCTCTCGGTCGGGCTATGGCCATGAAAGCGCCCAACCAATACTTCCACTCCTCCTTAATGCACTCTCTCATCACCCATTTAACATCTTCCTTTGTTCCAAGTTCTAGACCCCATGCAAAAAACATTGAAACCAAATCCGCATCTGTTCTGTATCTGAACTCCAACTCCATATACTCTTTCTCCAAGTGCACAGCCACTATTTGCAGAAATTTTGGATCCTCTATTTTAAAAACATTGTGCATCCTCTCTTCAAAGATTGCTCACATGAAATCCATCTATTGTTTGGTTGTATGAGGGAAAAATTCACCTCTATTGAAACCCTGCCTATAACCAAAGATACCCTTTGCTTCTCACATTAAGAACAACTTCATACAAAGTATTTAAATGAAGACATTCCCTTCTTATCTTGCTCTAACTGCGCACCACCAGAAATGCCATGTCAGCCCAACTCAACTTGCCTTAATGGCTCACAGGCTTTAACCATCAATAAGTATTGAGGAGCGCACCTCACCAACAATGTCATCAACTTTGACAGTGTTCTGAAACAGTGCAAGTCATCATGAAGGTCCTCATGTCATGACAACCTTGTGATAACAGAGATCCTCAATCAATCTCCTCAACATGCAATAAATAGTCAGTCATCACCTTGTTTTATCCTTCCACCCACGTCGACTTCCTCTTCCAGTTGAACACCACATAGATCATCCCACCACTCCACCCATTGCTCTTTATCAAATGTACAACCCCAATTAGATATAATGTCTACCTCACAATCACTATCCCTTTGAATGTGAGAGATTTTAAAATCTTGGACAAAATTTAATTTCTGAATAATTATATTAATGAACTTTTTAAATTTCCAACTTTGGGCTTATCCCTTCGAGATTGCTTCAACCACTACTTGTGAATCACCTTCCAAATAAAGTTTGGAAAAAAAAATTCTATCTTTCAAATTGATTGCGAAAAGCACAACTTGAGATTTCACTTCGTTATTTGTACCTTTTGCCAATTTTTGCGCTTCAATTGCCAATATGCTCCCAAGTTCATCTCTCGCAATACATCCTGCTTACCTTTTGAAGCCCCATTGAAATTAATTTTAATCCAACCTACCTCTAATCTCTACCATATTATATTGCCTTTCTACTTCTTAGAAGGATCAACCGTGTAACTGGCCATTATCGAATTAATATTTTTTTTTGTCATTAAGTAGCTGGATAAGCCAGCACCTATATATTAATTATAGAAAGGATTACATATCAAGGAGGTGTCTAGACATAGGTTATCGTCCTAGGCTAATGAGGAAAAAACTGGCTATAGATCATTTACATTTATATTCCATCTTTGAAATCTCTAAACATAAAGACCAACCAAAAGGGATTTTGATCTACATTCCGCCGTGTGACCCTGGTTT
The DNA here is from genome assembly GCF_030272615.1 of Cryptomeria japonica. NCBI lineage: Eukaryota > Viridiplantae > Streptophyta > Pinopsida > Cupressales > Cupressaceae > Cryptomeria > Cryptomeria japonica. The sequence goes on from NC_081412.1 coordinate 716,283,955, forward strand.
TTTTATTTTTTTTATTTTAAAAGTTTTTGCTTCCCCAATTCGTAGCTATGTTATTGAAAAATCTCATGACTTTAGTCTTTATGTTCATGTTAGTACAAAATTTTAAACCTTCGGATTGAACCCCGCGGTTCAAAGGTTCAAGGTTCAATGGTTCATTCTGTGACAATCAAATTCTGCATACATATCCGTTAGTCCAAAAATGCATCCAAAAAAAGTTGCGAATTTTTAAAATCTAAAGACAACCCACCTGATATTTTGGTCTTAAGTATTCCCATATTTAATGTTATGACCATACGAGTCCATATGATATATTATTTTAATACTTTCTCAATGCAGTAATATGGTTGGCAGGGTCGATTTATAAAGGAAGTACCCTGATTTGGCGAGTTGTTAAAAAACAGTCAAAAACCCATGTGTCATTTTAATTATCATAATTTCTCACAAATTTTCACGGTCCCAGGATGCCCAATTAACCGATGGTGAATTTAATAAAAAATGGCTGCAAAGAAAATTTTTAATTTTCCCACTTAGTTTGAGAGCAGCAATTCCACAGGAAGTGAAAATGGTTTCAAATTTTATTTTTAATAATGATTTCAAGAATCATTTACGAGCAACTGGAAAGTCATCGGGTATTATTTATTGTAAAAAAAATTCAAAGAGGGGTTGGCTCTTTCCTTTTCTTGTTGGAAACTTACATTGCAGCAGAGGGAAATTTTCTGATTTTCTGTTGTAAAAAGGGGAAAAGAAGAATGTATTTTTCTATTTTTGGGCATAATCATTGTACAGGAATAAGATGATCTTTGAGTCATTCTATTTGCATTATGAGAAAGGAAGAAATATATTTCAGATCTGTGTTTGTGTGTATTTCATTTGACTGTAATTTGGCTTGTGAGTCATTCCAGTTATTCTTGTAATGCTTTCTTGTGCATTCCAGTTATGTGTATGTTTGTTGAAGAGACTTTGATTTCTCATTCATTCATACGTCTAAAAACAAATTATTAAATCTTTTCCCTCTTTGTTGTGGGTATCTAGGCAAGGATCTTTGTGTCTTTTACTCCAGTATCATCTTGTTTATAAATCTAATATTTGCATCTATGTCATGGCTATGAGCAGATGTTAGTTGCCTTTATTGCTTTCCGATTAAAAGCATATTCAGAAAACATACATTTTATTCAACGAAGGAAGTTGTACCTTCATATCAAAATTCAGAGAGCACTTGCAATTGCCATTACAAGTGACTTAATTGTTGGTTCTTTTTGTCTTTCAATTTGGGCATTTGTGAGTCATTTTTGAAAGGTATTTAAGAAGGACAAATCTATTGGGGAAAAGAATCGAAGTGCTGGTGCTTTCATATTTCCTCAAAAACCTAAATGATGCATTTCCATAAATAAGGTTGGCGACTATGTTGAATTAAAAGATCTCAAAATGATGGCTGGAGGCCAAGCCAAGAAAAATAATCGATTCAGAAGAAGATACACACCAACAATTGAAGAAATTAATGTTGAAGATGACCCAACACTTCAAACCTTTTGGAATGATTTCAAAGAAAGCATATGTGAAGCTGAGAAGAAAGGATTAAATCCATATGAAGATTTCAGATCTGCATTGCTGTTAAAAAGTGTACATCAAATATATTGTCGACTCAAGAACTTGGAGCAAGAGACTTATCAATTGCTGGTTGTGGTAAAGAGACCAAAACTGTTGAAAGAAGGTGAAGAGCCAACGTCTTATAACTTTTCATTTTTTGGTGAGCAAGATGTTGTACAGACTCCGATTGAGTGGAATGACTTATCAACACCTTGGGTTCAAATCTAGCCAAATAAAAGATGGCTTCCATCGACTTTCCAAGAAGTGTTGGTTGAAGATGATGAGACGCTTCATGAATTTTTAAATGCCTTCAAAGAAAGTATTTGTGAGGTGGGAAGAAAGGGATACACCCTTCTGAAGACCACAAATCTGCATTGTTGTTGAGGAGCATGCACCATAGCTACTATCTGCTTAAAGATCTTAAACAAGAAACTCATCAGTTGCAAGTAATAGTAGAAAAGTTGAAAAAGATTAAGGAGGAGCTTGGAGATGACAAATATTGTGTTCCTTTAGATCCTCATCTTTCATCTAATCTTAGCATCATGGACGAATAAGATGTTGTGCTAGTAACAGCGCCACATAATATGTATCAGGATGGAAGTGAGAAACCTAAATATCTTTTGACATGCATGCACGAGAATTATGTTGAGCAACCTGAAAAAGAAGCATTCTGATAAGAACATAAGAGTGTCAATGTTTTTGATTGGTTCCTAAAGGATTCAAGTGATAATCTACGACGTGGAGTTAAAGATTTCAATGATAATGTTACTAAAGTTGATATAGATGTCTGTGTTCACAGTTTTGATGATGCAAAGAAAGGTATGAATGCTAACATATCTGCACCTCCATTTCCTCTTGAATTAGTAACTTTTACTTTTGACATTGATGGAAAAGATCAAGATACGGATAGTATTTTGCATAAGGCTGCAAAAGAACCTTTAGATTGTAATCAAGAAATTGAAGTTTTCATTTTTGGTGATGAAGCTGAGAGAAAGATTGAAAATTTGATGTCCATAGAAGAAATTAATCAATCAGATTTGTGTGTGTTGAAGCCTGGATGTTTATCTTTCAAATTTCTTGATCAAGAAAATGGAGAAGAACCACAAAGGAAGGTAATATACGCTTTTACTCCAAGAAATTCTTTTCATGTAGAAAATGTTATGTAGATTGAAAAGACTCCATTTCAGTTTCTTGAGTTTCATGTTGATGATTCAATTAATAAGGATGGAATTAAAGAATATGACGATTTTCTGATGGAGTCTGATGAGGATATGAGTAAAAAGCATGGTACTTTCAATGATGAGTTTATTTATCTAAAAAAAGAAGAATTCATCTCTGTCAAATCTGACCCTATGCTGGAAGAATATAATCTTCAAAAGTTGTAGTCATCAATTGCATGCATTGAAAATGGTTTATCTTGTGGTCAAAAGGAGGAAAGCTTGGTCTTTAATATTTCTTTCCCACTTCCTGATGAAGTTAGTAAACCCATAGTCAATATTGAGTTGGGTCATTCTACAAAGGTCATACATGAAGCCAGGAAAGAAACATACTGTGATCCGGAAGTTTGTTATGGAAAGTAATATGAGTGTGTATACATATTATTGCTGCATTCCGTGAATCTGAGAGTTAGCAGTGAAGCAGTCGCCAGAGGGCCATTATCCTTTGCTACATTTCATGGCCACAATCCATTGTTGAGGAAGGGCTCATATTTTTCAAGCCTGTTAATGGTTTCACTTGAGAAACCTGGTGTACTTCCTAAGGTAAAGGGTTTTCCCACCCCTGTACATATTTGCAAATAAATTTTTTGGTTTGTTGTAGGCTTTAGTGGTTTTGGCCTTCCAGCTTTGGCTTTTTGGTTTTCCTAGTTCCCCTCCCCTCTCTGCAAAGTAGCACCCTTTATTCCTGCAATTTCTTTGACTATATTGCCTAATGGATAAGGCACTGGTCTCTCCTAGAGATGTTCTAGATTCTCTTCGTCCTTGCAGTCCTCGTCCTCCTTCAAAGCTTGTTTTTCCCTTGGTTTTTGAACTTGGAAATTTTAAAAGTTTTCACTTCCCCAAGTCGTAGTTCTGTAATTGAAAAATCTCATGACTTTAGTCTTTATGTTTACATTAGAACAAAATTTTGAACCTTTAGATTGAACCCCATGGTTCAAAGGTTCAAGGTTCAACGGTTCATTCTGCGACAGTTAAATTCTACATACATATCTGTCAATCCGAAAATGCATCCGAAAAAAGTTGATTTTTTTAAAAATCTAAAGACAACCCACCTGATATTTTGGTCTTAAGTATTCCTAGATTTAATTTTATGACCATACATACCCATATGATATATTATTTTAATATTTCTCAATGCAGCAATATGGTTGGCAGAGTCAGTTTATAAAGGAAGTACCCCGATTTTAATATTTCTCAATGCAACAATATTATTTTAATTATCATAATTGCTCGCAAATTTTCACGGCCCCAGGATGCCCGGTTAACCGATGGTGAATTTAATAAAAAGTGGCTGTAAGGGAAATTAAAAATTTTCCCACTTAGTTTAAGAGCAGCAATTTAAAACATTTAAAAAATGTTTTAAATCAATTGAAAAGCAACAATTTCACGGGAAGTGAAAGTGGTTTCAATTTTATTTTTTAATAATGATTTCAAGAATCAGTTACAAGCAACCAAAAAGTCATCGGGTATTATTTATTGTAAACAAATTTCAAAGAGAGGGGTTGGCTCTTTCCTTTTCTTGTTGGAAACTTACGTTGCAATAGGGGGAAATTTTCTGATTTTCTGTTGTAAAAAGGGGAAAAGAAGAAAGTATTTTTTTTTGTTTTTGGGCATAATCATTGTATAGGAATAAGATGATCTTTGAGTCATTCTATTTGCATTCTGAGAAAGGAAGAAATATATTTCAGATCTGTGTTTGTGTGTATTTCTTTTGATTGTAATTTGGCTTGTGAGTCATTCCAATTATTCTTATAATACTTTCTTGTGCATTCCGGTTATGCATATGTTTGTTGCAGAGACTTTTATTTCTCATTCATTCATATGTCTGAAAGCAAATTATTTAATCTTTTCCCTCTTTGTTGTGGGTATCTGGCCAGGGATCTTTGTCTCTTTCACTTCAGTATCCTTTTGTTTATAAATTTGTTGTTTGCGTCTGTGTCATGGTTATGAGAAGATATTAGTTGCCTTTATTGCTTTCTGGTTAAAATCATATTCAGAAAATATACATTTTATCTAACGAAGGGTGTTGTACCTTCATATCAAAATTCAGAGAGCACTTGCAATTGCCATTACAAGTGACTCAACTGTTGGTTCTTTTTGTCTTTCAATTTGGGCATTTGTGACTCATTTTTGAAAGGTATTTAAGGACAAATCTATTAACCAACACGCCCTAAGTCCAAGACTAGCAAAATTGGAAACAGAGCGGTTCTATCCTTATATACTAAGAAACCATCTGTCTATACCACTATGACTTAAAAAAGAGGAGACCCACAAACTATTCATAGTAAAAACCTATTATTCTACCATATTGTTCATTGAAACATATACCAGAAAAATTTACAACAACACAGGAATTAGAAAACCTATTTTAGTCACCCTCAAACGAGCTTTGATCATTCACATGCATCCTTCATGTTGCAAATGCCTTCACAATCACTGGGAAATTCGGTCCACATCTAGAGTGAGCCTCCCTTGTAACAATCTCCACAATGTGTCACCTATCATCCGGGATCCATAGTTCCCCAATTCCAATTCCCCATTTATTCCCCTCTTCCTCCATCCCATTATCATCCACGCCTATGCTCATGTGGCCCTAAAGCCCCTCCGCCCTCACATATCTGCCCAAATCTAAGGTTTCAGGCCTCACCAAGCTGCTAGTCACATAGAGAATGAAGACCAAATTGTGATTCCTCTTAGGGCGACTACGATTGAATTTCTCCAAGTCCAATGTCTGCACAACAGGGAATTTGCTAACCTCCCTGCCTCCACTCAATGTCATATATAAATTGTGCACCATAGGAATATGCCTCTGCTCATCAATGTTGTCTAAAAATGCATCAATCTCACCCAGGAAAGAGTGACGAAAGATCATTTGGCACACTTTCTTCTCCCTCAGCTTGCACACCCCCATTTGAATGCATAGCACCAGGAACATAGCTGGAATGCTTGCATTCACCCTATACTTATGGTGCGCCAGAAGAAATTCCACCCCCAGAATCTTCTTCACAACATGGAGAACCAAAGGGTGCCCAGATTCCAAACCATGGGCAATCTCATGTCCGATATTTCACCCAAAAAGGCTATTTGTTTCTTGGTGGCTTCTAGAAAGATAGGGGTATCCATCATAGACCGTCACCAACTCACGAAAACAGTCTTCTTACATTGTGAGCCTGCTACCAAGTTTTTTGCAAATAAATAGCCACAAACCAGAAAGTTTGCAGGCTATCATAAATACTTGCCATAATGGTCACGATGCCCCAAATTGTACTCGAAATATGCCTACGAGTTTCCAAATACTCTCATAATCACTCCCTCATGACTTGGAAGCTTGCAGTTGTGGAACCTTGAGACCGTACCCACTCGTATCCTAAATCTGCTCCTCTCATGATTTTAGCTTTGTGTCACTCTTGACATCCCACCCTATATGACATGTGTATTTATGCACTTGAATCACCCTCACCCGATACATCTAGATCTATCAAGCCGTTTGAGAGAAATTTACACCAACTAACCTGCCAGCATCATTAGCAAGCTACCTGAGTACATCACTACCAATCTATAATACATCACTTATCCTTGATGTGGACTAATTAGAGTTTCAATTTAATTCATAACATTCTATCTTTCTTGCAACCAACTTTGCCAACTCATCCATAACATAATTTCCCTCATGGAAGATATGACTAATTTTGAATTTTGAGAGCCCATTTAGAAACTTAGCAATGGGGTTTAGCCACCTCTGAAGTTGCCAACTTGATGTCTAATTATTCCTGATAACATTCACTACTAAGAGTGAATCTCCTTGCAGATGGGTCCGATCTACCCCCAGCAACTTACCCACTTTAGGACTCTTCAAGGCAGCCTTGATTTCAACCACATTGTTCGTTGTTTCTCCAATGTATTCTGCCTCTTTATCTATAATGGTTCTGTAGACACCTAAAATTGTCCTATCTAATTAAATAAATATCTTTATTTATTTAATTATTTTGAGCCTAATTCTTCTATTAATTAAATAAATCTTTATTTATTTAATTAATTCATTTATCCTCTTGTAGCCTTATTTCTAAATTAAATAAATACATTTATTTATTTAAATTACCCTTTTCCTAAATTAAATAAATACTTTTATTTATTTAATTGATCTAATTTCCTCTATTAATTAAATAAATATTTATTTATTTAATTAATTCATCAGCCTTTTCTACCCATTACACATGTCATTCATCTCTTAATTCATACACTACCTACCCTCTCATTATTTTCTTATTTTCTCTACCTACCCTTTAATCTTAGCTGACCTTTTATCTTTTACACCTCTCAATCTTATCCCTCCATTTCTTATAGTGTCTTCTATATAAGGAGATGCTTCCTTCATTATCAACCCTAACGACCCAACTACTTGACTACGCTTTTGAACTTTCATATGCGATCAAGCCTACTTGCAACCACATTTCCGTTCTTTGTTGAGCTCTTGTGCACACATAAAATCTGAGAGCAAATATATCAAGCAAGATCAATGGAGATAGGAAGAATGGAGATCCAAACCCTATTGGACATGTGATGGTATAATCTTTGTGATTTTATTTGATTTACATTGTCTTAGGTAATCTTCATATGTTATGGTGGATCTTTGTTGTTGTTAGGCTAGGGTTTTGTGGTTGAATTCATTTAGTCTTTCAATATTGTTGTTTCCACTTTTCACCATATACAGGTTCCATTCTCATTTCGAACCACATAGACGATCTCTGTGGGCCTTGCATTCCCCACTAAAGCCCTATAAAAATTTATTTTGATCCGCCCATTTTCAGGCGCCTGCCATACTATGTCCTTCTGCAAATCGATCGTGTAATCCTTGGTTGCAAGGTCATAACCTTTTGGAACAACAAGTCCACAAAATATTTTCATCAGATCACTATCCTTATTTGTGAATAAATTGTTTTTTTTAGATTTCCTCTTGGCAACTTCATTTAGAAGCTCTACAAATGAGGCTTCCATTTTTGAAACTAATACCTTCCTTAGCATTGATTGTTCTTTGAAAATCCTACGGTTTCTCTCTTTCCAAAGCTCCCAAACAATTGTTGAAGGGAGGACTTGCTATATGCTATTAAACATTCCTTTAAACAATCGACAAGGCCAAGAAATGAACCACTCTTTCAGACTTAGAGGCTCTGCATAATGGAAGTCCAATTTCTTTAGGAAAGCTTTCCAACAAAATTCAGCATAAGAATAGGACCATAATAGATGATCTGTTGTTTCAAAATTACTCTTGCAAATGATGCATCTATTGAGCCCTTTGAACCCGATTTTCGCCATTCTATCCCGAGTCAAGATTATGTTTTTGTATGGCCAACCAATAAAAAACCCCAGCTTTGGGTAGTACATCTTTCCCCCAAAGGAGTTTATTGGTCCATTGATTAATGCTATCTACAAATTCCTTAATTTAATATCCAATTTTCAGTTTGCATTCCCCATCACCTGAGGCACACCATTTGATTTTATCTCTTGAATGTGAAACTGGAATAGTTTTGTCCCTTAGTATATTTGAGAGTAGTTCTATCTATGCTTGGGGGGCATTAATATCCTCCAATGATTTTCAGCATCATATCTCAATGCCATCAATCCTAACTACTCCTCCATAGTTATAGACCTCTTTCCCCCAAACCCTAGTCATTTTTCTCCTAATCTCCTGCAGATTTTGATTATTGCACAATTTTGGATGCCCATCCCAGGAATCTTCCCAGAAGGAGGCCAAGTGTCCATTGTGAACTTCCCATGTTTTGTGTCTTGTTATAATCTCCCTACTATCGCAAATAAAATACTAGATTGTGGATCCTCTCGAGGGGTTCCTAATCTTGATTATATTGATGGGATCCTCTGAATCCAAGTATTTCCTTCTTAATATCTTGGCCCATTTTAGATTACTTGTGGTCATCATATAAGTGATTTTTGCACCTAAGGCCGAGTTCATGATACTTACTTGCCTATTCCCAACTCCTCCAGCATCTTGTGGCATGCACACCTTATCCCAAGCAAGTAGTGATTGTTTATGGGTGTCATGTGGTCCACTCCAAAAGAATTTAGGCATGATCTGATTTAGGATATCTTCAATCGAGGCTAGCAGCTTCATATTTTTCGATCTAATCCGAAATCAATTAAAAATTAACAACTTAACAATCTTATTTAAAAACACATGAAAATAATTTTTTAAATCAAGATTCATAATAAAAATCTCATATTAAAAAATTAAAAAACGCATATTAAAAATTTCATATGAAGATCTTTAAAATAGCTCGACATTTTTTAATATTTAATCATGTTAATGGTAAATATCAAATCATAGTTGAGTTAGACACCAACATTGAGAATGGTTGTTGTCAAAACACTATTCTATCAACATGTTGAACTATTGAGACAAACAATATAATGTTGTAGACATACAATATATTGTATCATCACAGGGCATCACTGAGGTTAAATATATTTTTCGATCAAAATTTATTAATGTGTTTTTTTTATCAGTAAGAGTAAATTTCTATTGATTCAAAAAATTTATACATGAAATTTTTCTGTCAAAATTTCCAAGGAGTCCCTCTAAAAATAATAATCAACAAGTTTAAACCATATAATATCTACCATCTAGATCCCTATTCACCCTACTATGATTTATACATACCAATTACAAAAAGAGAAGCTAAATAGTAAACCAACCTAAGGACCACTTGCAATGGTCAATTCTTTGCCTTTGCCTACATTGTTTACTTTGTTCTCCCTTTGGTCCTCAGACTCAACCAGGTCATCGTGATCCTCTTGCAGGAATCCAATCCATAATATGTGTTTCTACACCTTCTTTTTGGAACCCCTCAGACACCCTCTCTTCCTCTTGGATGATGACCCTGAGCCCAAGTCCTCTTTTGTCGACTTACCACCTTGTGACCCTCACTTCGCCAGCTCTTGTCAGATGTCCTATCTCTCCCATGACCGAATGTATTCTTCAACATTGTGCAATCTAGTTTGGACCGACACCCTTCTCACTTCTTTATTACTATATGCATTCCATAGCACATAAGGACGTAAAGGAGGTTGAAATTTGCTCTAATGGAGACAAACCCCATTTGGCCAAACAAATCCACTGCCATCCCTCGACATGAGTAAGAATCTCTCTAGGCCTCCACGCCATTATTCCTTCACCGAACTAGTGACTAACCACCGCACCTTCTAAAATCCAACCAACTCAAAACACCATGTCGTGAACATGGAGGTGATGTCAACGTTTGACCAATATTTGTATTGTGCCTTCAAATACTCCTCTCCTAGTACGATTTTGATCCGGGTCAAGAAGTCATGATCTTCAAAACGAAAGACATTTGAGAGTATTTCATCTAATTTCTGGCCCCAAAAGGCTACCATTGGTCTCGCAACCTGCAGGGAGAAATTGGGTTCCATGTATTTGTGAGATATCTCTACACTCACTATTCTTCTACATTGTGCACCATAGTTAAGCTTTGTCTCGCATAAATAACTAAACAACTTTTGGCTTGTTAATGAAGTCACTTCACATCTCATGCCATAAATGACATAGTATCATTGTGAGATTTGGCCAAGATCTAGAGGCAATGGAAAGCACAAATAAGAGATAAAATATAGGACAAGAATAAAATGTATTCTCATCAATAGATAAATTATCAATAGATCAATAGTTGTTACATACAATGAATATGAGCCTGTTTATATAGCCAAGGCTATATGGATATGTGAGCACACAAACATGATATGTGGCTCAATAAGAAACAAGGGTAGGTAGGAAATGGGTGTGGTAGGTATGAGAAACGATAAAATATTCCACATGAGGTGGATCACCCATCGAAGGTGGAATTATCACTCTACAATAAGTGGATATGATAAAGTAGTAACAAGATCAACACCATAAAAGGTGGAAATTCTCCTACACACACTATCCCAATGTGGCACAAACACCCAAGTGTCTCATACCCAAACTACTATGAAATGCATTATCCTAAGTAAACTTAAGTAAGGTGTAATAATATCCATGATGAATAATTATTTACACCAACACCCCACCTTAAGTGCAACTTAGGGGAATGCACTTAAGTCTACAATGCAACTATGCAATACAAGATGGGTCCCGGCTATGAGGCCATGTTAGGTACCCATGTACAAATGCAAATGCAAAGCAAAATAATGCAATGAAATTTCTCATAAAGCAGGGAAAGAGAGAAAAACCCAATGGGAAAAAACCCTCCCCCAAAAGAGAGATGAAATATATACAAGAGAAATCTCATAGAAGTATGTGAGGAACAAAACCCCATGTGAGGAAAAAGTCCCCCCCATATGAGAGAAGAAGAGAAGCCAGGTAGTCCCCCCTCAATGTAGAATCTGTACCAATGGTAGAAGCTCGATGATGTATGAAGAAACTGCTCCATGAACATCGAACAACATTCCTCCCCTTAGGAAGAAACAAAACCAAAGGCGTATCCATGAAGTCTCCCCAATCATGAAGGAAAGATGTAGGAGAAAAAACTCATGATGAAAGGAAACTCCGAAAACTGCTCAAGTGTCTCCATGTCGATGTTGAAAGACACCCCCTCCCCCTCCAAAGGTGGTGAACTGCTCCACACTGCTGAAAAAGGTACTAAAAGATCTAGTGGAGATGAATGTAGAAAAAGTCCCAAATACTCACATGTCTCCTCAAATGATAAAGAGACCTCCTCCAACTGTTGTACATAAGTATCCACAATCATGTCAACCTTGAAAGAATGATCATGTAGAGAATGAACAAGAGGGTCAGAGTGTTCCCTCACAACAATCGAAGAAGGATCATCTTCATCAAAGAGATGATGAATATCATCAATGATGTCTCCCAAATCTACAATGTAGGATTCCACAAACAAACCTATAATGTCTGTCAAGTACTCATCCCATGAAACTGAAGCTGGAAGACATGAAATATCCTATCGCACTAAATCAAATGAAGGCAAAACTATCACACTATCTGCATCATCAGGTGCAATAGGTGATATGATATCAATAGGAGGAGATGAAATGCAAGGTTAAAGAACGAGGTCACATGTGAGAATCCCCATGTTCAAGTACCCAAAGTTCTCCTCAAAATCTGAATCATCACAAGAAGTGTGATCATCATGTGTAGAATCATCATATGTGAAATCATTATCATCAACAAAATCTAAAAAGGAGTATAACCGAGATGCATGATCAACCACCCCAGTCGCAATGATAGCTCTAGTCTCCAAGTCTCTAATGAAAACTAACTTAGGTGTGAACTCCAAAATTCTCTTAGTTGCGCCATGTGTGATTTGATAGATGGAAAGGAGATTGTTTGTCAAGTGGGGTACACACAACACATCATTGAAGGAGTTATTTCCAATGGAAATGAATCCTTTCCAAATCACATCCATGTATTTATGATTGGCCATCAAAATTTGTGGCATGGTGCAAGGCTCAAATGAAGAGATCATAGATAGCAAAGATGCCATATGATGAGAAGCCCCTGAATATAGAAGCCATCTCCTTGAATCATGACTTGTAGTAGTACAAAGAGCTTTTCCTTTTCTTATTCCAAAAGAGTGAGTCTTCCCACTTGTAGAAGCCATGAATGCTTGCCCTTTTCCTTTTGATTGTGAGGAAGTAGAAGTTGACGAATGATCCTTCTTGTAGACATTAGGCAAATCAATGTTATGCTTTTTGAGGATGTGTGAGCTCATCAATCTTCTTAGAATGGCAATGACGCTCCTCATGACCAAACTTTGTACAATAGGCACAAGTAGGTCTCTCTCTCTTTGGTGAATTGTTCCTCTTGGAAGGGGATGAATCTCCTTGTTGTGGAGAAGGTGATGCTTTTTCCTTAGGCTTTGATTGCCATTTCTTCTTGTTTGAGTTGTCCTTTCCTTGATTTCCTTTGTTCCCTTGAGTTGCCAGTAATGCTTGAGACTTAGAAGTCTTAAGAATGCCCATGCTTATCAACTTAGTTTGTTCCATCATCAAGATTTTAGCAAAAACATCAAATGTAGGCATTGTGTAGCTTGAACCCATTGTCATCCTATGGGTTTGGAAACTAGAAACAAATGTTGCATATTCTTGTGGAATCTTGCCCATCAAATTGAATATCATTTGAGTATCCTTCTTATCAATGCCACAATCCTTGAGTTGTGCCCTCAACTCTTTTGCCTTAGTGACATAATCTTGTATAGTATCAAAGTTATTGGGATCTAACATGGTGAGATCACTATCAATATTATATTCCCTAATCTCATCAACTTGACCATACAAGTCTTGAAACTTTTGCCAAGCATCCTTGATTAGAGTATATTTCTCAATATGAAAAATGAGATCCTTTGATACATACTTTCTTAAGGTACCAATTGCCATGATATTTTTAGTGATCCAATCGAAGTGACCAACAGGATCAACCTTAAGATCAACGGGAGCAACAATAGTTCCATCAATATAATGAGTTAGTTCTTTTTCCATAAGTTTACTCCATGCATCAATTTTTTGAGTAGCATAATTATGAGGAGTTAAGAGACGAAACTTAGAAGAACCCATAGAGCCCCCACAAATTCAATCAATCAAAGTACCCCCCCAAAAATGATGATTTTGGCACTTTATATGTAGTGCGTGTACAATAGGCCACTTGCAAACAATGGCAAGGTGGACTTTTGATTTTTTTATAACTGCCCCAATAGGCTGAGAACTACAAAGCAAAAGACCCACAAGATAGATCTATGCAATAGAAGTGTCGAATTGGCCAAAAAGACCATATGTTGAAAGTACAATTTCTACCCAAAATTGTTTCAAATTGATAGCATATTATGAGAGTATACAAAAAATCATGCACTTTTTAAAAAAATGGCACTTGAAAAGGAGTTTGTATGAGCCCAAACGGAGTCCTAGAAGTTGCACAAACGGGGATTGGATAGATACAGTCACCAAAAACTAAGATTTCTGCAAAAACTATGCATAAAAATCAGAAAATAATTCCACCAAAAGAAATTACACAAAATTATAGCCCATTTCAAAAAAAATTGCACCAAAAAAGGAGCAAAAATGAGCAAGATATGGCCATTTGAAGTTGAACTACAAAATCAAAAAGCTCAATGGAGGGGACTTGTAAAAAAAATTTAAAATTGATGATGTTAGCAAAATGCGAGCCTAAATTTGACAGTTGTTTAGCCATCGCAAAAACTTCACCTCCCTGCCTATGTGGCGTCTGTACCATACGAACAGATGATGTGGCACTGTTGACATGGCAAAAGTGATGATATGGCGGGGTCTATGTGTGGTGGAGGGATCCACGTGGTCTATTGACTAGCCATCGAGAAGGTAACCAGCGGGAAGGTGCCTGTCATGAGGAGAGGGTTGTCGGCAGTGAAATTTCAAAATCCGTACAAATATAGCAAAATTGGCAAAAGCTTTTCTCTCACCAAAATAGGCCAACTTTATAGTCAAAATTTATGTTAACGTCCACTTGGACACAATGGCGAGGTTAGATCTAGTCTAGGACGCCTCCAAACGATGTTGTTCCTCAAATCTGTCCTGATAATGTCTCTCAAGGACGAATCAATGGCGCTCTAATGGCTCTAATACCATGTGATATTTTGCCAAGATCTAGAGAAAATGGAAAGCACAAATAAGAGACAAAATATAGGACAAGAATAAACTGTATTCTCATCAATAGATCAATAGTTGTTACATACAATGAATATGAGCCTGCTTATATAGGCAAGGCTATATGGATATGTGAGCACACAAACATGACATGTGGCTCAATAAGAAACAAGGGTAGGTAGGAAATAGGTGTGGTAGGTAGGAGAAACAATAAAATATTCCACATGAGGTGGATCACCCATCGAAGGTGGAATTATCACTCCACAATAAGTGGATATGATAAAGTAGTAACAAGATCAACACCATAAAAGTTGGAAATTCTCCTACACACACTATCCCATTGTGGCACAAACACCCAAGTGTCTCATACCTAAACTACTATGAAATGAATTATCCTAAGTAAACTTAAGTAAGGTGTAATAATATCCATGATGAATAATTATTTACACTAACAGTCATCCAGGGTGGTGGAGTGTGTGGTGGGTATTTTATCTTAAATGCTATTTCATACGATATAATACATCGATCACCAACCTTGCCAATAGTCCCCGCTACCTTGACCGAGGCAATCCGATTAGGCACCCTTGGGTACTTTTAGACTTTCAAAATTTTCCATCCACCCCCCGTACTATCGTCAAAAGACATCTTTCAATGTTAGCATTAATTCCACATTACCTCCGTCCTATCAATAGATACTAATTCAAATCTTTTCAACCCTCTTTTGAAACCTTATTCAAAAACTTCCTCTCCCACGTGGAGTTCCAAAGCTTCATTTTCACACTTGTTTGCATCCGAGTTGCCTTCTCTTCTTACATGGGACACTTTGAATTCATGAAATGAGGCTAATTGTTCCTTAATGTCTTGGATCTCCCAGTCAATTTTTCAATATTGTGAACCCCCTCGAATTATAACATGAATGACTAATTGGGAGTCGCCCTCAAGATGTAACTTTGACACCCCATTCTTTGCACCAATTGGATAGCCATTAAATCTGCCTTCACTTATGCTTCATTATTCATCCCATGTGGTAGACATTGCTTCCCTCTAGCCAATATCACCCCCTGATAATCCTTAGAGACACACCCCGCACCCAAAGATCCTAGGTTTCCCTTTGCCATGCTATTGAAATTAATCTTAATCCAACCTAGTTCTGGTGGATTCCAAACTGAATCTTTCCCATCCATCTACATCGACTTAACCCGACAAATCCCATTAACGGGTGTATTAATGTGTTTTTTTACTACTACATTACCTTAATATTTTTGACACTCAAAGGTTAACCAAATATTTAATTAAAAATATACATTCATTTGGTTTTCAATATATACTTCTAATGTGGCATGTAGTTGGTCATAAAATTTGGGCATTTACAAAGAGTTTAATATTTTAGAGTTTGAAAGAACATACTATATTTTTTTTATAAAATATTTTTTTTATGATAGTTCTTAAAATTGAAATAAAAAAAGCCTTCTCTACAAATCTATCATTAAGTAGATTTTCTATTCAATTTATTAAAATTGATTTAAAAAAATCATAAAATTATTTGTATGTTTAACATATTATAAATTTTTAAAGATTAAAATTTATATATATTTAAAAATAAAATAAAAATAATAATAATTTTAATTACTTTTTAAAAAGAAGAATGATCATTAAATAATTATTACTGAAAATCAATATTTATGTTCCAAATAAAATTATATTATACATAATTTATAAATAATATTATATATAATATAATAACCAAACATGTAAAGTGGTGAACCACAAACTAATGAGGAATGTTTGCGGTTAGAACATACCGGATATCAAACAATTGACCTGACAAAAGAAATTTTCATGGATCTGGAATTTACAAACATACCATGTAAATTTATACATATAAGCATATCATATAAAATTATATTTGTAATGGTGGGAAAATGATGAGTGATAGATCAAGAGGAAAACTAACCCTTTCCCTCAAAGAGAGATGAGAGTTTCACTATTGATTATCCTTCAAGCACTTTTCACCATTACATTAGGATGATCCCTTCTTCCTTTGTTTGATTTGGAAAGGAATTGATTAGGTTATCTAGTGCAAAAGTGACAAAGAATCGATTATAACTTGAGATCGGAATATGGGATGAAGTTGTGCACCTAGATTTGGTAGTAAAATGTCGAGACAAAGTCACCTGCAAATTTCACGAAAAGTTATCCGGACCATGGCGGGAATGTACACGGTCCTCCGAAAAATCTACGAAATGAAAAGGGTTTTTCTGCCTCTGCAAATGAACCCTGAATCTGAAAGTATAGTTGCGCACCTGCAACCTAACACACAGAAAAGAGAGAGAAATTTGTTGAGATTGGGGGTTTGCCTTTAAGTCAAATGCTAGTTTTGCAATTAACCAAGTAATGAAAGAAAGTACTTGCAAGTAGATGTAAATGAAAGACTAAATTGTAAATCACCTCAAGGGAGGTTGTAGTAGTAATGTCGATAGAAATGCTTGTGTGGAATTGTATGTTGAAATCAATCTCATCTTCAATGGTTGAATCCTTGACTTTAATGCAACACCTAGCCTTGAAGGGAGACTTGATAATGTTCAATGCTAGAAAAGAATGCTTGAATGCTTGATCGCTTGTGCAACTTGAATCTCTCCAACTTTGACCTATCCAACTTATGCAAATGAGAGAGTGAATGCCCCCTTAAATACATGTTTGAAGGATTTGAATTTCATCACGGGCCGACAAAGGGGAGGTTTCCCGCCCAAGGCACAATGCACAAGACAAGATCTAGGAAAGGTCTTGCCCTAAAATAGGGCAGGGACAGGGGTGCCACGCCCCTATCCTACCCCTTTCTCTAGGGCAGAATGCAGTCGAGGTGATGTAGAGGCCAAGGAAGAAGCTATTTTCAGAAGCCGATCACTCTCCAATCTCCGATCAGGCTAGAGGATTCGAGTTTTCATGCATGATGACCCTAATGCAGTAAAAAATTTCTAGGGTTACAATTTTATGGCACTACATTTAGCCCCCACTTTAGCGAGAGTATAAGCGCACACCAATACTATCAGTAAAGTACAAAGAAACAAGATTGAAAGACTTTTACCATGTCAAAGAGGCAAGATGCACCAAGCCCCTAATGGACTTAGGATCTTATGAATTCGATTGACAAAGTAAAAGGGAAGATCGAGAAGGGGAGAACTATGATTGCAAGTAGCACTATGAGTCATGAAAGCAAGGATACTAAAGATCAAAAAGCAAAACAAGGTTCGCTAAGTAATTCTAAGTATCACAAGAAAGAAAGTATGAGCAAAGTGTATGCCCCCATGTTAAAGTGATCGTACACGCCTTATCAGGAGTGATTGCTTTAAGGTAGGATACACCCAAGAGAGAGAAGGAAGGGAGCACGTTATCACAAGGATTTAGCCCCCGACCAAGGTATAAACCCAAGGATAATGAACACAAAACATGTGGTAGCGTTGCTTTCCTCGGGGTCAGCATGTTGTATGATAACCCATGTATATCATGCATGTATATGCATATAATAATCTTCATTCCACAAAGAAGGACACTACCTTAGAAGACAAGGAAGAGAGGATGTCTTTTGAGTCAACATAAAAAGAGACCAAAAAAAAGGTCTCAATGCTTTGCATTGTCCCCAAGTAGACATTAAGGGAGCAATAGAAGAACAAGGATAAACATAGAATAATGGTCACAAAAGAGAAAGAAAGGAGAGAGAGAGGATCTACAATGCCAGTATCGCTAATCTAGCACAGCATCCGCCTCTCGATCTTGCTGATCACTATTTCGGGAAGGCGAGCAACATGCCAAAGGAGCGACATTGATCACAGTAGATGGAGCTATCACAAGATCCAAACAAGGACTATTCTCATGTTGTAAGTCACTTTGTTTGATTCGAGGAGATAGGATTAGGGTTTGTGAAAACTCATCCGATAAATGTTTGTCCACATCAACATACTCATACTCACTATCAGAAGCATTGGGAGTTGTATTGCCATTATGAATAACATTTTCACTCATTTCTTAATCAAAGTTTAAAGAAAGTGGAGCAAGAACATGAATAGGAGTAAAACCATCACATGTTTTATGCAACTTATGATTTTGATATCTTGGTTGAATATCTTGCTTAGGAGAAAAGAGAATCATGTCAACTGTCGAAGTCTAAGGAGATTGAGTATTTTGAGGGATAGCTTCATGGGATTGAACACGACGTCTTCGTTGACATTCTCTCACACAACAATTTCGTCGAGTCTTAGTGGAAGGTTGAGAAGGAGGAGGAAAATTTGAAGAAGCAGGAATGGTTTTCTCCTTTATAGTGGAAGGTTTACGTTGAGGTCTTTTTGGTTAAACAATAGGAGGAGCAGGCCTCTTTTCTTGATAAGAGGAAGGAGGTGGAACTGTGCCATAGAAAGGAGGAATATTAGGTGTAGGGAGGATACCAAGTCCATCATGGCGAGGAGTTATAGGTCTAACCTTAGGAAGAATATTGATGTTCTCCTTAAGAGAAGGTAAATTCACATCCATAGGAGTAGGTGGACAATTTTCTTTAGGAGGGAGATTAGTTCTATCCAAGAGGGGAAGAACCTCATCGTGAAGAATAATAGGAATGTCAAGTTTTGGTGATCTAGGTTAACTTAATGATAAGATCATATCGTTCTTCCATTTTTTATAAGATTGAGAAAGAGCATCTCTCCTTGATGGAAGAGATTGAAATTGTTTAGGCCAAAAAAGATCAATAGGAACACCGGGGTTTCTTTCAGATGGATGGAATAAGCTATGGTTCACGGTAATGATTTCTCCATTGTGAGGAAATTTAAGACACTTGTGGATTGGAGAAGCAATAGCCTTCATGGAAGATATCCAAGGATAGCCCAACTTCACACGGAATTGCTCAGAAGTAGGTATGATAACAAAGTCAATATCCATGGATTTAGCATGGACTTCAATAGGAAGGGTGGTAGAACCAATGGTAGGACAAGAGAAACCATCAAATAACTTCACAACTACATTAGAAGCATCATAAAGTGGTTTATGCAATCGTAAAGTGAAAAGATACTCTTTAGTTATGACATTAACCATGCAAGAAGGATCAATCAGGGCACCAAGGCAAGGGATATCCTTAACCTTTGCAACTATGTATAAAGGGCCATCAGGTGCTCTAATGGTCTCACTAGGGTCAAATATATTACAAGGATCCTTAGGCCTGTCTTGTGTTTCTACCATATTAACCAAATTTGGAGCCATATAGATGAATGCTTCAGATTTGAGAGAATTAGGCACAATCTCAATAACGTTAGAGGTATGAGATGGCAAGGGATCAGTGAAAATCTTAAGATTTTTATTAGGAGAAGAAACTTATTTATTCCTTTTATCATTCACACCCGCCATAGATATAGTATTATTATCAATCAATTCTTGAACCTTATTTTTCAATGCAAAACATTTCTCAGTATCATGACCAGGTTGACGATGAAATTGGCAAAATGAATTGTTATCAAACTAAGGAGATGCAAGTTTGGAAGGTTCAACTTGTTTTATAGGAGGAAGTTTGATAACATTTCTATGCAATAACTGAGACATAATACTATGCAAAGATTCATTAAAAGGAGTAAATTGTCTTTCTCTTTGGAAAAATTTAGAAATAGGAGGCACACCTATTGTAGCATTCACATGATTGTTGTTGATTGGATCATTTAACTTGATGAAGCTTTTTGTTGGTTTGAAATTCACAAACGGTTGTTGAACACTCTCCCCCTTATCACTCGGAGCCATAGGAGTGGATTGCTCCATTTGACTCACAACCAATTGATAATTGTGGAGTGTTACACACAACTGTGGAAAGGAAGTAAACTCAGACAAAAGAAGCTTTTCCCTTATATATTTTTGTAAATTAGAAATGAAAATTCTTTGAATATCATTATCAATTACATGAAAATAAATTTGAGCACACAAATGCTTATATATACCAATGAAATCAATCACTTTCTCTTTAACATCTTGTTTACAATGCATTAAATCAGTCAAAGTGATTTTAGAACGAATATTGTTTTGAAATTGTTGGATGAAAGAATTTGCTAGTTGTTGAAAGGAAGTGATAGAATAAGAAGGCAGGGAGCAATACCATTGTAAAGCCTTATCTCTTAGTGTTCTTGTAAACAGTTTTGCAAGCAATCATTGATCATAAGCAAAATCAGTACACAAGGTTTGAAATGTTTTCACATGCGTGAGAGGATAACCTTTTCCATTATAGAGTTCCAATTGAGGGATCTCAACATGTTTAGGTGGCATGACTTTAACAATATCAAGAGAGAGTGGGCTCACAACATCAAAGGTGGGCACACTAAACTTGGATTGACTCAGAGAAGCAATTTGTTGTTGTAACAAAGACATAGTTTGGGCAAGATTGTTGATTGTCATTTTGGTGGAAGAATTCATGTTAGACATAGGTGATTGAGAAGGTGGTGTGATGTTGTTGAAAAAAGGCATAGACTGAGAATAAGGTGGTGGGACACTATGATAAGTAGGCATTGGTGATGATTGGGTAGGAAAAGGGACACTTAAAGGAGGAATAAAGTTGTTGAAGGAATTACCCCCTCATGTCACACTGATTGGCTGAGGAATAATAGGAACACTCATGGAAGACATAGGTAAAGATGGAGGATTAAATGAAGAGGGATTTTCCCCCATGACCTGTGGTTTCAGGAATGAGAATTTGAGTTGAAGTAGCCATGATGTTAGATGTGAAAGTAAGAATACTAGTCATAGGATTGGTCAAAAGAATAAAGGAATTGACTTGTGTTGAAGGTTGTAAGTAACCTAGGGTTTCGACACAACTCTTGATTGGCATGATATTAGAATCAATAATATATGCAATGCCATGCAATATATCAATTCCATTCTTATCACTTTGAAGCATGCGCTTAAGAACTTCAACTAATGGAAGAGCTTCACTATTAGGGTATTCTTGGGACATCCACTGTTGAAAACTGTCAAATTGAATGTCCAATGTGGAAAGTTGATCTAGAGAAACCCTAGTTAAAGATTCTTCTTCATCATGGGATCCATCAATGGGGTGAATAGGCACATGAGTAGGATGAGAAGAATTAGCATGATCCTCATTAAAGAAATCACCCAAATTAGGCTCCATATCCTTGGTAATTAAACCTTGGGAAGCCTTAATTCTAATGCTTCATCTAACAGGGATAGGATGGGTAGGACTAATAGTGGTAAAACTCATGCACTAGAGGGAAAATTTAAATTTTGAATTGTAGAACAAAGCTTACAAAATTGAGTAATGCAAAATTTAAGAAGATAATGATTACACAATTCGAACTTTGTTGGGGAAAGAAGATGACACAATTTCCAACAATGAAAGGAAATTATAATTTTAAAATTAGGGCCAAGGGAATACCACTCAATTTTAAAATTAGAATTTTTAAAATTAGGGCAAACAATAATTAACCTCTTAATTTTGAAAAAATTCTTTGAAAGTTGCAATGTTGAATTTTGAAGGTATTTTTTATTCAAGAGGGATCAAAAATCGATAAAATCAGCCAATCTTTTGGATTTTGGCTAATAAATACAGTTATGACAGTCTCCTGAAATTTCAAAAAAAAAGTCGAGGACCATGGCGGGAACGCACATGGTCCAACCAACTTTTTTGCAAAATTTACAGGGATGGATATTATGGTGATTTTAAAGCTAACCCCAAAAAACTAGCGAACTTTACAATTTCTAGATGGGCGAAATGAAGACACAAATATGAAAATAGGACCCTATTAGTGTTTTGAAGTAAAAGAGGAATTGAAGTGCAATTTTGAAAAGGGTCAAACCTAATGAATAGGGACACCTTGAAAAATGTTGATAAATCTAAATGTAACTAAAATTGATTTGAAATTCACACAAAATCCAATCAATTTTAAAAATTAGGGTTTTGTGACCTAAACACTTAATTTTAAAATTTAAATTTTGGGGAAAAGGGGGGAAATTGAACTTTTGAATTGTAGAATTGAAAACAAATCTGAAAACAATCAGAAATCTGAAAATTAAATGGAAATCCAATTTTTGCACAAGTTCAAGATGATTTTTGAAAATTAGGGTTTTTACAAGTAACCTCTTAATTTTGTAAATTTTAATTGCAAATTGAACAAGACAATTAGGAAATTGAATTTGACAAACAAAGCAATTTTTCAGATCTAAGATAACCACAAACAATTTTTACAAATCACAAGTTCAATTTTAATTTTAAAAACTAGGGTTTTTAATGATTTAACCACTAAGTTTGCAGAAATTTGAAACTTGTAAATGAAAAATATGCAATGTTGTTCAAAAGAAAGAATGCAAGATGTCGGGTTCACCAAAATGTAATGGTGGGAAAATGATGAGTGATAGATCAAGAGGAAAACTAACCCTTTCCCTCAAAGAGAGATGAGAGTTTCACTATTGATTATCCTTCAAGCACTTTTCACCATTACATTAGGAAGATAAGGGATAAATCACTAGATCCAATCTCCACACAAAGATGATAGATTGAATTTTGAATGAATCAAGAATGTTAGGATGATCCCTTCTTCCTTTGTTTGATTTGGAAAGGAATTGATTAGGTTATGTAGTGCAAAAGTGACAAAGAATCAATTATAACTTGAGATCAGAATATGGGATGAAGTTGTGCACCTGGATTTGGCAGTAAAATGTCGAGCCAAAGTCGCCCTGCAATTTTGACAAAAAGTTGTTCGGACCATGGCGAGAATGTACACAGTCCTCCGAAAAATCTGCAAAATGAAAGGGTTTTTTTGCCTCTGCAAATGAATCTGAATCCTAAAGTATAGTTGCATACCTGCAACCTACTCATAGAAAAGAGAGATAAATGTGTTGGGATTGGGGATTTGCCTTTAGGTCGAACCCCAGTTTTGGAATTAACCAAGTAATGAAATAAAGTACTTGCAAGTAGATGTAAATGAAAGACTGAATTGTAAATCACCTCAAGGGAGGTTGTAGTAGTAATGTCGATAGAAATATTTGTGTGGAAGTGTATGTTGAAATCAATCTCCTCTTCAATGGTTGAGTCCTTGACTTGAATGCAACATCTAGCCTTGAAGGGAGAATTGAGAATGCTCAATGCTAGAAAAGAATGCTTGAATGCTTGATCACTTGTGCAACTTGAATCTCTCCAACTTTGACCTATCCAACTTATGAAAATGAGAGAGTGAATGCCCCCTTAAATACATGTTTGAGGGATTTGAATTTCATCATGGGCCAACATCGAGGAGGTTTCCCGCCCGAGGCACAACCCACAAGACAAGCTCTAGGAAAGGTCCTATCCTAAAATAGGGCAGGGACAAGGGTGCCACACCCTTGTCCAAGTGGGGATAGTGGTGCCACGCCCCTGTCCTACCCCTTTCTCCAGGGAAAAATGCAGTCGAGGTGATACAAAGGCCAAGGAAGAAGTTGTTTTTGCAAGCTGAGCACTCTTTGGTCTCCGATCAAGCTAGAGGATTCAAGTTTGCATGCATGAGGACCCTAATGCAATCAAAAATTACTAGGGTCACAATTTTACGACACTACAATACTATACAATTTATAAATAATATTATATACAATATAATAACCAAACATGTAAAGTGGTGAATCACAAACCAATGAGGAATGTTTGTGGTTAGAACATACTGGATATCAAACAATTGACTTGACAAAATAAATTTCCATGGATTTGGAAATTATTTGTAGGTTTGTTGGCCCTAAAACAAATCATGCAAAATAAGGGCTTGGACTGAAAGTTCTTGGAAGACAGAGGTGATAACTATATTTATGTTGAAAGGTTTCTTTATTGTCATTTTTGTTGATCAAGATGAACAGAAAAAGGTATTGCAAGGAGGATTGTGGTCAATGAACACTTACCTATTATATATGCAAAAGTACTTCCCAAACTTTAACCCACTCAATCTAGATCCATATGATTTTTTGATATGAATTCAATTATACAATCTACCTATAGAATATTGGTCATAAGAATGTTTTGATAAGATCAGCGCATCATCGAGGACAAAAGTTGACATTAAGACAAACATGGCTAACAACAATTCTTATCTCTATGCAAGGATCAAGGTGGTGGTAGTAAGGTGAATACCAAGTGATGTCAAGTTTTGTGTCAATGATAGACATTAGATTCAAAAATTGGAAATTGAAGAGGAAATGTTTTTTTGTCTTTTGTGTAGCCGAAGAGATCATATGGTAAATGATTGTAAAGTATCCCCAAAGACAATGGAGAAATAGATACCAAAAAAATAATCCTAAGGAAAATTCGGGAGCAAATGCAAAAAGAAAAGAGCAGTTCAAAAGGAAAAGGTAGAGTTGTTAAAAATAGGATTTTAAGGAAGGGAGAAAGTTCACAGGACTAATGGAGATAGTAGACATGAAAAAACATCCTCTCCTAGGGGATCAAAGGATAAAACTGTTAATCAAGAAAAATCTAAAACAAATTTATAGCAGGGGAGGGACAATGACAGTGAGGAAGAATGGGAAATAGATGAAGTTGCAAAAAGTGATGAGTTGACAATTGTGGGTTCAAGATGTATTAGTCAAACAACGGTGCAATTGCTAGGGAAAGCAAAAAAATGCAAGTGAAGGAAAACAAATAAACAAAAGAGAGAGGATGAAGTAAGGGAGAAAGGATTGGTGAGTATCAAAACAATTTTGAAAAAAATCAAGGGAGGCTCCTCACATGGAATGTTAAGGACCTTTCAGCCCCTGACAAATGGCGCCTAATTAAGCACCATTTGGATAAGGTTGTGGTGGATATAGTGATACTCCACAAAACCAAAATCTGCTTGGAGGAAGGGCTTAATTTTGTTAAATATTGTTGAAAATGGGAAGGATTATTTGTGAATGCATAAGGAAAATCTAAAGGTATGGGGATTTTATGGAATCCAGATACAAAATTGGTAAATGTGGAGATGGCAGAAGATAACTAGATGATGTAAGGTTAGGTGTCAAATTTCAAATGAGGAATTTTTATTAATTAATGTCTATAGTCCCACTAAAATAGAGGACAAAGCATTGTTGTGGGAATCAATCCTATGCGACATCGAGGATCATAATAAAGATAAAATAATCCTTGGTGGGAAATTTAATGCCATTCTACATTTAAGTGAGGAAGTGAAGGATTAAAAAAATTTAAATCGAGCTAGATTTTAGAACATATATTGAGAAAGTAAAATTTGTTGATTTCATCCCAAAAAATGGAAGTTACATATGGAAAAATAGAAGAGAAAGGTTCACTAGCATATCAAAAAGGTTGGATAGGTTTTTCATTGGAGGTTGTTGGTTAAAAAATGATATTGCATAGTCTGCATCTATCCTTCCATCATTGATCTCTGGTGCAGGAGAACCTTGCAGTATTTGAAGAACATTTGAGCAATCAAGGCTCTTAGAAGTGGTTTTAGTTTCCTCAAGTGTTTTTGAGTTTTAATAACGTCTTTCAAGACCATTTGAGTTGTTTTGATATCCATGTAAGGCTTTGATGCCAATTTTTGTAGTATGAGCTTCTTAGGACCTATTTGGTTAACCATGGTCAAATGACATCCAACACGCCTAAATGAGGAAATAAATGTATTTTGGCTTCTATGTGGCCTATTTTTAAGGTTTATGATATGTCCTAATAGGTTACATAGGCAAAATTCATAGCTTGTGAAGTTTGTGCAAAGTTGTCAAATTTGATGACAACTTTTGTTGTCACATTATAACTAATCTCCCTCCAATGGCTACCTAATTCAAATTTTAGTTGGAGTCAGTTGAGGATATTGGAGAAACCTTGTTTAAATCCTTTGAGGTTGATAAGGATGATGATGATGAAGTTTGGATGTAAAAATTGTGATCAGATTAAATAAACACTCAGAAATTTCTAGAAATTTTTTGTAACAGTCCCTTGTACAGACATTGTACGGACTCCATGTATAACCTAAATCATTTATTTGAATAGGAATATGTGCTAATGTTAATTTGGCTTTGATTTGGCAGGAAAAATCTATGTAATAAGCAATATTTCTGCATTTTTGTAACATGCGGTCTAGAAACCCTCCAAACCAGGGTTTCTAAGGAAATGTCTTCTTAACCCCACATTCCTCTACCCAAATTGGCTCAAATTATTAGGAATGGAAGGGGAGAAAATTTACTTTAATATTCTTGAATTTTCTGAGTGGTTCGTTGAACTGGTGGAGTTTGGGATCAAGCCCTAGGCTAGGCATCCTCATGTGACTAGCTTGTTTTTACTTCTAAAAGTGGTTCAGAGGTAAAAATAAGTGTTTTTGACCCTATATTACCATGTATTTTATGTTTTGGGATGTTTGAAGACATTTTTCATCCATTTTTATCTTTGGATCAAACCTTTGGAGTGTGGTTGTTTTGTAAAAGTGGCCTAAAAGCCCTTTTAGTCCTCCTGTACCAGCAACGTTTGACCCAGTTAATGAAAGAGTTGGATACTAAGTTTTGTCAGTTTTTTGTGTCATTATTGGAGGTATCAATGGTGTCAATATTATGTGGTATCATTAGGAGGATTTTAGATTTCTGCCTTAAAAGTTCAAAACAGGGCTACTAGGAGTAGGCGTCTTGTTGACGACAGTCACCTTGATTGCATATGTACAAACAAAATGGTGTTGTTTTGGTTGTAACCAATTTTCGTAGGGTTATACAAAAGGTTCTATAGGTTCCATACCTATTCTACAAAGGTGGATGTGTTATAAACCAAGTTAGCTATAGGTGGCTACAAGAGAGTTGGTGTCAAGAATAGTCTTGATGTGAGAAGTTCTATCTCCATGAGTTGTTCATGGATATAGTGGGGTCCCATTGAGAAAATGGGAGTGTAGAGGATTCC
Source organism: Cryptomeria japonica (assembly GCF_030272615.1). Classification (NCBI taxonomy): domain Eukaryota; kingdom Viridiplantae; phylum Streptophyta; class Pinopsida; order Cupressales; family Cupressaceae; genus Cryptomeria; species Cryptomeria japonica. The sequence continues at coordinate 716,311,270 of NC_081412.1, forward strand.
TTTCATGTTGTTATCAGGGTGGTCCAAGAATCCATGTGAATGTTGAGACCTTAGTTGAGGGTCTAGTGGATTGAGTTTCTGTGAGAAGTCTTTGTTACTTGGGGCTCTGCATCAATCTCTGACCATTTTTGGGGGCAATTAGAACTGAAAGATAGAAAAAGACCAAAGAAAGGTTATTTCAAATTCAAAAATATGTGGTGGTAGGATTCTACATTAAAGAGAAAACTTGAGAATTGGTGGACGGAGAGCGACACCTTTTAGGGAATAGTTATCTTTTGCTTCCTAAAACTATTGGGGGTCATTAAAAATAAATTGAAAAAATGGAATTGGGAATGCTTCAAAAATGTATTCCAAGAAAAACAGTTGGTAGAGAAGGAACTGGAGGAGCTGAATGAGAAAGTAATAAAAAATGACATGTTTACTGATGATTTCTTTAAAGAGATGGACCTTAAGGAAATACATCCAAATCTATTAGCCAGGGAGGAAGTATATTGGAGAGACAAAGCCTGAGAGAATTGGCTCTCTGATGGTGTTTAAAATACAAGGTTTTTTTCATTCATCGGTGAGACTAAAGAGGGAAAGGAATCGAATTGAAGAGATCAAGCTTTCTAGTCATGAGTACAACATCGATTCAACATAAATTGAAGGGGAAGCTGTTAGATTCTTCCAAGCATTGATAGACAATAAAGACAATGGGATCCTAGATCAGAATGATGACATTATCTCTGTTATACTTGTAGTGTTGTAAATTGTACACTCTTAATTAAGGTGGTACAATTCCACACTTAGGTTAGCACCCGCCTTAGTGTGTTGTATTTTGCATTTTAAATAATTCATTTAGTCATTTAATTATTAATTTAATTAAATCTAAAGTCCTCTCTTATTATTCCACACATTATAAAATTGGACCCTTACCCCTAAGTGTGCCCCTTTTTATTTTATCTCCTTTAATAAATTAATTAATTAAATCCTAATAAGTCCTATTTCGACATTCAAGGCTCAAATTTGCATATCTAAACACCTTGGATTTATGCACCAAGATAGCATAAACAGATCATGATACCTTACATCCCTAAAAATTTGGAAAAAAGTTAGTTGGACCATGGTGTGGCACCATGGTCTTGACTTTTTCTCCCCAAATTTTGAGATCATGTTTTGGTGGTATTATAATGCTTAAATCTTTCTTTGTTAAAAATTATATCAATTCTAAGGTGACCTAATGGTGATTTTAATTATAAAATACCTCTATAAGGCATCTCTCTCAATTCATTTTACATATAGATTACAACCACATCATATACAAGCATTATCATCAGCTCAAGAGCAGATTTGATTCAAGGAGAAACAAACTACATCAACGCATCTTCAACTTATGTTTCAATTATGATTTCATGATGGAATTTGTATGATTTCTCATGTTATTGCATCAACACATGTGAAGGACTTATCCTAAGAGAATTGCATCACCTATTGAAGCTATAATAATTTACATTCAAGCATTTAAGCCTTGCCTCAAAAGGCAAGATTTTCCATTTCAATTCAAGTTCAATTTCTATTTCAATTAGGGTCAATTCCAAACCTAGGTTTGACCTAAGGCAAACCCCTATCCACAACAATTTCACTTATTTTGGTGTGTAGGTCATAGAGTCGAGATTTGTACATGTGGGAAAGGATAGAGGAGATAAAAATAAACGAATTGGATTTTGCGGAACTTCCAAAGACCCCCTAGGACTAGGGAAAAATTGCAAGACCAAGGCGAGATCAGGTTCAGGGCGAAATTGTAGGATTAGGGCAAATTTGGAGGATCAGGGTGCCAGCGCTTTAGTCCCAACAATTTTTCCCAAAATTTTGGGTACAAGTTTTGATCCTCTTCTTTTGCTCAAATTCCAGTTTACAACTCTATTTGACTTTTGCAACATTTTATTTTTATTTCTCATTGTTTGTTATAGATTTAGCATTTGCAAATTCCAAACCTAATTCAAACACAATTTCAACTCAAACAAAAGCGGAAATAGGAAATCAATCAACATTCAACCCTCTTCTTAATAGAATTGAGGATGGATCTATTAATTTCATCCTCCTTTTAATGTAAATTTTGTGATACTTAGGTCATTTCCTAGTTTATAAAGAATAACTTGTAAAACCCTAATTTTCCACCCATTACAATACCTAAGTGTGTAAAAGAAGCAAATAATAAGATGTTGATGGGAGAGTTCACAATGGATGAAATTAAAGAGGCTACGTTTTAATTACACCCAGAAAAAATGTCTAGGCCTGATGGCATGCCTACAAAATTTTATCATAATTGCTAAGAATTTATTGGGCAACATGTGTGGGAAGTCACGGAAGGACTTCAAGAAAAGTAGAAAGTTTGTTTGAGATATTAATAACACATCTATTTTACTCATTCCTAAGAAAAAAGAATGTACTTTGATGGAAAATTATCACCAAATTTCCCTCAACGATACTATCTGTAAGATCATTTCTAATGTTGTGGCTAACTGATTGAAGACCGTGTTGGGGAAATTGATCGTTAAAGAACAAAAAAATTTCACTCTAGGTAGGGAGATTATCAAAGAATCCTATTGGTGGATGAGACAATCTATACAATATCTATAGAGAAAATTAGAAGTATCTTAATTAAATTATATGTCAGAAAAGCTTATGATAGGGTTCGATGGCAATTTCTATCAAATGTTCTGAAATAGTTTGGCTTTTGTTTAAAGTGGGTTGAGTCGATTAAGACATGTATCTCTACTCCTCGTTTCTCTATCCTGATGAATGGTTCTATATGTTGTTTATTTTCCCCTTTGAATGGATTGAGACAAGGGGATCCAATTCCCCCATTCCTATTTGTAATTATGGTTGAGGTAATGAGAAGGTTCATTGGCAAGCTATGAGAAGGTATAATCTGGAAAGGAATCTTAGTGGTTGGAGATATTGAGTCAGTAACATATACTGAATTTGCAGATGATACTATTCTCTTTGGCAAAGCCTCTGTCCATGAAGTAGAGGTGATTTGGGAAACATTAGATATTTACTCCAAGGCATCATGTTAGATTCTGAACAAGGATAAGACATAATTTATTTTCTTTATTACAAAGAAGGTGTTATAAAATGGGATTAGCCAAATTTTGGAATGCAAAATTGGGATGCTCCCTGTTAAACACCTAGGTGTTGCACTATTTACTAGAATGGGCAAAACAACTTATTGGGAAGAATTAATTAGCAATTTCCAAAATAAAATTTGTAATTGGAAGAACAAATGGTTGTCTTTGGCTAACAAGATTATGATGATTAAAGCGGTGTTTTCTATCGTTCCCATATATGCAATGTCGTGCTTAAAACTTACAAATAAAACAATCTTTCTAATTAGAGGGGATTAATGAAGAAATTTCTGTGGGAGGATGCTAAGGAGATAAAGATAATCCAATTGATCAAATAGGCAAGATCTATTCATCCAAATCTAATGGAGGAGTCGAATTGAAGTGGCTTGGTTGGCAAAATACTACTTTAGGGGAAAAGCTTGTAACAAAAATGTATTTAAAGAAACACAAAAACTATGGCATCAGGTTATGCAAAAGAAGTATCTTGACTCTGAGGATTCAAAACAAATCCTCACAATAGCTAATAATGGAGCTAGTTTCGCAGTTTGGTGATTCATATGGGAAAGTAAGAAGCTCATAGTAGATCATATGAATTGGAATATCAAGAAGGGGAATAAGGCCAAATTTTGGTATGATTCCTAGAATGGAAAAATTACTCTTGATCGGTCCTTGAATGAACCAAATTGGATTGAAGAGGTAGTAAGAGTGGAGAATCTATTGGAAACTATGTGTCTTAGACGTGGGAAGGATATGGAGGACTAGAATTGAGATATGTTGGATAGACTAACCATTTAGGAGGAAGTGAAAGTTACATTGAAGGTGATTCTAAGGCAAAGGAAGATCACACTCAATTTAGAAGAAGATGAAATTATATGGAGTGCATCAAAGTCTCGAGATTACTCGATCCAACTTAGATACAAACTTCAATCTGTACAAAGGGAGAATATGGAACGGTTGACTATCTTATGTTGGCACAAATGTGTACTACCTAATGCTAGTGCATTTCTTTGAAAAAACTTACATTGTAAAATTTTGATAGGTGACAGATTGAGGGTCATTGGTATTGAGGGTGTTGCCCCCTTTGCTACATGGATGAGGAAAGTATGAATGACCTTCTTTTTTTATTCCCTTATTCAGAAAGATGTTGATTCTAGTTGTTCTCTTCCTTGGAGTGGAACTCTTCCTAACAACCAACCCTATTGAGTTTTCTGTTAAGATGACCTATAATAAGCAAAAAATAGATGTAGGGAGAAATCTACATAGTTGCTCTAGCTATGTTGGTATGAAAAGTATGGAAAGAAAGGAATAAGAGAACTTTTAGTAATAAGGCAGTGGAGGTGGAAGAGGTAATAACAAAAATTGAAGAAAGTATTTGTGAGGTAGTTAACACTTCAATAAAATATAAAAAAGATAAAGTTTTATTACACATAGGACAATAACATTCAGAATACTTGGGATAGACTAAAGGAACCATGAAACAATATATCGAGTAAGTTGAAGGTAAGAGAGAGTGCCAAGTGGTCTGTGCCAGAATGTGGAAGGTACAAACTTAATTTTGACGGTGCTACCAAAAGGAATTTAGGGAGAGTAGGGATTGGATGCATTATCAGAGATAGTAATGGGAAGTGTATTGAGGCATTGGAAAAAACATCAATCATGCAATGAATAACGAAGCTAAGTTGGAGGCCTTCCTAAGAGGTTTGAGACTTTGTTTAGAGCTTAGAAATAAAGAGCTAGATGTGGAAGGGGACTCTCAGTTAAGTATTAATGTTGTATGTAACGGTCACATCCATAATTGGAAATTAAAATCTCTGTGTCATAGTTTAAGGAATATATTAAAATGATGAGAGGAACATTCAAATTTCTCATATTTATAGGGAATCGAATAAAGCAGTTGAGTTTTTGGCAAATAGGGGGGTTGAATTGGCATATGGAGATTAGGTTATCGTGGATGTGGAGGGATGGTCAAGACTAAGGATGTTTCTAGACGATGAGTCAATTAATAAGGTCATAACTCCCTCAAGAAGGGGTTGGGCAAGACAGATGATAAGATGTAGCAAGGATGAGATACGATGGTCATCTCTATTACTCATGCATGGGATTATCCTAAAAAATAATGAAATATCCATTGGGTAGAATGTCACTGAAGGATGAGAAATGAAATGAAATCCCCAAGTTATTTGTCAATTTGGAGTCACCTCGAAAACATAAGTGACGATGAAGGTAATTGATATAGTGTTGACTTTGTTGGGAAGGGACTTACTTGGCACAAGATGGGATTGATATGGATCAAGAAGGTCTACTTGCAATCATATGGGGTTTTCCTCAACTAGAGATCTATGAGAAACTGATTGTTTGGGATTAAAAAAGGAAGACAAAAACAACGAAACAAATCTTGGAGGATATACATGAAGATCAAAACAAAGCAAAAGAACTAGAAATTTTGAAAAGATGTACATCTGACTAGGATGATTGGAGGGTTATATAAAGGAGGCCAATGCTAAGAAAGGGATAGATCATAGAGTGAGAAACCATGAAAAAAAAATTTGGCATTAAGTGTCGATGCGCCAAATTTCTTGAGGCTAATGAATCGTCTGAGTAGTTGCTCGCCTATTTCTGGAAGGGAATGAGGAAGAGAAGATGACTGTAAACCAATTTTTAGGACTATATTTTTGGGCTGGAGGGCACATCCAAGATGGTGTCCATATATAAAATTTGTTTTCTCTAATTGTGCAAATTTTGGGATATGCGATCAAGGCATATGGGATAGTAAACCGCACGATCAGAGAGGAGAATGCCATGACTGTCAATTTTTCTCTGAACCAATTGGAAATTATTCCTACTTCAAATGTAATGTTGGGTTTCTTTGATCTTAATGTTGAAGGGAAGAAGAACAAGATGGAAAAGGCTTGGAAGTTGTACAAAAATGGGGTGGAACAGAATTATAGTCTGAATGATTTTGTTGCCTTCATGAATGAAAACAAAGAACTACTTCTAGAAGAAATAGTTGATAGGCTAAAATAAATTTGGAATGGAATTGGGTATTTGTATCACTAATTTCTTCATATGCTATGTAATTTTTTTTTCAAAAGTTAATATAATGGGAACTGCTCCTTTTCTAGCAGTACTTTCTTAAAAAAACCAAACCAAACATGCAGTTAGTTCTATAATTTAATAAATCGATCATTTTCACTTGAGTTGGGGTTAGGTTCATTTATACATCTTGATTCATGTTCCTTTTCAATAATATAATTTTAGCCTTCTTAATTTGAATATAATATTTTTAATTATTTTAAAATTTATTTACTAACTCCTTTTTACTTAGTACTTTTATGTAAGAGAAATTGGGTTGGGATTAGGATGCAAAGAATAATAAGAATATAAGAAAATATAATAATAAGAATAATATTAATAGAATATAATAATAATCTAATTAATAATAAGAATATAATAATAAAAATAATATTAATAGAATAATAAGAAAATATAATAATAATCTACTAATTAAAATATAAGAATAAAAATAGTATAATAATAAGCCAAGAAAGAGTCTAATTTTAATTCTTATAACAAAAAAATAAATCATTTATCAACAAACTCAATACATGTAAACAAATTACAAGTTTGGGTATGTGCAATTACTTACTCTCTTTGAGTTATATAGTTTAAAATATTTCCTTCTTTAATTTAGAAAAATTATTATATCCACTAATCAATTACAACATTTTATCTTCTAGTGAGCACTCAAAGTACAAGAAAAGCACACAAAGAATATTTACCAAAAAGACACTAATGTAACTTTGAATCATCCAAACTCATGCTAAATGTTCAAAGCAATCTCATTGATGAAGTTCAACAAAATTATATTTTATAATGATACATGTTTATAGATCTATACTTTAATGCGCTTCCTCATGTGATGTTAAAATTCATTTATGTTTTCTCATCAATCTCCTATCAGTGTATCCCTTGCACCTCCTACAACTGGAAGTGCTAGTACTTATAATCTTTGACTCTCTTCCCCCCAAAAAATGATCATCCATCACTATGTCAGCAGGCCCACCAATCACCCATTATGCAAAATAGTTTGTAAATAATTTTTCAATGATACTTTGTTGGCCTGTGAACCTGGTTATTTTTATTACTAAAGAGATAATAAAATATTAACTTTAAAATGTACAGAAAATTTTACTTGAAGCATAAGCCAATTGTAGGTGAAGGCTATTGGAGTCCAAGAATACTGAGAGGGGGGGGGGAATCAGTTTTTTATCGGTATGATCAATTTTAACCTTATTAAAACATGCATACACCAACCGGTATATCGGTACATGAAGAATTTAAAGAAGTAAAGCAACCAATAATCCAATCACATAAATGAGTACCATAACAAACGGAATTATACGTGGAAAACCTCAAAGAGGAAAAACCACAGTGGGATTTGTGACCCACAATATCAATCCACTGGCCATATGAAAAGATATTACAAAATATAGGGGCTTGCACTTGCAGGAAGGCTTACAGCTTAGAGCACATTGCTTAATCACAAAAGAAGCCTCACTAACTACATATAAATCCAGACTACAATCCAGAGAAATGATTGAATTGCTAAGATAGCATCTTCTATGCCTGAATACAGTTCCGTTTTGAAACCCTAAACCCTTTACCAGAATACCCCTTTACACAAATGTCCTCACATACATGATCTCTCAGATATATTTCGCATCTCCTTTATTATTTCCTTCCTAATACATATTTTCATCATCACATATGTCAAAATGATCTAATCCAGCTGACCTATATACCCTATACAATTTATCATGCCTTATGTTGGCTTACAAAGATAATTACAATATCAATATACATGTAGGTTAGATAACATAAATACATGAATATCAAAATCGATTGTTGATGATGGATCCAAAAGATGTCGGCCTCCAATATCGATAACCTTATTCTAAACCATGTTGGCCTGCATTGCCGGTAACCAAAGAAATTCATCCATCCTGTCGATGTCAGTGTCGGTGTCGGTGTAGAGTATGTGAAGTGCCTGCCGATACACAACTGAACCAAAACATGAAGCTGGAATAAGCTATCATGTTGCCATCAATGACAACATAGTGAAACCAACCAATTGAGTGTTAATTGCCAACAAAGGCTTAAGACAAAAGCTTAATCGCAAGGTAGTAATAAATTTAATTGGAAAAAATAAAGTTAATCCCAATCCTACCCTAAAAAAATATTTTGCAACAATATCAGCAACCAAAACTATGAGTATAATAATTATTAATGTGAGACATTTGCTTTTGATTTAGGAATAATAGTAAGCAAAATATTTTATGATGCTTTTAAACAATGGTTGAGATTTTTTATAAATGACTTAAGGGATTTCAATATTTTGGGGGAAATGACAATTTTAAATTTGTGAAGGAAAGTATAAAGTAAGGATCATGCAAATATTACCAAACTTACTTAGTTTTTTGCAAGAGGGAAAAAAATTTGCACTTCCCAACATGTCCCAATGGTTGGAGATACCTAAGTTTGATAAATACAATGGTAAAGGAGATCCACAACCACATGTAGCTCCTTTTATTGTTCTTTGTAGTGACTTATTAAATTGAGGACCATTTGTTAGCAAATTTATTCCCATGGTGTCTTAAGGATACCACGTTGGAATGGTTTTGTCGTTCCCTAACAATTCTATTTTCTATTTTTAGTAGTTAATGAATCAATTCCTACAAAACTTCTAGGCTAACACAGGTCCCAAGATCACCTTCATTGATCTTGTCCATTATAAGAAACAACCTCATGGGAGGGTTACTAATTTCATCTCTTAATATTAGTATCTTTACTCTCAAATCCCATACGCCCTGCCTAATTCTAACATCTAGAGGGTGTTCATGGGTAATATGTGTATACGGTGAAAATTAAATGACAAACTATTGTAAAGCCAACAAATATCCAACCACATAAAAACCCTAGTTCTACAAAATTAAATCCACCATACACCAATGAAGAACCTAAAACATGCAAATCATAAAAAAAATGAAGATTATACCATTCACTTGCTTAGTAAGGTTTGATCTTTATTGTTTCCTATATTGATTGATCTTGCTTGATATGGTTGCTCTCAAATTTTATATTGTGCACAAGAGCTCAACAAAGAACGGATTATGGTTGTGTAGATGCTTGATTGCTTGATCGCATGAAGGTTGATTAGCTGATTAGGGTTAACAAGGATGAAAGGATCCTCTTATATAGAAGACGCCTTAGGAATGAAGGGATAGGATTAAGAGGTGAAAGGATAAATGGTCGGGTAGGATGAAAGGGTAGGTATAGAAAATGGTAAAATTTTAGAGAGGTAGTTAGAATAAAATCAAGAGATGAATGGAGGGAAAAATCCAATTAATTAATTAAATAGAAGAAGTGGGGTCAATTAAATAAATAAATATTTATTTAATTTTGGGGAAAGGATAATTTAAATAAATAAAAATATTTATTTAAATAGGGAGAGGCTAGAATAGGCTTGGTGAATTAATTAAATTAATAATCTATTTAATTAATAGATGGCTTAGGATAAATTAATAAAATATTTATTTAATTAGGCTAGGACAATTTTAGGTGTTTACAATATGTAGCCTATATTGAGGCACAAATCTCTTCTAATGAAATATCCATCCTTTCCACATCTATATATTGTACTACATGATTATTAGTATACTTTGACATAGTATGGGGCTTCCACCTCATCCTCTTGTCCTCGTAATCGTAGAGTTGCACCTTCCTTTAAAGGATCCAAAAAGAACAAATCAGTAGCCAATGTAATAACAATTCCTCGAGCAACTAAGAAGGGATCATCAAGGTCTCAACGAAATATTTTTTTTACTAAGTTATCCAAGTTTTATCTTAGTACATTGAAAAAGCTACTAAAGGACAACTTGATCACTCTCTTCGTGGTTAGACATCTTGTTGACAATAATTCATACCCCAATTGGTATGATGCTCATAAACTCCACCAATAATATCGAGTTCAAGTTATGATATTGAATGTTATGTGTGTCTACATCACATGATACAAGACTACATAAAAAAAGGTACCATCCTACTCAATCATAAGAAGTAGCATTTGAATAAATATGCTACTAAGCCCAATAGTTAGTTACAAATTCACACAAATCCCTTCACAAGTTATTCCTCTAATTTCATAACTAGGCCTTCTTCTACTTAATAATTTTGAGTATGTCTACATGGTGAACATTACTCTGACTTCTTTGAGTTGTAAGGTTAATATTCCTAACATATCATTCACACTAAATGACTTTTTATTTAATTGGCAATAAGCTCTACTATACATCCTAACTAAGATCGACCAAAATAGTAGGGTTAATGTCATAATGAAGGATATTCTCTTCATAAATGGTATACATAAGGAAAAATATGACGAGTCTAAGGCTAATATTCATACTCATAATATTCTTTCTTTATCTCCTCTTGGTTTTATTTCTTTGTTGGACCTTGTTAGACCCATGATTATGTCTACTATTTTTGTTGTGAATCTGGAGTCCGACCTATTCAAAGTGAATCTAGTCATTCCTTTGCTAGTTTGAATGAATGCATTCACTTTAATAGTCCATGGATTCCTAAAATTTCCAAGATACTAGATACAATCCACTAGTGTATGTAGAGGCCTTTTTCTTAATCATTTTATGCCTACTTTGGTAGGGCCCATGCTACCTCGTGGTGATTTTTTGTACAAGGCATATTATAGATATAAGACTGTAGGCTCAACACATGATTGAGTTCTTTCTTCTCCTTCTTATACATCTCATCCTTATTCTAATCTTACATTGTAGTGTACTTTATCCTTTGTGCCTTCTTCCTTGAGGGATAAGGACAAGAAAACTTTGTCTTGAGTAGACCTCCCTACCCTACTAAGGCTTTCCAGCCTCTAGTGGGATCTTATGTTCCTCTAACTGTGCCTAACACATGAAGGGGAAAGACACCAATGTTGCCAAAAATCCAAGTCATGAGTCTTTCAACTTCATGTTCTTCCTACAATCCTTTCCTTATTTAAATAAATGTTTTTATTTATTTAAATCATCCTTTCCCAAAAATTAAATAAATATTTTATTTATTTGATTGGCCCCTTCTTCTTCTATTAATTAAATAAATATTCATTTATTTTATTTATTCATTACCTTTTTCCCTCCATGACACTTGTCATTCATGTCTTAATTTACCTTTAACCACCTCCTTAATGTTTTCCTATTTTCTATACCCACCCTCTAATCCTAGCTGACCATTTATCCCTCCACCTCTTAATCCTATCCCTCCATATAAGAGGATCATTTCATCCTTGCCAAACCCTAACAAGCTAATCAATGCTCATGCAATTTTTCATAGCAATCAATCACTCAAGTGCCTACACAGCCACAATCCGTTATTTGTTGAGCTCGTGTTCACAATACAAAATCTAAGAGCAACCATATCAAGAAAGATCAATGGAGATCAAACCCTACTAAGCATGTGAATGGTATAATCTTTCAATATTTTGTGTTTTGCATGTTTTGGGTTCTTCATTGGTGTATGGTGGATTTTAATTATAGAACTAAGGTGTTTATGTGGTTGGATCTTTGTTTGGTTTTACAATAGTTTAACATCCTGATTTCACCATATACAGGAAGTTGATTTCAAGAGGTTACCTACAATAAAAAGTAATTTTGTGAGTAGAAATGCATTTGTACCTTAGTTTGATTTCAATACCAAATATTACAAGTGCAATAATTTTGGACATATTGCAAAATATTTTAGAATTAGTTTTATGAATTGTCCTAAGTAGGATAAGAAATAAAACATCTTTGCTGATCAAAAGAGTGAATCTGAGAAGTTATGGGGAAAAAAAGAATAGAGATCTAAAAAATCAATGATTTCTCAAACTGTATTTTATGCAGATTAAGAAGAATTTATGGATCGCTGATAGTAGATGTTCTAGCCACGTGACTAGAGATAAAATCAAGTGTATCAATATGAAAAGGTGGAATGGTAGATTAGTAAGACGTATCAATAAATTTTTTGCTAAGAAATATAGAAAGGGAACCTTGAGCCTTGAAGGTGGGAAAAATAAAACATATGATGTTTTATACATGTTGAAGGTCTAAAACATAACTTACTAAGTGTGAGTTAGATATGTGACAAAGACTATAGTCTTTCATTTAATGTGGATGGATGTGAAATCAAAGAAGCAAGATTTGGCAAACTTATTATGAAAGGAGGTAGGATAGAAAGTGATTTGTACAACCTCAATGAGATCAAAGGAAAGACAATGTCTTTTGGGATAGAAAGATGAAAACTATTTATGACATAGAAGGATGGGTCACATAAATTTTGGTCATCATGTGAAGATCAATTTGAAGCAATCAGTAAGAGACATGGCTAGAATCACAAAGCCTCAATGCACTCTCTGCAAGGAATGTTAGGAAGGAAATTAAACAAAAGAAAGGTTTCCAACAAAGCCATTGCATTTGGTTTATGCATACTTATGTGGACAAATGAGGGCAAATACCCTACAAGGTGAAAGGTATTTTATGATGCTTGTTGATAATTTTTTGAGGATGTCATGCATTACTTTCTTGAGAGAAAAGTCTAAAGCTTTTGAGAAGTTCAAGGTATTTAAAGCTATGGTAGAAAATGAGATTGGTCGTATTCATAAGTGTTTAAGGTTTTATAGAGGTGGTGAGTTTACTTCTAATGAGTTTGAATAATACTATGAGAAACATGGAATTAGGAGACCATACCCTATAGTAAGGACTCCTCAAAAAAATGGAGCAGTTGAAAAAAAGAACAAAATATTTTAGGAGATGAAAAGGAAAATGTTGAATCAAGCTAAGTTGCTTGATATATACTAGAGATAATCTATTGCCACGGTATACATTTTGAATATGAGCTATGAAAAGGTAGATCAACATTTATTAAATATTTTAAAATATTTACAAGCAAGTGCTACATTAGAAGAGATAAAGATAACTTAGGTAAGTTTGACTCAAGATTTGATGAAGCTGTAATTGTTGGTTACTCCACAAGAATAAAGGCATGTAGATGCTACAATAAAAGACTGGAGAAGATTGTTGAAAGTGCTAATGTGAAAATTGATGACACTCTAAACTATGGAGTGGCATCAAACGATGATGAAATTGATTCAGATCATGGATCAATTTACATTAGTGAAGAAGATATTGGAGATAAGGATAGTAGAGTCTATACTAGAAGAATATTAGCAAGGGTAAACGAACTGCTACATTTTGATTTGCTATCTAAAGTCGAGCTAGAATATTTTGCAAAATTTAATAAAGATGAGAACTAGTTATGTTGATGTTTTTCAACTGATTTCTCCTATAACCTTCTAAATACTAGCCACTTCTTAATCTTAATGATTTTTAGGCCAGTTTCCAATGAATAAGATTTAACTGTAAGGCTTAACACCTACATTTTTTTGTCCTACAAAACCAAGGGGGTATCCCTACTACAATACCTCTTGACCCTAACACTTGAAATGGTATTACTTTAGCAAAAATATCCTTTGTAGTTCAACCAATAATTTATGATATAATCCATATTTGGTTAGGTTTTGGATTTTTAACCTTCTGAAATTATAGAATATTGAAACCCTAACTACACTACAAATAGAAACTAAATTTGTTCCATTTGATTTTAAAAGTTTTAAAACCCTAACTTCAGAGAATCATTTTAGATCAGTGTCTTTTCAAAGCAATAGAGTCATATTGGATCCTAATTGTGTGAGGGAAAATGTGTGTGTTAAACTAAAGAATAAAAGATAAACTAATTAACCAAAACAAGCCACTAAACTCAACACTTTGAGATAAGAATGTAAAAATCAAAACGAAGAACACAAATGACAAGCAATGCAAACCAATATCCTCGCTTTGATTTGATTATTCCAGGATTTGATGTGTGCTCATGACGTCAACGGATGTTCAATTATGCTCCATGGATGCAAATATGAGTGATTATGAAAGTGATAATGAGGATGAGTAGTGATTTCGACAAAGTAATGATGCAAGTGAATGAAAAGTGGATCCTTTGCATAAGAAATGGAGGGTTTATATAGAAGATGAAAGGAAAGAGAGGGGGTGTGAAGAGGAGACACTTGTCCTCAAAGGGGACAAGTGGCTCAACTAGAGGGAAAGGGCTGACATGTATCTCTAAGGACACATGTCCATTTTAGGCAAAGCCACCCAAAATAGGATATTTTCCCCAAAGTTACGGAAGTTGGTTAGGATGTTCACATATGGAGGTTAGGAGGGATAAGATAGGGTTGGTTGGGAGGTTTTGAGGATGACTGGGTTGGGGGAGGTTAGGATAGATAGAGTTGGTTGGAACCCCAAGGTTAGGACAAGGGTTACGTTAGATGGGAGGTTAAGGTTAGGAGCCATGTGCTCAAATGGGATAGAGAATTAATTAAATTAATTGATTTAATTAATTCATGGGATTGGGAAAGAAAGGGGAATTTAACTAATTAAAGGTAATTAATCAAATAGGATAGAGGGACATTAATTAATTAGATTAATTAACTAGACGAATAGGATTGGGTGATTAATTAATTAAGAATTAATTAATTGGAGGAAAAGGGGCTAACTAATTAATTAGAAGGATAGGATCAGGGATTAATTAATTAAGAATTAATTAATTGGAAGATCAGAATAGGGAAATTAATTAATTAGAGGAAAGGGGTTTAAATTTGATTAAATTAATTAGTCAAATTTAGGTGTCTACATTTTGCCCCTCTTTGTGGTGGTACTAAAATAGCGTCAGTACAAAGAAAAATAAAACACCCAACAGCAAGGAAGCAAAAAAGATGCCCCAAGCCTGACTGAGAATTGAGGACGAGGGAAGGGGTGCCCTCTCAAGAGGGTGCACAGGAAAAAAGGGCTCGCATCTCAAAAAAAGACATTGCCCCAGCCAACAAAAAGAAAGGGGACAAAAAACTAAACCAACAGGCAAAAATGGCACCTCAAACGAAGGTTCAGGGAAAGAGATATGCTCAAAACAGTCCGGGAGGGCCCAGGACGATCAAGAAGAGGCACACAAGCACCTTATAAGGTCAAAAAGTTCTTTAAAAATGCTCATTTGTGCATGCCCATTGTCATGCTATTGCAGTTGGAGCTCATAGCTAGATTGAATGAGATGTCAAACAAAGTACAACCAAGGCATTGGGTGGATGTGGTACAGAGCGTGAGGCTTCAGTAAGTCTCGGATCGCGAGGTAGGGTTTTAAACCCAACTTCGTGTTTGTATTTTTGAAATAATTAGTAAAATAATAATTTTTGGGTTTTGAGCATATCTCCGGAATGGGGGGGGGAGAGGAGCCGATGGGATGCATTCTCGTTAGAATGAAAGGAAGTGGGATCGCATTCCCATAGTGGTGGGAAAGTCATCCCGCCAAACAGGCAATGGTAGGATCACTTTCCCGCCATGGCGAGATAGTGGTCTCGCTAAAAGGCAGGGCGGTGGGGCCGCGATCCTGCGACGACGGGATGGCAGTCCCACCAAGGAGGCTAAGCTTGCGGAGATAGGCGGGGCTGCCTCCCACCAGGGCGGGATGGCCTTCCCACCTGGCAGGAACACTTTCCCACTAGGGCAGAATGACTTTCGCGCCTATTGGAAACGCAGACCCACCAAGGCGGGATAGCTTTCCCGCCCGGCAGGAACGCAGACCCACCAGAGCGGGATGGATTTCTCATTGGAGTGGGAACATGGACCCGCCAAAGCGCAGGGAAGAGGGGGATATAGCGGGTCCGCTTGGCGGACCCTCCAAAAGAGGCGGGGAAGGGTGGGATCACTATCTTGTCAAAAGGATAGCAATCCCATCCAAAAATACAAGGGGAAAGAAAGACAATTTAATTAATTAGATTAATTAAACAGAGGGGAAGGGCAAAAAAATTAATTAATTAGATTAATTAAATAGGAGGGATGCGCGAAAAAGATAATTAATTAATGAGATTAATTAATTAATGGAAAAAGGTGATAATTAATTAATTAGATTAATTAATTAGGAGGAAAAGGACCAAGGAACTGAGAAGTTGTTGTTGGTTTGATGCGTAGTGGAGCATGGATATCCTCGTGTGTCGAGAGAGACATTATGGTCTCTTGAGGCTTGGGGCAGAGCTGAGTGTCATCAACTGGGCACGTATCGAGGGAATCGAGCTGGGCTATGTAGCGCAGATGCCACACATTAGATCACACATGTCGATGTTGAGAGTGTTGATTGAGAGATACAAGAGCGAGACCTTTACTTTCCACCTGCCGACATGAGAGATCACAGTGACTCTCGAGGATGTTTATCGGATTCTTAGGTTACGAATATGAGGCACACGATGCATAGCGTAGAGGGTCAAGCAGGAGGAAGCCATTAGACTATTGGTTGGAGCATATATGCCCCTACATCATGGGCAGCTATCCCTAGAGCGAGCACTAGCATTAGCGCTGCTGCGAGGCGAATATATTTCTCTGTGTGTGCACTAGTGAGCAGCTACATCCTGTCAAATCGCGAAGGTAGATCAGTTATACTGGAGATGATCCCAGTAGTGATGGAGGTAATGGACGACGGATGCCCGATGGCCTAGGGGACCTTAGTGTTGATGGAGTTGTACAGGGAGCTCCATGATATCGTCTATCATCTAGGTCAGGGTTTCGGTTATGTCACACTCCTATAGGTGTAAGCGTGGGAGCACATTGTTGTCGCGTGACCAGTGGGTAGATGGGAGACAGATGCAGTCGAACCTATTGCATTCAGGTTTCAAGGAGGGTTGAGATACGAGGTCATCGACAACGTTGATCATTGGTGGGTGATGTTTGATAGATTGACAATAGACATGATCACTTAGCGACTGTATATGGGGATTATAGCATGGCCAGAGGATATTTGACACATTTTATACATGATGACCACAGGATACATCATTGGTAGATGGGAGCATGTCATCGAGATGTACAGGCCAAACCAGGTGCAGAGACAATTCGGTCAAGTATAGGATGTACCTGGGGCACCACATAGATTCGATGGGTCACCAGAGAGATCTCAATTGAGTTTGGACACTCGTTTTAGGATAGAGCAGGGATCATAGACTAGTGGACACAGTTAGCTTTGGTACAGTGGGATCCACGAGGGGGACCCCCAAATGCAGGTGTTACAATAACCTTCAGGGATTGGTGAGCAGAGGTCAGATAGAGGCCAGTTGGGAGAGAAGGATAGGATAGTATCAGCCGACCAGATGCATAGTTGAGATCGTGGCAGAGGCCATGACACGGACGAGGTCTAAATCGTGATCGTATGATGAAAGAATAATAATCCAGTCAACTACTGAGAGGGGGGTGAATTAGTAGATAGAAAAACTGATATTAACTTCACCAATCTAAAAATCAATCTCTCAAAGTAAACTTAGAACTAGTAATGCAATATTAATGTCAAGATAAAAACCCTTAAGATAAATTGGTTGACTGTTATAATAGACTAACACTAAACAACTTGAAACTCATAAACATCCAAATACTTTTACTGACATAAGTAAAACTTCATTTCATATTATTGTCGGTTATCATGACTTATCAAAGTGGATTAAGTAGTTAAGCAAATGAACCATAAGAACATAACCACAAAAACATTCACCACTTGACACAATATTTTTGACATGGAAACCCAAATGGGAAAAACCACGGTGAGATGAGACTCACAAGATAACTATCTAAACTCTTCTGAAGTTTGCCCTGTTAGGAGCCTAACCTGTTAAAGCTTTACAAAAGTCCTATTAAGAACAGATCCTGTTAGGGACCACCCGGTTCAGGGATTGACTATAATGCCTTGTTAGAAGCAATACCTTGTAAGGAGTAACCTCGGTAGAGGATTTGAAATCCAAGCTAATGGATCACTAGGTTAGAGGATTTGAATAACACCAAGCTTATTAGAGCTTACTCGTTTAAGGGATTTTACTGTTGTAATTGTTAGAAAACAACAGGAGTTTGTTGATCTGTTTGAATAGCACTACACTTTCTCGTTCATATCCTTTTCATGCTCCTATCCGCCTTTACTCAAAATATAGATACATCATCTGGTTCAGCAACCACACACTCAACTGAAAAATTTTCAACACTTTAATAGAACAACTCATCGAACTTATAAACAAATCAATTAGGTTGGTAACACAACAAAAACCTAATTCTCTCATAGAGATTACAAACAAGTTGGTTCAAGTATGATTGTTGTATTACTGTAAATACGTAAATTAAGCAATAAGACATAATCTACTCTTTATTCATAAATAAACTCATAGGTCAATTAATAAGTCTATTTCATTCAAAATATAAGGAAATATCAATAAGTTGATAAAACATTCATAGATATACAATTTTCATGTAAAATGAAAGATACAAATTTCTCAATATTTATGTCCTTATTCCCTACTTAGGCTTTCATATCGCCTTAAGTAATATACAAATAGAAAGAAGGTGAGATATGTCTGTCGATCTCCATTTTAAGTCGCTTCCTTTCAGTCCTTCGAATGAAGACGAGAACAAGATTTGGGCGCTTTTCCACCCAACCATGAAGCTTACGCTTCCCCGAAATTCTTGGCCAATTAAGAATACCCGACCCTACATGAATTGTTTTAACCAAAGAATTTGAAAGGCAAGAGAGCATCTGGTGCATGCCTCGATGATACAAGCATTTTCATTTTTCTAATTCTTTCAAGAAACAAGCATTCACTATCAATCAAGGATATGGTAGAGAGCATAAAATAAAGAATTCCATCTATTTCTATGGATAATTCAAATAATTACTCGGTCGAGTATAATGTCATGCACAGCAAAAATAAATAGTTGGAAAAAGAAACTATTCTCTCTAAGAATCCATATTTGGCACCCATCCCGGAAGGTAACTTTCTATACACAAGCCTATCCATAGCTTGGTTCCCACAAGAATCTTTTAACTAACTGATATAACATCCTTCCTATCACTTTCATAAATTAAACACTATTTCCTTACTTTCTCATAAATGAATACAATCATTCGTAATTTGAAAAGCAACTATAATTTCATCAACATTATTCGAATAAATACAAAGTAAGAAGACAATATTTCGCCTTTCAATTCTAGCTTCCTATTTCTTTTAAGATAAAATACAATGCTAAAGAAGACAATCTTTCTTTAAATAAAATTTGAAAGAAACAATCTTTTATTACTACCAATCCTATCTGATAGGAAGAAATCTTTCATGGATAACAAATATACATCTGAAAGAAAACAATCTTTCCCTTCTATCTTTCAAGCAATTTAAAGATAGGAATTAAA
This sequence comes from Cryptomeria japonica, assembly GCF_030272615.1. Classification (NCBI taxonomy): domain Eukaryota; kingdom Viridiplantae; phylum Streptophyta; class Pinopsida; order Cupressales; family Cupressaceae; genus Cryptomeria; species Cryptomeria japonica. Next base: position 716,330,733 of record NC_081412.1, read on the forward strand.
TATTAAGAAGGTGTAACACATGTATGTATCTTACATATAAATTGAATAAAATGAGTACACATTCTTTTATTCAATTATCAAAACATTTAAATAGCGTAATCATTAACATGCATTCCATTTCTTATGGTTTAGAATTATAAGTTTATATCGCCTAAGCTCTCTATATTCCCATGTGTTCTGGTTCATTTACCTCTTTTCTCAAACACCACTATTTAATAAATCATAATCCTAATATCCCATTTTCTTCGTAATTCAATTCCAGAGTTTCTCTTTCTATCCTCTGACTCTGTTTCTAGAGGATTGGGTGATCTAATTTCTAAGAGTTTCACTAAGTTTTATCAACCAACTTTCATAAAATATATCATTAATGCATCTCTATTTGCATGATCGGAATTTAAACAATTATAAATTGATTCATATTGTGAATCTAACTTTTCCATTAAAATATTTCATAAATCTAAATCTAGATCATTCTTTATCCCTTTAATCTCTCCAACAAAACATACTAGAATTGATCCTACCTCAAGAAACGCGATCCATGGCTATCACGATACTTGATAACTTCAAATTGTCTGTAATATGTTCAGTTTCTAATGATATCCTCTTCGGCGCTCTTCTATCTCACAAGCTCTCTATTCCTATTCCATATCCTTTCTATATTCTGGGAATTCCTTTCATAATAATAAAGTAATTAACACTCATTCATGAGCGTAACTTCTAAGTTCGACACTAAATCGGAGTTGCTCATCATTGATCTTTTACGACTCAGTCGTAAACACATCAAAATCTCCATTATTCTATTCTCTCTAATCTCTTTGTCGCTCTTCTTCGTTCTTGCTCTCCTCTATCTTGCTTCTCACTAACTTCCTATATTCTTCTATATTCCATTCTCCAATCCTTCCTAATCTCTTCTCTCTATTCTTTCTAATCTTTTCTTGTCATTCTTCCTCTCTCGTGTGTCTCCATCTCTCTATCCTTCGTCTCTATTTATCCTAAGTTCTCCTATGATATCTCCCAAATTAGAGGCTCGGTTATGGTTGTTGATTTGAAGTCTTCTTTTACATACGTTGAGTCTTCCATTTAACTCTCTCTCTCAAGTCTACACGTCTAACAGAGATGGCAATTCTAGTTATATTTTCTGCAGTTTAAGTGCATGAGTCGACTATGCATCAGCTTCTTATTGTGGATATTCCCAATACCATGTGTCTGCTAATTTATTTCTTTCTGCAGTTATATGCCACAGATCATGGATTATATTCCTAAGCTAACTAAGGAACTAGCAGTCGATGTCTTTCTTCGTGGAATGAGGGAGTTATTTGCATTTATTGATCGATGAATTTGCAGTCATCGTTAGAGGAGTGTCTGCTATCTTGTGGCAGATTGTTCGCTTGGAGGAGGGGTCGGCAAAGTTAAATGTAATTAAAAACACTTAAGTGTTTGTCATGAGCATGAGTATCGCTCATGCTGCCAAGTCTATGCCATGATCTCCACGTTGCTGCAACTCAAGTCTACGTTTAACGTTGGTTCTTTGCCTAGTCAGCCACCCTAACTATCATGTGACATAGTCGCTATCCTTTGGTTCACTAAAACCCGCCACCTTGCTTAATGTATATAAATATATAATAAGCAACTTCATAATAAGTTTGCAAGGCAAGTCTAAAATGTTTTTAGATATAATATATAATCATAGTTTTATAAATGTATATTCATCAATACATTATTGTAAATAATCATGTTTGTATAAAATAAAAATCGCATAAGCATAATTCCAATATTCACCTCTAAATATATATAGATATTTACGTATGACCGATGGAATCATAGTTATCTAACTACCATGTGTATAAAACTTGTATTAATATAAACAAAATGATCATTAATAAAGATGCATTTTCTTATTCAAAGACAAATAATCTTTCTATATAAGGTACGTTAAGTCTTTAAATCCAAATTATTCAACTTATAAATAATCATATTAAAAGTAATCAATATAATTACACATGAACCATAATTACCTATGTATATGATCGAGTCCTAGTTATTGAAACTAATATACATATAAAATACGTATAATTATAGTATAATTTTGAAAACCAAACATTAAATATAGTTTCAATAATTTACATACTTCTACACAAAGGACGTTAAATCATAGAGTCACTATTTATGTTCAAATTATTAACAAATTTTCACTCTTCATAGACAAATAAAACATAACATTTTCCTTTACTCACAAAATTTCATTCATGACTCAAAATCATTCATCAATGCAGACATAAATGTATATGCATAACTTCACTATGTCGTGTGTGAGATTCCCCTAGTCTATCAAAGTCATTAGTTAAAAACAACTCTACCTGAGTCATGTTCTCGCTTTCAACTTTGTTCACCTATCCTTGCATCACTTACACTCAATAATTCATCAGCATTGATGATCCCCAATTAAAATTATTACTGATCATTCAATTGTATATAAATCATTTCAGTACATTCAATCTCCTATCTTATTTCATTAACAGTTCTATTTTCATTTCATTTCAATTTCATTTGAAAATTAAACATTCTTTTCCTAATTTAATAATTATGGAAAAATAGGGTTCATAACAATTACATAGCAATCTCTACACATCATTCAAGAAAGCCTTGTGTTGGTGTAAATAATTATTCATCTTGGATATTATTACACTTACTTAAGTTTACTTAGGAAATGCATTTCATAGTAGTTTGGATATGAGACACTTGGGTGTTTGTGCCACATTGGGATAGTGTGTGTAGGAGAATTTCCACCTTTTATGGTGTTGATCTTGTTTTTACACTCCACATTCAGTGGGTGATCCACCTCATGTGGACTATTATATTATTTCTCCTACCTACCCACACCTATTTCCTACCTACCCTTGTTTCTTATTGAGCCACATGTCATGTTTATGTGCTCACATATCCCTAGCCTTGCCTATATAAGCAGGCTCATCTACATTGTATGTAATTATTATAATTGATCATTTTCTATTGATGAGAATACAGTTTATTCTTGTCCTATATTGTGTCTCTATTTTGTACATTTCATTGAGCTCTTGATCTTGGCAAAATCTCACACGGTATCAGAGCCATTGGGGCTTCATTGATTTGTCTTGAAGAGGCATTATTGCGACGTCAAGAGGCAGATCTAAGGAGAAGCATCTTTTGGAGGCATCCTAGACCAGATCCGACCTTGCCATTGTGTCCAGAAGGCCGTTTCCATGAATTTTGGTTATAAAGTCGGCCTATTTTGGTGAGAAAAAAATTTTCACCAATTTTGCAATTATTGTGTGAATTTTGAAATTTTTAATTATATTTTTTGAAAAAAAAAATCAAAAAAAAACAAAAAAGTGTTTTTGGGGGGTCCGCAGACCCCCCCCTGTGGCCTGCCGTACTCTGCAGGTCTGCAACGTTGTCAGCCCGCGCTTTTACCCACCCCCACCCATGCCTTGTTCCGCACACGCCCACGCCGAGACCCGTGCCGCCGTCGAGTCCCGCCGCCGCTGCCTTCTCCCCGCCGGTCTCCACACTCACCGCACAGGAACGCCGCCGGCCCACTCGGTTGCCCAAACCGCCGCCCACCTGCAACACCGGTCCCACCAACGCCGCCTCACTCCGCACACCGTCCTTGGCTTCCGGTCCGCCTCTGACAGCCTCCTCCCACCGGCGGTCAACCAGATAGGAGGACCTGCGTCCGCCACGTGGTAGGCAGCCACTGGCCCGCAGGTACAACCTGTACATATCAGCTCTATATGGCAGCCGAGTCATCCACCACGTCATCTGCCATGCAGAGCTGACACACACTGCCCAGTCAGCAGATCCGTACGGTACGGCCTGCAGAGTCACCTACTCAGTCAGCAGTCCGTACAGTACGGACGCCCAGTCATCAGGGAGGCGAAGTTTTTGCAACGGTCATACGGCCATCAAATTTAACATAGTGAATTGATGATGTCAGTGCCACATCATCATTTTTCAAAATTTTGTAGGCTCCTCTCATTGAGCTTTTTGATTTTGCAGTTCAACTTCAAATGGCCATAACTTGCTCATTTTTGCTCCTTTTTGGGTGCAATTTTTTTTGAAATGGGCTAGAAGTTCGTGCTCTCCGCAGTGGTGAAGAATTTTTTTTATTTTGATGCACTATTTTTTTAGAAAATGTAGTTTTTGGTGACTGTACCTGAGTAATCCCAGTTTTTGCAACTTCAGAGGCTTTGTTTAGGGTCATACGACCTCCTTTTCAAGTGCCATTTTTTTTGAAAGTGTGTATTTTTTTGTCTACTTTCACATGATGCTATCAGATTGATGCCATTGTAAGTAGAAATTGTACTTTCAGATTTTGGCCATTTTTGGCTCTCTTGGTACTTGTATATTTGCTTGAATCTCAGTTAGATTCATTGCACTATTGATTGAAGTCTCTTGTATCTCATTTGAGAAGTTATAAAATTTGCATCATAATTCCACTTTGCCTTGTTTTGAAAGTGGCTCATTGTAATCGCACTAAGTATAAAGTGCCAAAATCATCACTTTGGGGGGGGGGGGGGGGGGGGGGTGGGTACATTCATTGATTGAATTTGGGGGGGTGTCTCTTGTGCTCTTGTTCACTTGTGTTCTTTCTTTTGCTACTATGGGTTCTTCTAAGTTTCCTCTCTTAACTCCTCATAATTATGCTACTTGGAAAATTGATGCATGGAGTAAACTTATGGAAAAAGGACTCACTCATTACATTGATGGAACTATTGTTGCTCCCGCTGATCCTAAGGTTGATCCAGTTGGTCATTTGGATTGGCTCACTAAAAATATCATGGCAATTGGTACCTTAAGAAAGTATGTATCAAAGGATCTCATTTTTCATATTGAGAAGTGTACTCTAATCAAGGATGCTTGGCAAAAGTTTCAAGACTTGTATGGTCAAGTTGATGAGATTAGGGGATATCAAATTGATAGTGATCTCACCATGTTAGATCCCAAGAACTTTGATACTATACAAGATTATGTCACTAAGGCAAATGAATTGAGGGCACAACTCAAAGATTGTGGCATTGATAAAAAAGATACTCAATTGATATTCAATTTGATAGGCAAGCTTCCACAAGAATATGCAGCATTTGTTTCTAGTTTCCAAACCCATAGGATGACAATGGGTTCAAGCTACAAAATGCCTACATTTGATGCTTTCAATGAAATGTTGATGATGGAACAAACTAAGTTGATAAGCATGGGCATTCTTAAGGCTTCTAAGTCTCAAGCATTAGTGGCAAATCAAGGGAACAAAGGAAATCAAGGAAACGATAACTCAAACAAGAAGAAATGGCAATCAAAGCCTAAGGAAAAAGCACCATCTTCTCCACAACAAGGAGATACATCCTCTTCCAAGAAAGATAATTCACCAAAGAGGGAGAGACCTACTTGTGCTTATTGTAAAAAGATTGGTCATGAGGAGCATCATTGTCATTCTAAGAAGATTGATGAGCTTACACATATCATCAAAAAGCATAACATTGATTTGCCTAAAGTCTACAAGAAGGATGATTCATCAACTTCCACTTCCTCACATTCAAAAGGAAAAGGGCAAGCATTCATGGCTTCTACAAGTGGGAAGACTCAATCTTTTGGAACAACAAAAGGAAAAGCTCTATGTGCTACTATTAGTCATAATTCAGAGAGATAGCTTCTAGATTCAGGGGCTTCTCATCATATGGCATCTTCGCAGTCTATGTTCTCTACATTTGAGCCTTGCACCATGCCATAGATTTTGATGGGCAATCATACATACATGGATGTGATTGGGAAAGGATCTATTGACATTGGGGATAACTCCTTCAATGATGTGTTGTGTGTACCCCACTTGACAAACAATTTCTTTTCTATCTATCAAATCACACATGGCGCAACTAAGAGAGTTGTGGAGTTCACACCTGACTCAGTTTTCATTAGAGACTTGGAGACTAGAGCTATCATTGCGACTGGGGTGGTTGATCATGCATCTCGGTTATACTCCTTTTCAGATTTTGTTGATAATGATGAATTCACATTTGATGATTCTACACATGATGATCACACTTATTGTGATGGTTCAGTTTTTTAGGAGAACTTTGGACACTTGAACATGAGGATTCTCACATGTAACCCCATTCTTGAGTCTTGTCTTTCATCTCCTCATATTGATATCACATCACCTATTGCACCTGACAATGCGGATAATGCGACAGTTTTGCCTTCATGTGATTCAGTGCAGCAGGATATTCATTGTCTTCCAGCTTCAGATTCATGGGATGATTACTTGACAGACATTGCAGGTTTGTTTGTGGAATCCTACATTGCAGATTTGGGAGACATCATTGATGACATTCATCTTCTCTTTGATGAAGGTGATCCTTCTTTGATTGTTGCGAGGGAACACTCTGACCCTCTTGTGCATTCTCTACATGATCAATCTTTAGAGGTTGACATGATTGTGGATACTTGTGTACAACAGTTGGAGGAGGTCTCTTTATTTTTTGAGGAGACATGTGAGTCTTTGGGACATGTTCTATATCCATCTCCACTAGATCTTGGAGTGCCTTTTTTAGCAGTGTGGCATAGTTTACCACCTTTGGAGGGGGTATCTTTCAGCATCGACATGGGGACACTTGAGCAGTTTTCAGAGATTCCTTTCATCATGAGTTTTCTTCGTACATCTTCCCTTCATGATTGGGGAGACTTCATGGATACACCTTTGGTTTTGTTTCTTCCTAAGGGGAGGAATGTTGTTCGACATTCCTGGAGTAGTTTCTTCATACATCGAGCTTCTATCATTGGTGCAGATTCCACATTGAGGGGGGGCTTCCTAGCTTCTCTTCTTCTCTCATATGGGGGGGACTTTTTCCTCACATGGGGTTTTGTTCCTCACATTCTTCTATGAGAGTTCTCTTGTATGTTTTCATCTCTCTTTTGGGGGAGGGTTTTTTCCCATTGGGTTTTTCTCTCTTTCCCCAATTTGTGAGAGATTTCATTGCATTGGCTTTCATGCATTTGCATTTGTACATGGGTACCTAACATGGCCTCATTTTCGGGACCCATCTTGCATTGCTTAGTTGCATTGTAGACTTAAGTGCATTCCCCTAAGTTGCACTTAAGGGGGGGTGTTGGTGTAAATAATTATTCATCTTGGATATTATTACACTTACTTAAGTTTACTTAGGAAATGCATTTCATAGTAGTTTGGATATGAGACACTTGGGTGTTTGTGCCACATTGGGATAGTGTGTGTAGGAGAATTTCCACCTTTTAAGGTGTTGATCTTGTTTTTACACTCCACATTCAGTGGGTGATCCACCTCATGTGGACTATTATATTATTTCTCCTACCTACCCACACCTATTTCCTACCTACCCTTGTTTCTTATTGAGCCACATGTCATGTTTGTGTGCTCACATATCCCTAGCCTTGCCTATATAAGCAGGCTCATCTACATTGTATGTAATTATTATAATTGATCATTTTCTATTCATGAGAATATAGTTTATTCTTGTCCTATATTGTGTCTCTATTTTGTACATTTCATTGAGCTCTTGATCTTGGCAAAATCTCACACCTTGACCACTCCTTGATCACCGCTTCATTGAACTCAGTAACTCATCGTGCGCTTTGCATTACATGCAATATACTTGCTCATTCCCTAGACAAAAACTGTTACATCAACGCACCAAAATTACTTTGAAACTCTCTTCATACAATAAGCATATGTGTCGTAATCATTATCGCTCATCATCAAATTATAAACCAATATAACCAATTCACCAAACTTAATCGGTTAGGGTTTATCAAAACAACATGTAGGGTTTACCGGTTCAATTCTCCAAACTTAGCAATACTGGTTCACTCCACAAACTTACCTACTGGTTACAGTTTCCTTCATTAGCTCTTTCTATCAATTACAAAATAAGATTACAAGAATATCATTACCGGTTAATTGACATCAATGACAACATAACATATCATCAATGCAATCTTCATGCATATGCCAACAATCTCCCCCTTTGGCATTGATGGCAATACAAATATCAATACCATTGATTGTTGTGATTATGAATAGGAATATTGGTTTACATTACCAAGTATTCACCTTGTCTTCAGCTTGTCTCGTTTCTCTCTGTCAATCATACAAATCACATAGTTCTTCTCCCCCTTTGACAACAATGCCAAATTGAAAGTAAAACATGTAATGTCGAATTTCACTATTCAACATCAACAACCTACAACTTGATGCTCCCCCTATGGAATAACTCCACTTTTACACCAATCCTACTGTGAAATTTTGCAAGTAGCTCCAGGAATGATGTACTCTGCATCATGCTTAATTCACCTCATGAAGGGGTACAACCCCTAGCTGACTTCTAAGATACTCAAAAGTACTCTTCGGAAAAGTTTTAGTAAAGATATTTGCAAGTTGCTCCTTGGTAGAAACATGCTCCAATATCACATCTTTACTCTGTACTTTTTCCCTCAAGAAATGATACTTCAATTCAATATGCTTGGTTCGTGCGTGTAAAACAGGGTTCTTGGAAATAATGAAGGCACTTGTATTATCACATAAGATCTTTACAGGATCTGAAATCTTCATCTTAAAACCTTCCAAAATGTGCCTCATCTAGATAGCCTAGGTACAATTCATATAAGTTGCAACATACTCAACTTTAGCAGTAGATTGTGACGTACAACTCTGCTTCTTACTACTCCTGGAAACAAATCTTCCTCCAAGAAAAAATGCTCCACCAGTTGTGCTTTTCCTATCATCAACATTACCTGCCCAATCTGCATTTGTGTACACCTTCAATTCAATGTTTCCTCCATATGGATACCATAATCCGTAGTCAACAGTACCTTTCAAATATCTAAAAAATCCTCTTGGTTGCTATCAAATGTGTTTCCTTAGGATTCTTCTGGAATCTAGCAACTAGACTAACTGCATGAGCTATATTCGGTTCGTTGTGAACAACATAGTGTAATTTTCCAATAATTGACCTGTACTCCTCATCAATAGATGTGGATTCATCTTCTTTAGACAACTTAGAACCTATAACCATTGGTGTCCCAACTGGTTTACAGTCACTCATACCAAATGTCTTTAACACCTCTTTCACATATTTAGAATGTGTGATGAAAATACCACTCTTCATTTGCTGTATGTGCAAGCCTATGAAATTTTTTATCTCTCCCACTAGAGACATTTCAAACTCATTTTTCATTTCATTTGCAAAATCATTGCTTATGTCATCATTGTTGGCATTGTGTTGTCATTTATGTCAATCGGTGTGGGATGACCACCGATACTAGAAATGTATGTGCAACACTGCTATGAAGATGTACAAGATGAGATATCTTGTATATCACCTTGTGTTGCAGAACACTGATAATGGAGAGGAAGATGACCTCGGGAGTCACCAGTGCAACAAGTTAGTGCCTGACTTGTGTGATGAGATAGAAAGGTGCTTAAGTGGTTGTTTGTGATGAAGAGACAGAATATTACCTAAGTCGCATCAACACTAGAAGAGAATAATGAATCGGTATGCTATGAGGTTGCAGAACAGCAAGACTCCCACAAGATGTAGATGCAGTCAACAAGGGAAGCAATGACTGACAATGAATGTGCTCATATTAGTTCACATGTGCATGTTTGAAGATATGTTGCTCAGTAGGGAATTCACATGAACATATGACAGAAAGCAGATGGTGTTACTCCACCAAGCAAGTGGAGCTTATCTCTTATTATGTATTAAGTGCATTATAGTTTGGAGAGATAAGAGTGAAGAGGTAAACGCAAGCACTTGAAGGATCACACTAGATCTAACGGTGAATTAAAGGAATGCTATGAGTCCCAATGTATGTTAGGACAAGTAGATGAAAGTTGGTTGTGGCACAGAAGATTAGGCCACGTAAATTTTGATAACTTAGTTGCAGTAAGAAAAAATGGTTGTGTGAGGAATATTCCACTCATCATCAAACCAGTAAACACATTTTGTGATGAATGTGTAAAAGGTGAGCAAACAAAAGTGAGTTTTAGGACAAAGGAACACAACACCTCGAAGCCACTTGAAATTGTGCATATTGATCTATGTGGTCCAACTAGAACAAGAGCACTTGCCGGTGAAAGATACTTCATGCTCTTCATTGATGACTACTCAAGGATGACATGGGTCACCTTTTGCCAAGATAAATCACAAGCATTTGAAATATTCAAGATCTTTTGGAAGATGGTGGAAAAGGAAAGTGGGTACAAATTAAAATGCCTAAGATCAGACAGGGGTGGAGAGTTCACATCAAATGAATTTGAAGACTATTGTGAAAAACATGGAATTGGAAGGCAATACTCTGCTCCTAGAACACCACAGCAAAATGGTGTGGTAGAAAGGAAGAACGGGACAATCAAGGAGATGGCCAGAACCATGTTGAATGAGGCTAGTCTGTCGGATACTTATTGGAAAGAAGTTGTGCATACTATTGCATACACTTTGAACCGGGTTCAATTAAGGAAAAATAGCAAGATGACACCTTATGAGCTATGGTATGACTGGAAGCCATCAGTCAAATATTTCAAAGTATTTGGAAGAAAATGCTTCATTAAGAAAGATATAGATGGTTTGGGAAGTTTTGACTCTATAAGTGATGAAGGGATCTTCCTTGGTTACTCATCTAACAACAAAGCCTACAAATGCTACAATAAAAGGCTAAGAAGAGTTGTTTAAAGTGTGCATGTAAGAGTTGATGAAGATATGCACAGAGGATCTCAACCACAGGTTAACTGGTTTGATGACTCCGATGATGAATATTATGAAGCTCAGACAGAAACTGAACCAGAGGTAGCATCCTAGAAGGTTCCCAACTGGTATGTACAGTTGAATCACCCGAAAGAGAAAATTCTAGGAAATAAGAATGATGGTGTGCATACTAGAAGAAGACTTGCTCGAAATGATGAACAAGTCAACCTATGTCTCATGACTGAAGTTGAACCCAAAACTTTGATTGAGGCTAGCAAGAGACAAGAATGGATGGATGCCATGGAAGAAGAACTGCACCAGATTGAGAAGAACAAGACTTGGGAGTTAGTCCCTAGACCGGAAGACAAGAATGTCATTGGCACAAAGTGGGTCTACCGGAATAAAATGAATGAAGAAGGTAAGATTGTAAGCCATAAAGCTAGACCAGTGTGCAAAGGATACTCTCAAGTAGAAGGGATTGATTTTGAAGAAACATTTGCACCAGTGGCTAGGTTAGAAGCAATTAGGATGTTTCTAGCTTACTCTGCCTACAAGGGCTATAAAGTATACCAAATGGATGTAAAATCTGCTTTTCTAAATGGAAATTTAGAAGAAGAAGTATACATGGAGCAACCGGAAGGATTTTTGCTACATGATGATGAGACATTTGTGTGTCAGTTAAAGAAGGATCTGTATGGTTTAAAGCAAGCTCCTAGAGCATGGTACTCAAGATTAGATCAGTATCTAAAGGAGAAAGGATTCAAAAAGGGAAGTGTTGATAGCAATTTGTACATAAGGAAAGATGGGAATCACATGATTATTGTGGTTTTGTATGTAGATGACATCATCTTTGGCGACAACAAGGATACTTGCTGCAAAGCATTTGTTTATCAGATGCAGTCATAATTTCAAATGTCATTGCTTGGTGAATTGACTCACTTCCTTGGCTTGTAGATACTACAGAAAGATAAAGGAATCTTTATCTCATAGGTCAAGTATGCAAAGGAGATGCTGAATAAATTCCAACTGGAAGATTGCAAACCGGTAAGTACTCCCATGGCGACCGACAACAAATTGAGTAAGAATGATGAATCATCGGTATTGGATCAGATAATGTATAGATCCATGATAGGTATTCTACTGTATCTAACTGCTTCGAGACTTGATATAGTTCAGGCAGTATGCATGGTAGCTAGATTCCAAGCTACACCAAAGCAGTCACACATGAATGTTGTTAGCAGAATTTTTAGGTACCTACAAGGAATGCTCAGCTATGGTTTATGGTATCCTAAACAAGGAGATTTTATCTTGAAAGCATACACTGATGTCGATTGGGTAGGATGAATTGATGATAGAAAGAGCACAAGTAGTGGTGCATTCTTTCTAGGTGACCGGTTGGTCTCTTGGCATAGCAAGAAGCGAGACTCGATCTCCTTATCTACTGTTGAAGCTGAGTACATTGTTGCTGCTACATACTTCTCTCAGGTGCTTTGGATGAAGCAAACTCTCAAAGATATACAGGTGGACATCACTAAACCTAATCTCATTCAATGTGACAATTCGAGTGCAATTAACATAGCAAAGAATTCGGTCATGCTCTCCAGAACAAAACATATTGCTATCAAATATCACTTTCTCCGAGAGAAGGTTGAAGGGCAGGAGGTAAGGATGGACTATGTTCCTACCGGTGAACAAGTAGCAAACATTTTCACCAAACCGTTACCAGTAAGCATGTTTGAATACCTTCGACACAAGATGGGAGTTATTTCATCTGCCCTAGGAAGATTTTATGTGACTCGGGGGGAGTTTGGTATGGGTCAAAAGGGGGAGTATGCAAGTACCCTTTGTCATTGTGTCAAAGGGGGAGAAATGCACCAGTATGGGGTGGACTGTGAGAAGTTGACATCAATGCTAAAGGGGGAGATTGTTGGCATTTTGGCACTAAGTTGTCATTGATGTCAACTGGTGGAGATTGAGCATAAAGGATAAAAGTACAAACCAGTCTAAAGGATGGTTGCTTGTTTATGATGAAGAGGTAGAATATTAAAAGTTGCCTCACACCACCGGAGGTGAAGATGTGCAATCGGTACTAGATGCTCTACCGGTTAATAGAAAGAGAACACTCTATTGACCAAGGGTCTTACCGATATGTGTTTATCGAGCCAACTATGTGTTGGTAGGCCATGTCTTGATCGGTGTGATGCCATGTGGAGCTCCGTTGGCAAGTGTGTTGCGGTTGGTGAAACAGATAATCATCATTAATGAAGGAAACAACAAATCAAGGGATTGCATCTAACTGATTGCGGCTCGAGGAAGAAGAAATGACAGAGGAAGATCAGGGAGCAGTTGGTGCCTGAATCAAGGCAAAGGAAATATGATACATAAAGGAAACTTCTAGAATACTTTATGTATCGTCTAACTTCATGACAGAAGATCTGATACGTGATTTCAACTCTGAGAAAAACATGCATTGGATGATGAAAATAGTGTGTAGGTGCAGTCTTCGAGGACAGGTGATTGATCCAAGAAAGTTGGGATTGGATCTCATGAAGATTGTGTTGAAAAGAGAAAACCCTAATCACTCGGGTTTTTGAATTGCATTATGGTGGGAAAACAGAAAATAAGTAATGAGAGCTCTGGAGAGGAAAGTTGTTGATGATGTGAAGATTGTGAAGTGATGAAGAGAGAGGGAGCGAGGAGAAAACTCTAGAAAGTGATCTAAGCAAGTTGCAAGGTGAGAGAGCAAGCAAACCGGTGAGAGGATTCTACCAATAGTATCATAGTCAAGCAGTTGAACCTAACCAGCAAGGTGTGGAAGAGCAAGTAGCATCCTAGTGTGATAAAATGTGTTGAGAGACTGTGTGTGAAAGGGAGAGAAAGATAACTGAGAGTTATTTGATTCAAGGGTTGCAGAATCCATTTGCAACAAGAAGCCTTAATTGTATTAGAATATTATTTCAATATACATTGCCAAGTTGAAGCTTGGTGCAGGGGTTGGTGCTCCTTGGGTTGGTACCCTAAAAGGTGCAGGGGTTGATGCTCCTTGGGTTGGTGCCCAAAATATTTGTAAGTTAGTGTTTTAACTATGATGCTAGATTGGAGCAGTAGTCTCCAGCATCTCTTCTCACCAAGGTTTTTCCCATATTGGGTTTTCCTCATAAATCTGGTGTTGTGAATCTCTTGTGTGTGAATGATCTCTTTGTTTTTCTCTCTTGCATTACCGGTATGACTATTTCATGGTTAAGTAAATAGTTAAGTGTCTGAAATTTGATTGGTAAAAGAAAAGACTTAGAAACCACTGATTCACCCCCCTCGCAGTGATATTCTATGTTCAACAATCATTACCTCCAAATATGATATCATCTACAAATACTTCGCTAACCAGTATTTTATCTCCTTCATATTTGAGATATATGTTGCTATCTTCACCGGTTCCTATCTTCATCAAGTGTGTATGAAGCCTTTCATACCATGCTCTCAGTGCTTGCTTTAATCCATATAAAGCCTTCTGCAATCCACATACCATTTCTTTCTCATCAATCAAAACATAACCATCTGGTTGCTCAATGTATACTTCTTCTTCCAATGTCCCATTCAAAAATGTTGACTTTACATCCATCTAATATACTTTCAATCCATTATGTGTTGCAAATGCAAGTAAAGTTCTGACACCTTCCAATCTAGCCACTGGTGCAAAAGTCTCACCATAATCTTTTCCTTCTTCTTGTGCATAACCTTTGCAAACCAACCTAGCTTTGTTGCAAACTACAACGCCATCTTCATTCAGCTTGTTCCCGAATACCCACTTAGTACCTATCACATTTTTATTTACTGGTTGGGGTACAAGGGTCCATATGTTGTTCTTCTTAGTTTGATCAAGTTCCTCCTCCATATCTTTAACCCAGTGCTCATCACCAAATGCTTCCTTAGCAGTTCTTGGCTCAATAGTGGAGATCATGCAAGAATTCTCTCTCATTCTTCTTTTGGTCAATACTCCAAGATCCTTATCTCCAATAATCTGTTCAGGATTGTGATTATGTCTCACATATCTCAGAATAACATGATCATTATCTTCAGGTTCATCTTCTTCATTATCATCATCTTCTTCTGAATTTACCTATTTCGGTTGAACTGGTACATCATTATTTGCTTTACCGGTTTCAGGTTTCATAGTTTCTAGTTCCAAAAATAAAATGCAAGGATCTTCATCCTTTTTCTCCACATGGGTTTCCTCTTAGACTTCAGGATATTCATCCACTTGAACATCAACACTCTCAATAATTTTTTGTGTCCTATTGTTAAAACATTTGTAGGCCATACTCTTGGTGGAATAACCAAGAAATATACCTTCATCACTTTTAGCCTCAAATTTTCTAACATAGTCACCTCTCTTAATAAAACATTTTCTTCCAAATATCTTTAAATAACTAACATTAGGTGATCTACCATACCAGTATTCATAAGGAGTATTTTCCTTACCTCTCTTTACCAAAATCCGGTTCATAGTGTAGACAGTTGTGCCGACAGCTTCTCTCCAAAAAAAATTGGCTACACCTCCTTGTATCAACTTCATCCTAGCAGCTTCAACAATAGACCAGTTGTTTCTCTCTGCAATTCCATTATGTTGTGATGTCCTCAGTGCAAAAAGTTGTTGTTTAATACCATTTTCTTCACAATATCTAGTGAATTCCTCATAAGTAAATTCATCGCCTTGATCAGTCCTCAAACACTTTATCTTCTTACCGCTCTCCTTTTCAGGTAAGGCCCTGAATGCCTTGAACTTACTAAATGCTTCAGTTTTATCCTTCAAGAATGTGACCCACATCATTCTTGAGCAATCATTAGTGAAGATCATAAAATATATGTCACCTTGAATACTTTTAGTCCTTATTGGTCCACAAAGATCTGTATGAACCAAATCTAACAGATGTTTTGCTGAAAAAGATTTTCTCTTAAAAGTTGAGGATGTCATCTTTCCCAATTGACATTCCTTACATAGATCATTAACTGGTTTGTCCAACTTAGGCAAACCTCTCACTGTCTTTGACTTACTCACTTTAACAATGTTATCAAAATTTATATGATAAAATCTCTTATTCCAAAGACAACTATCATCTATTTTTGCAATTAAACATTTGCTGACTTTAGGATTCAAGTGAAACATGTTACCTTTAGTTTGCTTCCCAGTTGCAATCAGTTCACCTTTGCTCCCATAGATTTTGCACATACCATTCTTAAACTCCAATGGGTATCCTATGTTATTGAGTTGTGCAACACTCAAAAGATTGTGCTTTAAACCTTCAACCCAGTAGACATCATTTGCACTGCTCTTTCCATTAAGAGAAATAGTTCCCTTACCTTTAACCATGTAGGGTGAGTCATTACCAAATCTTACAACTCCGCCATCAAATTCCTTGAAAGAAAGAAATTTTCTCTTATCACTGGTCATGTGATGTGAAAAACCACTATCAATGATCCAATCATCAAAATTATCCATTCAAGACACTAATGACTTCTGATTAGATATCTCCTCTTTAATGGCTCCAAACACAATATCTTCAATAGCATCACCATCAAATTCTTCATCAGTGATACCACCATCAACAACAATAAGACAATCTATTTTTCCTTTTCCCTTATACTTCTTGAACTTCTCTTGCTTGTGCTCATTATCACCGTTAGGACAATTAGCAACTATGTGTCCAATCTTATTGCATGCAAAACATTTCAAAGGTGATTTACCTCTATATTTACCAATACCTCTGGGCAACCTCTTGGCCAACAATGCTTCAAGCTCAACCAAATTGTCTTCATCATCAACTTCTCTGCTGGATCTAGATTCATAACTGTGATTGACATCTCTACTTTTCCTCATAGATGGGTTAGAAACAGAAGCTCTAAATGTAGACTCAAATTTTAGAATACTTCCATCATAACCATTTAATTCAAAAGCAGTAAGCTTACCAATGATGGAGTCAAGGGTTACCTTGGTTTTGTCAATAGATTTCAACTCTTGAATGGCTACAACTCAGATAGCATAGACCGGTAGCAGGGTTCTTAGTACCTTACTAATCACTGTGGCATCTTCCACTTTACCTCTTGCACTATTAATCTCACTGACTATCTCTTTTATCCTTTCACCATATTGTTGGATATTCTCACCTTCAGCAATCTGCATGTAATCAAAATTTCCTCTTAGACTCTCTTCCTTGGCAATCTTTACATGTTCATCACTGCTACAAATCTCTTCAAGTTTCTTCCATACATCATATGCAGTCTCTAGACCATGAACATCTACATATTCTGCATCAAACAAAGAACTGATAATAGCCTTCAATGCTTGATTGTTTTCTTGTTGCTCTTTCTTCTGATCATTAGTCATAATCCCACTAGGTGCAACATATTGAGTAACAACATGTTCCCAGTATTGATTTCCTAGACTCTTGATATAAATTTTCATTCTATCACTCCATATTTAATAGTTCTCTCTATTAAAATTCAGACCTTCCTTCTTCATCATGATCTGCAAGATCTTTACCTCAAGATGTTCGTCGTAGACCTTAGAGGACCTGAGATGCTCTGATACCAATTGATGGTATGATGAAATAATAAGAATCCGATCAACTACTGAGAGGGGGGGGTGAATTAGAAGATAGAAAAACTGATATTAACTTCACCAATCTCAAAATCAATCTATCAAAGTAAACTTAGAACTATTAATGCAATATTACTATCAAGATAAAAACCCTCAAGATAAACCGGTTGATTGTTACAATAGACTAACAGTAAACAACTTGAAACTCATAAACATCCAAATACCTTTACTGACATAAGTAAAACTTCATTTCATATTTCTCTCAATTATCATGACTTATCAAAGTGGATTAAGTAGTTAAGCAAATCAACCATAAGAACATAACCACAAAAAAATTCACCACTTGACACAATATTTTTGATGTGGAAACCCAAATAGGAAAAACCACGGTGAGATGAGACTCACAAGATAACTATCTGAACTCTTTTGCAGTTCACCCTGTTAGGAGCCTAGCCTGTTAAAGCTTTATAAAACTCTTGTTAAGAACAGATCCTATTACGGACCACCCGGTTAAGGGATTGACTATAATGCCTTGTTAGAAGAAATACCCTGCAAGCAGTAACCTCGGTAGAGGATTTGAAATCCAAGCTAATGGATCACCTGGTTAGAGGATTTGAATAACACCAAGCTTATTAGAGCTTAATCGGTTAAGGGATTTTACTGCTGTAATTGTTAGAAAACAACAGGAGTTTGTTGATATGTTTGAATAGCACTACACTTTCTTGTTCAGATCCTTTTCATGCTCCTATCCACCTTTACTCAAACTACAGATACATCATCCGGTTCGGCAACCACACACTCAACTGAAACTTTGCCAACACTTTAACAAAATAACTCATCGACCTTGTAAACAAATCAATTAGGTTGGTAACACAACAAAAACCTAATTCTCTCATAGAGATTACAAACAAGTCGGTTCAAGTATGATCGTTGGATTACATAGCAATCTCTGCACATCATTCAAGAAAGCCTCGACCGCTCCTTGATCACCGCTTCATCGAACTCAGTAACTCATCACACACTTTGCATTACATGCAATATACTTTCTCATTTTCTAGACAAAAACCATTACATCAACACACCAAAATCACTTTGAAACTCTCTTCATACAATAAGCATACGTGTCATAATCATTGTCGCTTATCATCAGATCATAAACCAATATAACCAATTCACCAAACTTAATCAGTTAGGGTTTATCAAAACAATAGGTAGGGTTTACCGGTTCAACTCTCCAAACTTAGCAATATCGG
This sequence comes from Cryptomeria japonica, assembly GCF_030272615.1. Taxonomy (NCBI): domain Eukaryota; kingdom Viridiplantae; phylum Streptophyta; class Pinopsida; order Cupressales; family Cupressaceae; genus Cryptomeria; species Cryptomeria japonica. The sequence continues at coordinate 716,349,332 of NC_081412.1, forward strand.
TTCACTCCACAAACTTACCTACGGGTTACAATTTCCTTCATTAGCTCTTCCTATAGGTTACAAAACAACATTACAACAATATTATTACCGGTTAATTGACATCAATGACAATATAACATATCATCAATGCAATCTTAATGTAAATGCCAACAGATCGGTCACAAGCTGATAGGCTCAGAGGGAATCAAAGGAGAGTATAGGGAGGGAGATAGAGGAGACTAGGCAACAGCCATGGACATGGACTCACTGGCATAGGCATGGGAAGAGGGATAGGAGGAGGAGGGACAGGGTCGAGGTAGGATTTCATTGAGGCTTATTCCTACTAGAAGAGACGGGAGGGAAGAGAGAGGAGAGGGTTCCATAGCACCTCTAGACTTGGTAGCACGAATTCTCTCCCTCGAGGAGTCAATGGCTAGGGCAAAGAGAAAGCTATAGACCATCACTGCAGAGAGAGACAACTTGCAAAGGGAGAGAGATATCCTATGTCGAGAGAGAGATGCAGTAGAGGGTACTAAAGTGCAGTTGTAGGCAGAGAGGGATAGGCTCCTCCAGGAGAGAGACACGGCGATTCTAGCTAGGGATGCTTTGGAGCATTCCAGACAGAGGACAGAGGAGAGTGTGACCCGCTAATAAAGGGAGAGGGATGAGGCCCAAAGATAGGCGAGGACCGAGCAGCAGATGAGGGGGGAAGATAGTCATAGGGATGCTAGAGAGACAGATGGCCAAGATAAAGGCCTTATCTCGTCAGGCAAGATGGTACAGGGCCAGGTATAAGCAGGCAGTACCAGCAAATTAGAGGGAGTAGTATGTGCCACCTCCTAGGGCTAGGACAGCTAGATCCTCGTGCAGTGGAGGATCTAGCAGAGGGTCAGAGAGATTGGGATTTAGTATAGGTGTATCGGGAAAGAGGACTCGAACAGAGGACATGCAAGTGTCAGGATCGAGATCCGCACAAGGATCCTCGGGGTAGGGAAAGGGACTAGCCTAGTCATCATAGAGTAGAGAACTATGTAGATGGTTATGCAGATGATACAGTTTTTGGTATTTTTGGTACACTGTACATCAAACATAGAGATGTATATGTATATGTATATGCCTTGTAGTCACTTTTGTTTTTGTACCTCATTGTTGTGTTATGAGTATGATAGGTGATCACCATTCATTATGATATCGTATGCACTTGATTCATCTTTTGATCAGATACAACAGCTGACATTGATATACATGTATATTTTGTATTAACATACATGTTGAGACCATGATGATATTTATGATATACATTCTATTTTGGGTCCACCATGAGATGTTTTCCTATGATACTTATGATGCATGTATGGATGGTTGTGATGCCATGATATATTCTATGTATGATTTATACTTTATGATTTATGTTTTATGATGACCTATGCTTACTTGATTATGAGATGCATGAATGCATGATAGAGGTTATATGTGACGAACTAACTCATTGGTGATATAGGATGTGATGATATTATGTATGTATTCCATGAGCTATGAATGCATATGATGTGATTAGATATATGGATTATGTGTTAACCCATGTGTGATGCATAATGCTATGGATAATGTGATGCATGTGATACGATATGATAGATACGGATTATGTGCTAACCCATATGTGATGCAGGATGTGATGGATAATGCAATGCATGTGATATAATATGATATATATAGATTATGTGCTAACCCATATGTGGTACAGGATGCAATGGATATTGCTCCAAGAGAACTAGGCTAGCTAGGCGAGGGAGGAAACGGACAAGAGAACGCGTGCACATCCCAAGGAGGAAGGGATGAACCAAATGCAAATGGAAATGCAATAAAGATGAGGAAAATCATAGAGTGCAAACATCCACGTAAAATGGGATGCCATGTAGTGAGAACTTATTTTGATTTATCATTGTCCATGAGTCAACCAAGGTATAGAGAACCAAGGTAGAATTTCACAGCCAATGCATGGACTGACACGTATGCATAGACACGCAGGCCAATCCAGCATCACACAGAGTTATGGAGACCCTACAGGAAATGATGCTAGAATGACCACAAGCAGAAGATATGCCCTAGTGTAACATGAGATAATAGAGACCTCATGAGGGAACAACAAAGGGACATACCAAAAAGGCACGCCAGGTAAAAACTGAAGAGCAGCAAGATCCCGTCTTAAGCCCTGTTATTCCTAGCGCACCATGATATAAAAGATTGTGGCGACCAAGAGGAAATAAGATTCAAGGAGATTTTAAAGATAAACAAAGATCGAAAAGAATCCAAAATCAAAACAAGGTGTCACAGATGTCTTTTGTCGACAAACAATAGATGGATGAGAATTGACGATACTATCTGACTAGAGGAATGATACATCCTATGCAGACTGATGACAGGTGTTGGTGAGAAGGATACATCTTCAAACAACACCAGGGCAGATGAAATACAAACCAAGGACTGACAAAAGGACCTGAGAGACACATGAAGATCCAGATACTAAACAATCCTACTCAAGAACTAGCCAAGAGGAGAATATCTTTCCGAGCAAGACAAGGAATCAACAAACTATGCACAGCGAAAACCCTATATACAAGGTAGCCTATGAACAACGAAAGACCAGCTATGCACAAAGGACCAAGCATGAATAGGATAATTAAAAGGATTGTGTACAACCAACAAGGATGGAGGCGAATGGAGATGCGGATATCATAGGATACCGTGCCAAAATGAGATGGATGCAATGCAATGGAAATGGGATGCGAGTAACATGAGATACTGCGCGGGGAAAGAGGGAGATGATGACGGGTAGCGAGAGATACTGCCCCAAAAAAGGTTAAAAAAAGGGCCAAAAGATAATGGAACTTCCCTCTAGTATATATGATGCCTGTGTCTAGGTTTTCACCATATATACATGCCCAAGGTGCCACAAGAAATGGTTTTCACCAGAGGATGGATTTTTATTTTTTTTTTCACTTTTTGATTTTTTTGGTATTTTCTGATTTTTGAAACATGAGGTATACTACCACAAACTAGGCATAGAATCTCTTCAGATGTAGGATGTTGAGGGGATCACTGAGAGGTTCCCCTTCTGGAGTGGATAACTAGTACGCACCTGAGCCATATTTTGCTATAACCACATATGGACCAAGCCAGTTTGCTTCAAACTTTCCTTTCTTTTGTTGGTCTTGTTGATTCTGTGGGTTTTCTCTTAGGAATAGATCACCCACTTCAAACTCACGATGGTGGAATTTCTTCTGATATTGCCTCTTAAGGAAGATCTGATATATTTGCATATGATCATAGGCTTTTTCATGTTGTTCGTCAAGAAGATCTAGTTGTGCTAGTCTTGCCACTCTATAGTCTTCATTAGAAACAAAATCCTTCACAGAGATGCGCAGTGACGGTAGTTCGACCTCAATTGGTAAGACCGCTTCTGCACCATATACAGGAGAGTAAGGGGTGGCTCCCATAGGAGTCCGAATACTGGTTCGATAAGCCCATAAGGCGGATTGAGATTAAGGTGCCAGTCACAACCAATTTCATTGACAACTTTCTTTAGGATACGGAGTAAGTTTCATTAGTTGCCTAGGCTTGGTCTTTCCCTTGGGGGTAGTATGGTGTAGACCAACGATGCTAGATATGGAATGTTGAGAAAAGGTCACGCATATGTTGGTTCTTGAATGGGGTACCATTGTTAGTAATGATTATGGAAGGAATCCCATAACGTCAAATGATATGATACAAGATGAACTTGGACACTTGGACACCAATAGTGAGGGTAAGGGGAATGGCTTCTACCCACTTGGTGAAGTATTATGTTGCAACAATGATAAACTTGTGTCCATCTATTGAAGGAGGATGGATCTTACCAATGAGGTTGAGGCCCCATATTGAAAAAAGCCATGGTTTTGCAATAGGTCACAAATCCTATGCTGGAACATGAATCAAATCCTCGTGCTACTGATAGGGTACATATTTCTTGACAAAGATGCAACAATCATGTTCCATGGTGGGCCAATAATATCCCACTCTTAAAAGTTGTTTGGTGAGAACATATCCACTCGTGTGAGCACCATAAGTACCGACGTGCACTTCTTGCATCATAAGTTTATCTTTGATTGAATCGAGACATCGATAAAGTATGTCATGATAGCCACGACGATATAGATTGTCTCCTATAAGGGTGAATCGGGCACAACAACAGATAAGATTTCAGTAGTCATTACGGGATATGTTTTCAAGGAGGGTATTGTTTTTGAGATAGGCATGGATGTCACGGTACCAAGGTGATTGGGGTCCAACAATGTTGCATACCATGTCCATATGTGATGTCTCAAATGTTGGTTACAGAAGTTGTTCAACTAAGAATTCATATCTCGGACTATCTGATCTAATATCTAGGAGAGATCCAATGGTGGCCATTACATCAGTTTCCCTATTCTGAGCTTGTGGAACCTAATAAAAAATGATATTCTGAAAAATTACTCTTAAGGTCATCAACCATCCTTTTGTAAGGTAGGAGCTTATCATCTTTAGTTTGGTATTCATCATTAGTTTGGCAGATGAAAAGTTGTCAATCTCCATAAACCAAAAGATCTGATATATTTCATTGGATAGATGTCTTTAGTCCAGTCATTAAAGCTTCATACTCAGTAATATTAGTAGTGCACAGGAATGCCAACTTGAAAGATTTTGGAATTAGATCTCCCTAGGGTGTTACAAATAGGAATCATGCCCCAACTCCTCATTGAGTATGCAAACCATCAAAGAATAATTTCCAGGGAGGTTGTGCGCTGACTATGCATACATATTCATTAGGAAATTTGGTAATACGTGGATATGCATCAACTAATGGTGTCTCTCCTAACTAATCGGCGATGACTTGGCCTTTGATAACCTTTTGATCCACATACTAAATATGAAACTCGTTGAGAAACAGGACCCACTTGGCCATCCATCTTGTTATAGTAGTTCTAGAAAATAGATATTTAAGAGGATCAAGTTTATAAATGAGCTTCATTGTATGACTTAGAATGTAGTGTTGCAATTTCTAGGAACAAAAGATGATAGCTAGGTACTCTTTTTCCATTGGAGAATAATTAAGCTCATATCCCACTAAGGTGCGACTAATGTAATAAATTGCTCTTTCCTTGCCTTCATCATTAAGTTGTGCAAGTAATGCCCCCATGGTTGTTGCAGTTATAGAAATGTATAAAATCAGAGGTTGACCCTAAGTATTCTTTGATCTTATCAAAAATTTGTTGACACTGGATATCCCACTTAAATTATGCACCTTTCCTGAGCAGATGAGTCAAAGGGTGACATTTATCTGCTAACTATGCGATGAATCACTTGACAAATTGTAACTTTCCTTGTAGACTGTGCAGATTCCTTAATGTTATGGGAGGAAAAAAATCCATTATTTCTTTAACTTTCTTGGGATCAACCTCAATGGTGCACCGAGAAATGATGAATCCTAGAAGTTTCCTTGATGTAACCCCAAACATACACTTTTTAGGGTTGAGACACAACTTGTATTTAGCCAAATACTCAAATATCTTCTCAAGGATAGTTGGATGTTCTGCTCTTATTTTGGATTTGCACAATATTTCATCCACATAATCTTCCATTACTTTGTGCATAATATCATGAAATATCACCATCATAACTTGTTGATATGTGGCGCTTGCATTCTTCATCCTGAAGGGCATGACCTAATAGAAAAACGTGCCCCATGGTGTGGTAAAAGTTGTTTTATGCTGATCATCTTTTGCTATTTTGATTTAATTGTATCCTAAGAAGCCATCCATTAGGGATAGCATTTCATGCCCTGCTGTAAGATCAACAAGGATGTCAAAGTTAGGAAGTGGAAAATCATCTTTAGGAAATTCTTTATTCGGATCTCTGAAGTTATTATATACTCTGATACCACCATTAGGCTTTAAAATAGGGACCATACTTGAGATCCATTCTGAGTAATCAATTGGTCGGATAAACTTGATTTCTAGCAATTTTTATAATTCTGCTTTGACCAGCAATGCCATTCTTGGATGCATCTTTCGCAACTTTTGTATGGCTGGTTTACCATTGGCATCAGCTGCAAGATGATGAACAACCAACTTAGGATCAAGGCTAGGCATTTCTGCATAAGACCATGCGAATTTGATGGGCCATCTATGAAGAATATCTGAAAACACTTGAGCCTCATCGTCAGATAGAAATGCTACCACATGAGTAATATGTGGATTTTCTGAAGTACACAAATTTATCTCTTTCATCAAATCTCGTAGAACAGGTGAGCACGCAAGAACGTAATCATTTTCAAGGGGAAGAAGAGAATCCACATCCTCTAGTACCTCAAAGAGGTTTTCACTAGAAGATACACCCTTTATTTTTACTATTTTGGAGTCAGGAAGCACCTCTAAGAGGTTTTTGCTAGAAGACCCTCGATTTTTCATTTCTTTTTCACTTTTGGGGTTAAGAAATTCTTCTTCCCCAAAGTAACCTTTTGAATCAAGCTTATAAATTGTACTCTGATCAGGATTGTAATACGACATGTTGGCATTTGCATGAAGATTGCATTAATGAAATGTTATGTTGTCATTGATGTTAATTAATCGATAATGATATTGTTATAATGTTGTTTTGTAACCAGTAGGAAGAGCTAGTGAAGGAAACTGTAACCAGTAGGTAAGTTTGTGGAGTGAACTGGTATAGCTAAGATATGGAGAGTTGAACTAGTAAACCTACATTTTGATTTGATAAAGCCTAACTGATTCAGTTTGGTGAATTGGCTATATTGGTTTATGATCTGATGATGAGCGGTAATGATTATGACACGTATGCTTATTGTATGAAGAGAGTTTCAAAGTGTTTTTATCCCATTGAGATAACGGTTTTTGTCTAGGGAATGAGCAAGTATACTGCATGTAATGCAAAGCGTGTGATGAGTTACTGAGTTCGATGAAGTGCTAGTCAAGGAGCAGTCGAAGCTCTCTTGAATGATGTGCATGTTGGTATTTTGGTATGGTTTTGTCATTGATGTCAACACCTACTAAACCAGAAAGCAAGTGACTTTTGCATAGTCACCGATATATGGTACACTGGCAGGAAATAATGATCACCGGCAACTGGAATGACTTGGAAAACACTTGGTAATGTCGAAGACATTGTTTGGACATCTTATCTTGGAGAACTGTTTATTGGCATATTCATATTTGCATATTTGTTGTTACCGGCAAATAGGTCCAAGTTATGCACCGGTAGGTTTATCTTTCCCAGATTAGCACAACACATTATAGAGATGATTAATTATTATTGTAAATGCATTAAGCTGACATGTTGAATCGGTTATTTCATCAGATATTGTATTGTTTGTAAAAGATTTTATTGTAATATCTTATAGAGCCGACCTACTAAAATTGGTCTTAGGTTATGGTATAAATGTAAGGTCTTAATTGTAAGATCGAATGTGGAATGTGAATAAGATTTGTGTAAAGGTATATGCGAGATTAAGCAGAGCTATACACACAGACATCATTTGAATATGAAGCTAGGTTTTTGTGAAAGCATATCAGAACTACACTGGTATTGAATTCAATATATGAAGATGCTATTTTGTGCAGTACATTCTTATTGGATTTAACCATCCAATTGTAGTTAGTGTGACTCCCATTTGTGATTGAGTAGTGAGCTCTAGGTGCTTGGCCTTTCTGCATGTGCAGACCCCATTTATGTACACTTACTATCTGCAGTAGTATCATCTGATTGTGGGTAAGGTTTCCCACCGTGGTTTTTCCCCTTACAGGGTTCCCACGTACAAATATTGGTGTTATTTGTTGTGGATAACTTTGTCTTTTTGTTTCATGCATTAATCTTTACCAGTATTGAAATTATCTGTTAAAACTGTCCACCGGTATAACAAACTAGTTCACTGGTATTAAGTGATAATTTGGGTAAGTTGTTTTTGTTTAAATTATATTGGTCAACTGATTCAACCCCTCCCCCCACCTCTCAGTTGCCTCCAGGACCTAACAATTGGTATTAGAGCACCCCCCCCCCCCTCTTAGTTGCCTCCAAGACCTAACAATTGGTATTAGAGCCTAGTCCTCTTTTTGCAGAAGTTTAACAGCTTGAGGAGATCCAATGTCTACTAACTATTTCAGGAAGGACAGTCCTAAACTTGATGGAACCAACTATGGCATATGGAAGATTAGAATGGAGACACATCTGAATTGCATTGGAAAGGACATCTGGGAAGTTACAAAGAATGGTTATACTGCTACTACTTCCAGTCAACCTAATCCACCTAACTTGACTAAAGATGAGGAAAATTATTGCAAAGCAAGGGAAGCACTTTTGAGTGCATTAACAGATCAACAAATCATGGGATTATCAGATAGATCAACTGCTAAAGCTATTTGGGATCATTTGGAAACACTAAATGAACGAGATTCCACCATCAAAATTGCAAAACTTGAAAGCTTTCAGGTCAGGTATGAAAATCTGAAAATGGAAGAAGATGAAAGGATTTCTTCTTTTATGGAAAGAGTTAATGAAATTGTTTTGGGTATTAAATGTTGTGGAGGAACCTTAAGTGAAGATGAAATTGTTTCAAAAGTTTTAAGAGGATTTCCACCGGCATATAAAATGAAGGTTACTTCTATAAATGAGCTAAGAACAATGCCTAATACATCAGTAACTAGGGATACATTGATTGGAAAACTTTCAGCCTTTGAAATTGAGGAATTTGGTCTTGTTGCTACTATAAAGACATATTTAGCCTTTAAATCATCAACATCATCTGCATCATCATTTGAAAAATCTGATTGGAAAACCTTTTATGCAAGAGAACTTGAGGAAAGCACGAAAGAAAATGAAGAACTTGAAGAGCTTGAAGCACTATTTGCAAGAAAAATGCCTAAAGGTCCAGTTGGAAGTAAGTATGAAGGTAAAGCACCCTTTAAATGTTTTAACTATAATAAGATTGGTCATATGGCTTCAAGATGCCCTGATAGACATGCTAGACTAAGAGAAGAAGCTAGAAGGACATACAAGCCTAACCCTGAATATCAGAGATACAGATTTAAGAAGAACAAAGACAAATCTTGTTATGTAGCTAATGAAGGAGTGACTGATGATTCTAATGATGATCCGGTAGACAATGGATGGGTTTTTGTTGCTATAATAGAAGATCAACCGGCACCTGCAGTCCAACCGATAGAAAAGGCCTTGGTAGCTAAAATTGAAGTAAAAGATGAATGGATCATTGATTCTGGATGCTCACATCATATGACAGGAGATAAAAGCAAATTCTTGAACTTTCAAGAATATAATGGAGGCTTAGTAAGATTTGGAGATGACAAAGCTTGTCAAATCAAAGGTAAGGGTTCAATATCTTTTGATGGTAAGTATAACACTGATGATGTCTACTATGTTGAAGGTTTAAAGCATAATCTTTTGAGTGTTGGTCAATTAGTTGAGAAAGGATTTCAGTTTCAATTTAAAAATGGAAAATGCAAAATCATGAATAGAACTAGTTTAGAAATTGCAACCAGTATTCAGACTAGAGGTAATATCTTTCATTTGAATAACAGTGAAAAGACATGCTTGATTGCACACATTGATGAAAGTTGGTTATGGCATAAGAGACTCTGTCATGTAAACTTTGATTGCATGGTAAAAATTAGTACTACTAAGGCAGTTAGAGATTTACCTAAAATTGTCAAACCTCACAATACAATATGTAAGGAATGTCAATTTGGAAAACAAGCTAGAGCTAGTTTCAAAATTATTCCAGAAAAATCCCATAATGCTCTTGATTTAATTCACACTGATTTATGTGGTCCAGCTAGAACTAAAAGCTTACAAGGTGATAGATATTTCATGCTAATCATTGATGATTATTCTAGAATGCGGTGGGTTACTTTTCTCAGAGAGAAATCAGAAGCACTTGGAAAGTTTAAGTTGTTCAAAGCAATGGTTGAAAATGAAACCGGTAAGAAAATCAAATGTTTAAGGTCAGATCAAGGAGGAGAATTTACATCTAAGGAGTTTAATGCATTCTATGAAGTGAATGGAATCAAAAGATAGCTATTAGCACCTCGAACACCACAGCAGAATGGAGTTGTTGAAAGGAAAAACAGAACTATCTTGGATGCAGCTAGAAGTATGTTATCAGAAGGAAATCTACCACATGTATATTGGAGAGAGGCAGTAAGTACAACAGTCTATACATTCAACAAAGTTCACATCAAAGGTGAAACCGGTAAGACCCCTCATGAACTATGGTTTGGTATTACTCCTACTCCTAAATATTTCAGAATATTTGGAAGTAAATATTACATCAGAAGAGATGAGTACATTGGGAAGTTTGATCCTAGAAGTGATGAAGTAATATGTTTAGGTTATTCATGTAAGAGTAAAGCATATAGATGTTTTAACAAGAGATTGCAGAAAATTGTTGAGAGTACAAATGTAAAGATTGATGAACAATTCAGAGGAACTTCAAGGTATATAGATTTTGAACTGGCAACAGAAATTATAAATGAACCTACACTGAATCCATTGGTACAGAGTGAAGATCCAATCACAAAGGTATCATCTGAAAATTCCATTGTGACTGAAGAACTATAGCAGACAAAGACACCTCGATATGTAAGACTAAATCATTCTGAAGATCAAATAATTGGAAACAAGTACAAAGGAGTTATGACAAGAGGAAGATTGGGAAATGAAGAGGTATGTCTTATTTCTCAAATTGAACCATCATCAGTTATTGAGGCATGCGAAGATAAATATTGGACTAAAGCTATGGAAGAAGAATTATAACAAATTGAGAGAAATAACACTTGGACATTAGTTCCCCGGCTCATAGATAAAAATGTAATTGGAACAAAATGGGTATTCAGAAACAAACTTGATGAAGATGGTAAAGTTATCAGAAATAAAGCAAGACTAGTGTGTAAGGGATATTCTCAAAAAGAAGGAGTTTACTATAATGAAACCTTTGCACTGGTAGCTAGAATTGAGGCAGTCAGATTATTTTTGGCCTTTGTAGCACACAAGAACTACAAAATATATCAAATGGATATTAAATGTTCATTTTTGAATGGAGATCTTGAAGAGGAAGTTTACATTGAACAACCTAATGGATTTTCTTTAACAGATAACAAAGATATGGTTTGCAGATTAAGGAAAGCTTTGTATGGATTGAAGCAAGCTCCAAGAGCTTGGTATGCCAGATTGGATAAGTATCTTTTGAAGATTGGTTTTTCTAAAGGTAATGCTGATAGTAACTTATACTATAAAGTGACTAATGATGACATTTTAGCTATAGAAGTTTTTGTTCGTGATATAGTCTTTGGAGGAGAAGATGGAATGTGTAAAGACTTTTATATCAAAATGCAGCAAGAATTTGAAATGTCTATGATTGGTGAAATAAGATTCTTTTTAGGATTGCAAATATCTCAGACTGATAATGGTATATTCTTAAGTCAATCAAAATACTTAAAAGAGTTACTAAAGAAATTTGGAATGGAGAACTCTAAACCAGTAAGCACACCTATGACTACAAATGACAAACTATCCTTAAGGGATGAATCTACACATGTTAATCCAAAAAGTTACAAATCTATGATAGGAGGTTTATTGTATTTGAAACAAACCAGACCTGATATCATGAATGTAGTATGTATTGTTTCAAGATTTCAGAGTAATCCTAGAGAAAATCATGAATCAGCTGTAAAAAGGATTTTCCGGTACTTACAAGGCACTACAAATCTTGGATTATGGTATCCTAGAGATGAAAACTTTGACCTATGTGCATACACCGATGCAAATTGGGCAGGAGATATTGATGATAGAAAAAGCACCACCGGCGGAGCATTTTTTCTTGGAAGCAGACTAGTTTCTTGGTTGAGTAAGAAACGGAGTTGTACATCTTTATCAACAACAGAATCAGAATATGTTGTAGCAGCAACTAACTATACACAGGTACTATGGCTTAAACAAATGTTGAAAGATTTAAAGGTAAAATGCAAGGAACATTTAACTATCTATTGTGACAACACAACAGCAATTGATATATCTAAGAATCCGGTATTACATTCTAAAACAAAACATGTTTCAACCAAATTGAATTTTCTAAGGGAGAAAGTTGAAGGAAAAGAGATAAAACTGGTTTATGTGAATACTAAAGAGCAGCTTGCAGATATTTTCACTAAACCTTTGCCTAAGGAGACATTTGAATATCTTAAAGAACAGCTTGGGGTCATACCCCCACCGGTAGATACTTAGTGAGTTGATACTTGACATCAACCAGCAGAATTTGTAGAGAAATCTCTTACTTCGGCTTTGATGAGGAAGCTACTTCTCGGGGCGAGTAGTTGGTATATTGAAATTGATTGGTATTTTGTATATGAACTTGGTTTTGTTACAAATTTGGCATTTGATGTCAAAGGGGGAGTGATATCTATGGAAAAACACATTATCTTTTGGGAAGAAAAACATAAGGAAACACATGTTACTCTCAGGGGGAGAGATTGTTACTTTAGGAAGATTGTTGGTTTTTGTATTTGGCATTTTTGTTTTGGCACTTTGATGGTTTTTCCATCTTGTGTTGCCATCAATGCCAAATGGGGAGATTGTTGGTATTTTGGTATGCTTTTGTCATTGATGTCAACACCTACTAAACCGGCAAGCAAGTGACTTTTGCATAGTCACTAGTATATGGTACACCGGTAGGAAATAATGATCACTGGCACCTGGAATGACTTGGAAAACACTTGGTAATGTCGAAGACATTGTTTGGACATCTTATCTTGGAGAACTGTTTATTGGCATATTCGTATTTGCTGTTACCGGCAAATAGGTCCAGGTTATGCACCAACAGGTTTATCTTTTCTAGATTAGCACGGCGCGTTATGGAGATGATTAATTATTGTTGTAAATGCATTAAGCCGACATGTTGAATTGGTTATTGCATCATATATTGTATTGTTTGTAAAATATTTTATTGTAATATCTTATAGAGCCGACCTACTAAAATTGGTCTTAGGTTATGGTATAAATGTAAGGTCTTAATTGTAAGATCGAAATGTGGAATGTGAATAAGATTTGTGTAAAGGTATATGCGAGATTAAGCAGAGCTATACACGCAAAAATCATTTGAAGATGAAGCTAGGTTTTTGTGAAAGCATATCAGAACTACACTGGTACTGAATCTAGCATATGAAGATGCTATTTTGTGCAGTACATTCTTATTGGATTTAACCATCCAATTGTAGTCAGTGTGACTCCCATTTGTGATTGAGCAGTGAGCTCTAGGCGCTTGGCCTTTCTGCATGTGTAGACCCCATTTATGTACGCTTACTATCTGCAGTAGTATCATCTGATTGTGGGTAAGGTTTCCCACCATGGTTTTTCCCCTTACAGGGTTTCCACGTACAAATATTGGTGTTATGTGTTGTGGATAACTTTGTCCTTTTATTTCATGCATTAATCTTTACCGGTATTGCAAATATCTGTTAAAACTGTCCACCGGTATAACAAACTGGTTCATCGGTATTAAGTGATAATTTGGTTAAGTTGTTTTTGTTTAAATTATATTGCTCAACTGATTCACCCCCCCCCCCCCCCTCTCAGTTGCCTCTGGGACCTAATAGTGCAGAGATTGTTATGTAATCCAATGGTCATACTTGAACCGACTTGTTTGTAATCTCTATGAGAGAATTAGGTTTTTGTTGTGTTACCCAACTAATTGATTTGTTTATAAGGTAGATGAATTGTTTAGTTTTAGAGTTGGCAAAGCTTCAGTTAAGTGTTTGGTTGTTGAACCGGATGATGTATCTACAGTTTGAGTAGAGGCAGATAGGAGCATGAAAAGGATCTAAACAAGAAAGTGTAGTGCTATTCAAACAAATCAGCAAACTCCTGTTGTTTTCTAAAAATTACAGCAGTAAAATCCCCTAGCCAGGTAAGCTCTAACAAGCTTGGTGTTATTCAAATCCTCTAACTAGGTGATCCATTAGCTTGGGTTTAAAATCCTCTACCAAGGTTACTCCTCAAAGGGTATTGCTTCTAACAAGGCATTATAGTCAATCCCTTAACCGGGTGGTCCCTAACAAGTTCTGTTCTTAACAGGACTTTTGTAAAGCTTTAACAGGCTTGTTTCCTAACAGGGCAAACTTCAGAAGAGTTCAAATAGTTATCTTGTGAGTCTCATCTCACCGTGTTTTTTCCCATTTGGATTTCCATGTCAAAAATATTATGTCAAGTGGTGAATGTTTTTGTGGTTATATTTTATATGGTTGATTTGCTTAACTACTTAATCCACTTTGATAAGTCATGATAACCGACAGCAATATGAAATGAAGTTTTACTTATGTTAGTAAAAGTATTTGGATGTTTATGAGTTTCAAGTTGTTTACTGTTAATCTATTGTAACAGACAACTGATTTAACTTGATAGTGATATTGCATTGATAGTTCTAAGTTTACTTTGAGAGGTTGATTTTGAGATTGGTGAAGTTAATATCAGTTTTTCTATCTACTGATTCACCTCCCCCCTCTCAGTAGTTAACCAAATCCTTATTCTTTCATCATACCATCATGGTGCACACTCAATTCCCCCAAGAATTGCAGGAGCGTTATGTTATTTTGCAGTGTATCTAGGTATGCAATAGTTTGGTCTCAATCAATGAGTTCAGGGTGGCGAAGGGGAAGGTCAATAACGAGAATGGAGTTTTCAAATAGCTCAAATGTACCAAAGGATGAGGAGCTATCTATATTATCATACACATGTTTGACAGCCTCGGGGATTTTTTTGGGATTGACCTGAACATCCACATTGTTTCCAGAAGTGCCAACCAAACATGAGGCTTCATGAGGGGGACGTCCAAAACCAAGCCCTTTGTGATTTTTATTATTAGTGGGATCAATAGGAGTTTGTATTCCTTGTTCTACTTGACCCAGTCCACCACCTTGATAGTTCCATTTCTAAGTAGCCCAGTCGTGTTGTTTTGAATATTTATGTTTGAATCCTTGGAGATGGGTCTCATTATCTATAGGGACATCTTTGTATTGACACTAATTTATGTCTCCTTCTATAACCTCATGATTAAGCTCTCCCTAAGCTTGGAATGTGATGGAGCCATATTGTTTGATCATTGGTCCTTTCTTTCTATGTTCCTTAGTGGGTTTCACATGGGAATGTGGATCTAAGGGCAAATCACCCACTATGAAATTACCTAACAAGGAGTATTCACCATAGTTGGCGTTGTTGATATTGAGTTGGGAAAAGGTTGAAGGGACATATGTCTTTTCTTTAGCAGTGACTAAGATGGTATTGGGATCAACATATGAGGATGATGTGGCATTAGGTGTGTCGTTGTTGATTCTAGGGCAACGATGGGAGTATGAGGATGAGGCCTCGAGTGCATGATAGTACTCAAAGGATTGAGCGTCACCACGAATGGTGATTTCACATCCTTGGAATGGAAATTTGAGGCATTGGTGATAGGTGGAAGGATTGGCTTGCATGGCATGAATCCATGGGCGACCAAGAAGTATGTTGAACGGGAGATCAAGATCAACGACATGGAACAATGTGTTTTGTGTTATCGGGCCCACCTGGAGTGGGAGATTGATCATCCCCATGGAACTTATTTCAACATTATCATATGCCTTGATAGCGATACATTGGTTGTGCATATCTATGACAATATACTCCAGTTGAGTGACAAATATCAATGTGCACAAATTCAAGGAAGAACCATTATCAATCAGAACTCATTTCACTCTATGACGCTTCACGATAGCTTCAATATTCAGAGGGTGAATATGGTCAGGATCTGAGACTATGGCATTGTATTGTGTGAAACTGAGATGGTACGTGGAGGATAGATGAGATACCATCGCGTAGAATTGTGTGGGATAAATGTTACTAGGGACACGGGCTTCTTGCAACATATGCGTGAGAATCTCTTGATGAGTGGATGAAGCTTTGAGCAAGTCTAGAATGGATATTTGTGCAAGAGTTTTTCCTAAGTGCTCAAGTATATTGTAATGTGGTGATACGAACATAGAAGGGGCAAAATTTGATGTTGCACCTAATATTGACATACGAGCTCTCCTAGTGGTTACAACACATTGGGTATCGACCCCTTTCAGCTAGATCATGTTAACATGACCATCAAACTGAGAAATGCATCCTACAATAGGACCATAGTCAAATTGAACATTGTTGTAATTAATTTTATTGGTAGTGTGACCTTAATGAGCAGTGGATGTTCTTGCTTCCCCTTGATGCTTGGGAAGGGTGTCCTTATACATGCCAAGACTAGCATTAGGTGATTTTCCTATGAGAGGATCAACAACGATCTTTCCCTAGTCAATGAAGTCTTGAACTAGATGTTTCAACTTCATCCATTTGTTTGTATGATGACCTTTGACATGATGATAAGCGCAATATTCATTTTCCTTATACCAATCATGCTTAGGTTTTGAGTCATCAAATGGTTGTGTTTGAGGATATACAACCATGTTGTGTTGTTCCATACACTTGAAGATAACATCTAGTGGTTTGGCCCTAGGTGTGAACTAGCGTCAAGGACCATAGTTACTTGCTTGACGTGGGGGATCTTGAGATACCATGATTGTGTTCATCCTATGAGCTTGTGCATTTTCTGTTTGTGCTTGTGGAGGAGGGATATGCATTGGTGGTGGAGTCGTAACATGCATTTGTGTGGGTGGTGGCTTTGTAGCCATAATCATTTGCATAGTCTTGGAATCAGTGACTCCATCACCAACAACATTCTTGTTTCTATTCCAATAACGGGACCTATCATTGTTAGGCTTATCCAAATACTCTTTCTAAAATTTTATGACTCATTTTTCGATGAGCACTTGTTCTACCGATGGTCCTTTAGAATTGATATCTTTGAATGTGCTAGCACAGTTCAATTGAATGTGATATCCCAGTTTTGAATGGAGATTACTAATGAAAACAGGCACCAATTGGGTGTCCGATAGTGTGCATGGGACACGATTAGCTAGGGCTCTCCATCATTGGATAAAATCAAGAAGCTTTTCACCACCCTTTTGCTTAGCTTGACAAAATTCAAGCATGGAGGTCACATTTTCTATGTTATAGTGATATTGTGCCACGAAACGTTCAGACAAGTCTGCAAGTGTGGTAATGACACCAAATGGTAATTTAGAGAACCACTCTAATGAAGGACCACTAAGGCTCTTAGGGAACAACTGCAAAATATATTTGTCACACCATGATACTTCTTGGTAGGCCATGAAGAATTCCTTGACATGATGTCTTGGATTTCCTTTTTCGTTATATTTATCAAATCTGGGTGTTTCAAAGTGTTTAGGAAAAGGCATAGTTGTGATAGATTTGTCGAACAAATACGAACAAAGTTATTCAAATTTGAAGACTCGTTCGAAGCTATTCTCCTATAATGTTTTAAGAGCTTTCATTTCCTCCCATTCAGTATTGAATAGAAAAACATCAGGAAATGGAGTAGCCCATTGGTATCGTGGTACTTGATATGACATTTGTTGAGACTGATGATAGCCTTGTTGATGTGGTGGGTTCTAATAATTAGCAATGTTTTGATAACCTAGAATTTGTTGTTGACCAAGAGGTTGTTGTTGGTGTTGAGGTATCTATGAATAGGTCATTGCATTTTGCTGCGGGGTGCCAAGTGGTTGTTGATATTGCAGATTTTGGAACTGTTGAATCTATGGTGCACTACCTTGTTGATAATTGCTCACTGTATAATTAGGATATACGTTAGATTAAGAACTTCCTGTCAAGGGATTTTGATTTGCATTACTTTTTACATGATGAACATTTGTGACAACATAGGAAGTAGGCGGTGCCTGCAAGTAACTGAATCTTCGTTGAGAAACAAGTGGTTGGATAGTTACTTTTGGTTGATACTAGGTCATACCAACAATCTGTGGCATTGATTGAACGGGTGGAGGTATGTATGATGATGATGGTATCATGTAAATCATGCCCCCAGCTGAAACTTGTGTGGTAACAGTAGGGGGATAGCCTGGCATTCCAATAGTCCAGCATGGCATTTGTGCTAAAGGCACATTGATGGGTCGAGAGACCAGATTGGTAAAAGGTGTGACTTGCATCACACTTGATGTCATGGGTATTTGTATAATTAATGGTAGAGAGGCGGTGAGTTGTGTGGATAACACATTAGCTAGTGCATTATAAACTTTGCTTCCTGTAGAGGCAGGCCCTTGCCACTTAGCATAAAATGGTTGGTACTGTCGTGCAAGGAAATCCATAGGTACTTGCATATGTGATATGGATATGTCACTCTGTGACAACGCTAGATAAGGTAACATGACTTGCTAACATGATTCTTGCTTACTAGCGGTTACAGGGACATTGGGTGATGCGATAGTCATGCCACTTACGACCATGTTAGCGAAGATGAGGTCTTTACAAGTTTCAATGATCTGGTCGACCATTTGGGCATTATTAGTGTTAGCTAAGAATTGATCGACAGAATTGATTTGAGTATCTGTGTCGTCAGGTTGATTTACCACGGCATCATCTGAGATGGTGGGATTGAATGTTTCGTATGTGAGAGGAATATTTCCCGCCATAGTGGGATTGACAACCAACTAGAGGTTTTGTTGTGGGCCTAAAAACCCTAATCCCATCTAAGACGATTGTTCCATAGCTTGCCTAGATTTCGACCGAGTAGTTACGAGCATGAACTACACGAAAGGACTGAGAAATGTTGTGAACTAAGGCAACAAAAGACAGTGCTATCTAGAATGATCTAATCAGTCAGATGAGAAAATGAAGACCTAGACAAGGATCGAGTATTGTCTAATAAGGAACAATGCGACACGGGGATAGCTCTAGAGGATACACCAAATGCAAAACCCAGTAAGCTAACACACTAGAGATCGAACCTCTGGCTCGAGGTGATAAGATCAAAATGTGATACGTGATGAGAAAAACCTGGGACACAATATAGTCCAAGGAGAGGTGATGATTGTCGCCAAAAGGATGCAGACTGACCTGATCAAAATCCAGACCGATGAAGAAGTAAACCAATGAATGGAGGATGGAAAAGACTAAAGAGTGATATGATGAGAGATAAAGTCAAAGATGATGAACTGATAGCCTAATGACACATGTACACAATATGATGAAAGATCGGTCGCGGGAAAAAGCAACTACTCTAATAACTGGACCAATTGAAATCACAAAGAGATGACCAAAGAGCTAAGAAACTAGCGATGACGAGGGAAACAACACATATACTGAGAGATAAGACAACAACTGATCTAACAAAAAATCGGCAGCATCTAGACGCCAATCAGGATACTACAACCAAAATCAGAACGTAAAAGCAAAAAGCCAAAGATATCGATCGAGAGCGAACTATCAAACTAAGGATAACACTATGCTAGCGCAACAACATCCAAGACTCACAATGCACAAGGATAGATACCGACTTCTGAAAACTGAAGAGATTTCTAATGTAATGCGAACAACACTTCGACGGTGTGAAAAATTCTAAGGTCAAGATCACCAAAATAGATTCTAACAGTTGAAGAGTCGAGGAAACTCTAACACTAAACAGACAAAATTTTGGTAAAGTAACAACGTCTAAGACCAAAAATCAAAGAGATAACTGATAGCTAACGAGTCAAGGAAACTCTAACGCCAAACAAATAGAATTTTGACAACGTGACAATGTCTAAGACCAAAATCAAAGAGATAATTGATAGCTAAAGAGTCAATGAAACTCTAATGCTAAACAGACAAAATTCTGACAACGTGACAACATCTAAAAACCAATATCAAAGAGATAACTGACAGCTGAAAAGTCAAGTAGTTTATGAGGCAATGCGGATAGCATAACAACAACATAATGAAGTCTAAGACCAAGATCATAAAATATGGGTGTAAACTGTCGATAGATTAAGAAATGTATAAAGCAATGCGGATAGCATAATGGTAGTACAATGACATCTAAGACTGGGATCACCAAAGATAGACTCTAACTGCTAGGGAAACATAAGATTGTAAATCAATGAAACAGAAATACAACAGTGTAATGAGACTAATTGACAAATCGTGACAAGATAAAGCCAACTCGCTATAATAGGCCACAAACCTGCCAAAACAAGACACAAACCCACTAGAAAAAGATGCAAATCCACTAAAACAAGGTGGGCAAGACTGAAAAATGCTTGGACAGAATAACAACACCAAAAATGCAAGTGTTTCAGGGTGCAAACTCATTGTTTCAGGGTACAAACCTGTTGGAACAAGGTACAAAAACACTGGAACAATGCAATAGACAGTATAAAAAGAGAACCCGCTAGAACAAGATGCAAACTCGCTAGAACAAAGAGAAAACCCAGTGGTTTGAGATGCAAACCCGCTGGAATAGATCACAAACCCACTAGAACTAACTTCAAACCCGCTAGATTGATGTTTTGACAAATACTTGACACAAACACATCAAGCATGAAGATCTGACCATAAAATAGATAAAATCAATTAAGTACAACCCTATGGATAGTCAAATGATAGTATGTGTTAAATCTCCTGACCATAAAATACCCCATCCAACCGGATAGATAAAAGCTTGAGAGCACTGGCTCCACCCTCGGCACACACTTCTTGGGCATGCCAAGCTTCAAATTCCTGGGTAATCACTTCCTTGTGAATTTTCTATCTCAAATTGGGGGTTACATGAGGAGTTTCTTCGGTATGCATGTATCACAACACTTGAATTAACACATAGAAAGATTTTTGGATACTAAAGAACAATTGGCTCAGAGTGGGGAAACTTTCGGGGTGAATCAGGTAGTCATACATGCGGTAGCTAGCTCATTTAAGAGATATCACAACTTGTAGAATGTGGATTTTACGCATCTACCACACAAGCACCAAGGGATTTTGACTTACGTCAAGACCACAAAGGTATTTACATGATGATACTTCGGGGAACCATCAGTATAACACAGCGTTACCAGTTGATTTATGACTTTCGCTAAAATCACAAATATTTATATAGCAGACTGAAAGAAAGTACCGCTTGGGTCATTCTCCCCTCATCCGACCTTATAGGCTACTCGGGGGGACAAGCCCTCTTAATTAGAAATTAAAATCGAGCATCGTTAACACTTTTCTCTTGCACCTACAACCACGAGAGCCAGAGGGAGAGGATAGTGTGTGTTAGCAGTAGGACCACTATATAGATGCACAAGCGTGCAAGACACAAAAGACATGGGGTTCATTTCCTATACTTGAATTGAAGTGTGTCTAATTACTCAGAAGATATAGCATGTCCATTTCCTTAGTTGAATTGAAGTGTGCCTAGTTTAAACAAAAGACACAAATACAAAAATGAAAGCAATAAAGGAAATATTGTTTTCATGAAACCCCTCTTTAGCGGTCCTACAACCAATTGTTAATGTTTTAAAAGCATGGGGTCTTTTTATAGCTCAAAATGCTACACAATTGTTAGCAAAATCTCATCCCAAAACACACAAGTGAGCATATTAGTACTAAAATAAAAATTCTAGAAAATTATGTAAATGATAATGCAAACCCGTAGTTTCACAGTGCAAACTGATGTTTTAAGTAGTGCTCATGCTAGTTCAGGGCACGTTCCCACTATTTTAGAGTGGCAACTTGCAAAAAATTCAGTCATCCAACATACAAGTTAGTAGATTAGTATGAAAACAACATTTTGGATAATTATGTAAATGATAATGCGAACCCGTGGTTTCACAGTACAAACCCGTTATTTCAAACTAAAGCTTAACTTGTGGATTTTGATTAAACAGAACTATAAATTTTGTGAAAATAGCTAGAACATATCTCTGGAATGGGGGGAAAGAGGGGCTAGCGAGATGCATTCCCGCTAGAATAAAAGGTGGCGGGATTGCATTCTCATCGTGGCAGGATAGTGATCTCACCAAACGGGCAACAGCAAGATTGCTTACCAGTCGTGGTGGGATAGCGGTCCCACCAAAAGGCGGGGCGGCGATCTTGCAGCAGCGGGATGGTGGTCCCGCCAAGGAGGCGGGGCACGGGGAGGCAGGCAAGGCTACCTCCCACTGGGGCAGGATGGCCTTCCCGCCTGGCGAGAATGCAATCTCCTTGGGGTGAGATGGCTTTCCCACTTGGCGAGAATGCAGACTCGCCAAGGTAGGATAGCTTTCCCACCTAGCGGGAACACAGACTCGTTGGAACGGGATGGTTTTCCCACCGGAGCGGGAACGCGGACCCATCAAATCATGGGGAAGAGGGAGAGATGGAGGGTCCGCTTGGCGGACCCACCAAAAGAGGCGGGGAAGGGCGGGATCACTATCTTATCGAAAGGATAGTGATCTCGTCCAAAAAGACAAGGGGAAAAAAGGACAATTTAATTAATTAGATTAATTAAATCAAGGGGAAAGACAAAAAAATTAATTAATTAAATTAATTAAATAGGAGGTATGTGGGAAAAAGATGATAATTAATTAATGAGATTAATTAATTAGGGGAAAAAGGTGATAATTAATTAATTAGGAGAAAAAGGACCAAGGAACTAAGAAGTTGTTTTTGGTTTGATGCGTAGTGGAGTGTGGACATCCTCATGTGCTAAGAGAGATATTATGGTCTCTTGAAACTTGGGGTCAAGCTGAATGTCGTCGACTGGGCACAGATCGAGGGGATCGGGTTGGGATATGTGGCGCGGTTGCCACACAATCGATCACACATGTCAATGTTGATGACATTGATTGAGAGATACACAAGTGAGACCTCTACTTTCTACCTACCGACAGGAGAGATCAACGTGACTCTCAAGGACGTGTAACGAATTCTCAGGTTACCGATACAAGGCACACGATGCATAGCACGAAGGGTCGAGCAGGAAGAGGCCGTGAGACTATTGTTTGGAGTAGATATGCCCCTACATCATAGGCAGTTATCCCTAGAGCGGGCACTGACACTAGCAGCACTTGTGAGGTAGATATATTTCTTTGTGTGTGCACTAGTGAGTAGTTACATCATATCAGATCGCGAAGGTAGATTAGTTATACTCAAGATGATCCCAATAGTGATGGAGGTAATGGATGGCGTATGACCAATAGCCTAGGGGACCTTAGTGCTGATGAAGTTGTACAGGGAGCTCTATGATATTCTCTATCATCCAAGTCAGGGTTTTGGTTATGTCACACTGCTACAGGTGTGGGTGTGGGAGCACATTGTTGTCATGCGACCAATGGGTAGACAAGAGAGGGATGCAGTCAAGCCTATTGCATTCAATTGGCGAGGAGTGTTGAGATACGAGGTCATCGATGATGTTGATCATTGGCAAGTGACGTTCGACAGATTGACAATAGACATGATCACTTGGCGACCGTACATGGGGATTCCAGCATGGCAAGAGGATCCTTGACACATTTTATACATGATGACCACAAGATACATCATTGGTAGATGGGAGCATGTCATCGAGATGTACATGCCAGACCGGGTGCAGAGACAGTTCGGTCAGGTACAGGATGTACCTGGGGCACCACACACATTCCAGCGGGTCACCAAAGAGAGCTCAGTTGAGTTTGGACCCTCGTTGCAAGATAGAGAAGGGATCATAGAATAGTGGAAACGGTTAACTTTGGTATAATGGGATCCATGAGGGGGACCCCCAGAGGCAGGTGTTACAGTAGCCTTCTAGGATTGGTGGGCAGAGGTCAGACCGAAGCGAGTCGGCAGAGCAAGATAGGACAGTATCAGTTGACTAGACGGACAACTGAGACCATGGAAGAGGCCATGACTTGGATGAGGTCTAGATCGGCCGTAGGATGATAGGCTTGGAGGGGATCAGAGGAGAGTATTGGGGAGGGAGACATAGGAGATGAGACAACAACCATGGATGTGAACTCACTACCATAGGCACAGGCAGAGGGATAGGAGGAGGAGGGACAGGGCCAATGCAGGAGTTCATTGAGACCGATTCCCTCCAAGAGAGCCAAGAGGGAGTAGAGAGGAGAGGGTTCCACAACATCTCCAAACTTGGAAGCACATGTTCTCTCCCTTGAGGAGGCAGTGGCTAAGCAGAGAGAAAGCTACAAATTGTCACTGCGGAGAGAGACAGCCTACAGAGGGAGAGATAGCATGCATCGGGAGAGAGACACAGTAGAGGGTACTAGGGTACACCTATAGGAAGAGAGGGACATGCTCCTTCAGGAGAGAGACGAAATGATTCTGATGTGGGATGCTTTGGAGTTTTCTAGATGAAGGACAGAGGAGACTGTGACCCGCTACTAGAGGGAGAGGGATGAGGCCGAGAGACAAGCAGGACTGAGCAGCAGAGGAGGGGGGAGATAGTGGTAGGGATTCTAGAGAGACAAATGGTTAAGATAGAGGCCTTATCTCATCAGGAAGGATGGTACAGGGCCAGGTATGAGTAGGCAATACCAGCAGATCAGAGGTGATTTTATATTGAGATACCTATATAAGGGATCATTCCTAATTCATTTCGCCATTCATCACCATCATCTCATTATTATCATTTCATTTCAAGAGCAACACTTCAAGGAATGACCTGAGTCTAAGTTGAAACAAGCTATCTCAAGGCATCTTCAATTATGATTTCATGATAGATTTTATCATGATTTATCATGTTATTACATCAACAATGGAAGACTTATCCTAAGATAATTGCACCATCAATTGAAGGGATAATCATTTAAATCAAGCATTACCATTCAAGCATTTCTATTTCAAAATCTAGCCTCTTCCCTCTCAATGCATGCTTTCCATTTTAATTTTAATTATAGGTTTAATTTCAAACCCAGGCAAACCCCTATCAACAACACCATTTTTCTCCTTTTTATGTGCAGGTGACATGATCTGAAGATACAATTGCAGATTTAGGAAGAGCAAAAAGAGACATCTAGGTTCAGCCTTTGTAGAGGCAAAAAGTGTAGGACAAGATGGCCCCAAGAACCTTCGTCTAACACTTTTTTGATAAAACTTCAAGAAAGCAATCATAACATCCTAATCCCAGAAACATATTTTTTCCTAGCATTAGAGACTCCAAGACAAGGGCATTTTTCCTAGACAGCCCAAAACACCTATGTCCTATGAGCTAGTGTTTAAGCTATAGACATAGGTCCCTCTCTATGTCCTTTTCTAGATTTGTGCTTTATGTTTGCATAATTGATTTGAAATTGCCTATGCATGTTAATTCTTGTTATATTCACATTATTAACCCTAGATCTTTCATTCAATTCACTTCTTTTTCATAGCTCATTTAAACTAAATCAAGGAGTACTGAATTCACCTTGTGCTCATACCTTTCCTAATAAGTTTGAGTTTGAGCCTATTGAGTTCATTCTCCTTCTAATGTAATCATTGTGAAATAGGTTTAGTTCCTAGTTTTCTTGCATAAACTTGTGAACCCTTTTTCACCCATTACAAGGGGTATCAAAAGTTATGAAATGAAAAAGGTGCGGATAATGTTGTCATAGGAGAGACATTAGAATTTGGTCATCTTGAAAACAAACATCATTAGATTGAACTATGATTGACTGACCAAAATGGCACATGTATCTTCATTCCTCGTCGTATCTTGTTTCCCATGGTCCAAATGTTATTTTCAAGCCACTAATGTTCTCGGATTTTGACTATGTTGTCATTAAATTCTACATACTTGATGAATTTAGAACTTCTCTTGAATACTTATAATAACTCTCATAAATTACTTTAAAGTTATGCATCTCATCCAAAAAATAATTCAATTGACTCCTGCTCAATTCTCCATCCTTGTATACCAAAGTAGTGTCCTTTGACATGGAAGAGATAAATTATGATTTTCATTGGTCAAGTGTCTTTGCTTTTCCTTGCTCATCCTTTATAGTTGGCAACACTACGCTCAAATTTGATGAAATTATTTTATTTTTCTCAAGTTGCTTCTCAAGTTTCCTCATGTATGCAACTATTTTTTCAATCAATAGAACATTATCATATATAATTTGAGGCTTTGGTGGCTTATCGTCATCAAATTTTTCTTTCTTTATCATATCTCTTAGAGCTTGTGTTATAGGAAGCCACCATTTTTTTTGGCTTCAATTTTTCTACATGATGCTCAAATTTGATTTTTGCACCCACAAGGTCACAATAGCCTTTGTATGCTCCATCAATCCTCAAATTGATTTTAGTGAACCTGTGATCAACTAGGCTAGTGACAATCTTATTAATAGCTTGTAGCTTTAACTCCTTTTCTTTTTCAAACTCTTATTTCAAGTTCTTTATCTCATTTAGCAATGCTTCCCCATCTAATGCAAACTCTAGCATTGAAGTTGAAGGATCTAACACAATTGTTGTTGGAGCACTTTACAAAATCTAGATTTCATTCTTCAATTCATTATTCTTTACTACCTATTGCATGCATTTTTCTTTCGAGGATTCATGATATGCATAAAGTTCATCAATTGGCTTTTTACTAAAAATTACAGTATTAACAACTAGGTATGCAGCCTCTAGAGTGGGGCTATCTGATACTCTCTTTATCAAAGAAATTTCTCTCAAATCCTCAAGATTTTGAGTTGAATCTTGTTTATCAACATTTGGGGCCAGATCCCACATAGAAACAAATTTCATACTGAGGACTAATCACTAATCCAAAGAAGTCCTTATCAAATTCTTCTTCCAAAGAATATATTTGTCTCTTTTATTTCCTCGCTATATGGAAGGCCGAAGCAGTGCAAATATCCCAATGCAGAAGTAAAATAATTCCAACCTCCCTAAACATCTAGTTTCCTTCCTCAGGTGTAATGTTGTCAACTCTAAAATCAAATTCATTTAGAATCTCCTTCCCAATCCTATCTTACTCTTTTGGCGAAGCCTTGTTTCTTTCTTTTGTCACCCTTTTTTGATATTCATCTCTTTTCCTAGACAAAGCAAAATCTTTTGAACTCTTGATTTCACATTATCATCATTATCAAGGAGTTGATTCCAATTCAATGAACTTATATCATTGTAGAGTCATAAAATTGTGACCCTAGCAATTTTTTACTGCATTAGGGTCCTCACGCATGTGAACTCGAATCCTATAGCCTGATCAGAGACCAAAGACTACTCGACTTGTGGAAATAGCTTCTTCCTTGGCCTCTGCATCACTTTGTCTGCACTCTGCCCTAGAGAAAGGGATGGGACAAGGGCGTGGCACCCCTATCCCCTGTAGGATAGGGGTGTGGTGCCCTTGTCCTCCCAGGACAAGGTCATGGTGCCCCTATCCCTGCCCTATTTTGGGGCAGGACCTTCCTAGAGCATGCATTATGGGTTGTGCAATGAGTGGTAAAACTCTCCCGATGTTAACACGTGATGAAATTCAAATCCATCAAACACGTATTTAAGGGGAATTCATCCTCTCATTTGCATAAGTTGGATAATTTGAGGTTGGACAAGATTGGAGTATGTACAAGTGATCAAGCATTCAAGAGCATTCAAGCATTCTTTTCCAGCATTGAGCATTCTCAAGTCTCCCTTCAAGGCTAGGTGTTGCATTCAAGTCAAGGATTCAACCATTGAAGAGGAGAATGATTTCAACATTCAATTGCACACAACCATTTCTATCAACATTGCTACCACAACCTCCCTTGAGGTGATTTACAATTCAATCTTTCATTTACATCTACTTGCAAGTACTTTCTTTCATTACTTGGTTAATTCTAGAATTGGGGTTTGACCTAAAGGCAAACCCCCAATCCCAACCCATTTTCCTCTCTTTTCTATGTGTAGGTTGTAGGTGTACAACTATACTTTCAGATTCAGACTTCATTTGTAGAGATGGAAAAACTCTTTTCGTTTTGCAGATTTTTCGAAGGACCGTGTACATCCCCATCACGGTCCAAGAAAATTTTCCTCAAATTTGCAGGGTGACTTCATCTTGACATTTTATTTCCAGATCCAGGTGCACAGCTTCATCCCATATTTCGATCTCAAGTTATAATTGATTCTTTGTCACTTGTGCACTACATAATTCAATCAATTCATTTCCATTTCAAACAAGGAAGAGGGGATCAACTTAACATTCCCAATTCATTTAGAATTCAATCTACCATCTTTGTGTGGAGAGATTGAATCTAGTGAATTATCATCTCCTTCTTCCTAATGTAATGGTGAAAAGTGCTTGAAGGATAATCAATAGCGAAACTCTCATCTCTCTTTGAGGGAAAGGGTAGTCTTTCTTCTTAATCTATCATTCACCATTTTCCCACCATTACATTTTGGTGAACCCGACATCTTACATGCTTTCCTTTGAACACAATTTCATATTTTTCATTTACAAGTTTCAACTTTCTGCAAACTTAGTGGTTAATTCATTAAAAACCCTAGTTTTTCAAATCAAAATTGAACTTGTGATTTGTAAAAATTGCTTGTGGTTACCTTAGATATGAAAATTGTTTTGATTGTCAAATTTAATTTCCTCATTGTCTTTTTCAATTTACAAAATTAAGAGGTTACTTGTTAAAACTCTAATTTTCAAAAATCATCTTGAACTTGTGCAAAAAATGGATTTCCATTTAATTTTCAGATTTTTGATTGTTCTCATATTTGTCTAAAATCCTACAATTCAAAATTTTTAATTTCCCCCCTTTTTTCCCAAATTCAAATTTCAAAATTGAGTGGTTAGGTCATCAAACCCTAATTTTTAAAATTATTTGGATTTTGTGTGAATTTCAAATCGATTTCAATTACATTCATATTTCTAAACATTTTCCAAGGTGTTCCTATCCATAAGGTTTGACCCTTTTCAAAATTGCACTTCAATTCCTCTTTTTCTTCAAAACCCTAATAGGGTCCTATTTTCACATGTGTGCCTTCATTTCGCCCATCTAAAAATTGTAAAATTCACCAAGGGTTAGCTTTAAAATCATTGTAATATCCATCCCTGAAAATTTCAAAAAAAGTTGGTCGGACCATGTGCGTTCCCGCCACGGTCCTCGACTTTTTTTCTGAATTTTCGGGAGACTGTTATGACTGTATTTAATAGCCTAAATCCAAAGGATTGGCTGATTTTATCTATTTTTTATCCCTCTAGAATCAGAAATACCTTCAAAATTCAACATTGCAACTTTCAAGAAAAATTTTAGAATTAAGAGGTTAGTTATAATTTTAAAATTAAATGGTATTCCCTTGGCCCTAATTTTAAAATTTCAATTTCCTTTCATTTTTGGAAATTGTGTCATCCCCTTCTCTCAACAAAGTTCAAATTGTGCAATCATTATTTTCTTGAAGTTTGCATTACTTAATTTTGAAAGCTTTGTTCTACAATTCAAAATTCAAATTTTCCCTCTAGTGCATGAGTTTTACCACTATTTGTCCTACCTATCCTATCCCCGTTAGACAAAACATTAGAATTAAGGCTTCCCAAGGTTTAATTACCGAGGAGATGGAGCCTAGTTTGGGTGACTTCTTTAATAAGGATCATGCTAATTCTTCCCATCCTAATCATGTGCCTATTCACCCCATTGATGGATCCCACGATGAAGAAGAAGCTTTAACTAGGGTTTCTTTAGATCAACTTTCTACATTGGACAATCAATTTGATAGCTTTCAACAATGAATGTCCCAAGAATACCCTAATAGTGAAGCTCTTCCATTAATTAAAGGTCTTAACGCATGCTTCAAAGTGATAAGAATGGAATTGATATATTGTGTGGCATTGCACATATTGTTGATTCTAATGTCATGCCTATCAAGAGTTGTGCTGAAACCCTAGGTTACTCACAACCTTCAATACAAGTCAATTCTTCTATTCCTTTGACTACTCCTATGACTAGTATTCCTACTTTCACATCCAACATCATGGATACTTCAACTCAAAATGTCATTCCTACAATCATAGGTCATGGGGGAAATCCCTCTTCTTCATTTAATCATCCATCATTACCTATGACTTCTATGAATGTTCCTATTATTCCTCAAACAAACAGTATGACACAAGGGGACAATTCCTTCAACAACTTTATTCCTCCTTTAAGTGTCCCTTTTCCTACCCAATCATCACCTATGTATACTTATCATAATGTCCCACCACCATATTCTCGGTCCATGCTTTCTTTCAATAACATCACACCACCTTCTCAATCACCTATGTCTAACATCAATTCTTCCACCAAAATGACAATCAACAATCTTGCTCAAAACATGTCTTCCTTATAATAACAAATTGCTTCCATGAGTCAATCCAAGTTTAGTGTGCCCACCTTTGATGTTGCAAGCCCACTTTCTCTTGAGATTATGAAAGTCGTGCCACCTAAACATGTGGAGATCCCTCAATTGGAACTTTATAATGGAAAAGGTGATCCTCTTACGCATGTCAAAACATTTCAAACCTTGTGTACTGATATTGCCTATGATCAAAGATTGCTTGCAAAATTGTTTACAAGAACCCTACGAGATAAGGCTTTACAATGGTATTGCTCTCTGCCTACTTATTCTATCACTTCTTTTCAACAACTAGCAAATGCTTTCATCCAACAATTTCAAAACAATATTGGTCCTAAAATCACTTTGACTGATTTAATGCATTGTAAACAAGGTGTTAAAGAAAAAGTGATTGATTTCATTGGTAGATATAAGAATTTGTATGCTCAAATTTCTTTTCATGTTCCTGATAATGATATTCAAAGAATTTTCATATCAGAGAAAAGCTTCGTTTGTCCAAGTTTACTTTCTTTCTGCAGCTGTGTGCAACACTCTATAATTATCAACTGGTTGTGAGTCAAATGGAGAAATCCACTCCTATGGCTCTGAGTGATAAGGGGGAGAGTGTTCAACAATCATTTGTGAAGTTCAAACCAACAAAAAGTTTCATCAAATTAAATGATCCAATCAACAATAACCATGTGGATGCTACAACAGGTGTGCCTTCTATTTCTAAATTTTTCCAAAGAGAAAGATAGTTCAGTCCTTTGAATGAATATTTACATAGTATTATGTCTTAGTTGTTGCATACAAATGTTATCAAACTTCCTCCTATAAAACAAATTGATCCTTCCAAACTTGCATCTCCTCATTTTGATAACAATTCCTTTTGCCAATTTCATCGTTAGCCTGGTCATGATACTGAAAAATGTTTTGCATTGAAAAATAAGGTTCGGGACTTGATTGATAATAATAATATATTTGTGGTAGGTGTGAATTATAAAGGGAATAAATAAATTTCTCCTCCTAATCAAAATCTTAAGATTTTCACTGATCCCTTGCCATCTCATACCTCTAACGTTATTGAGATTGTGCCTACTTCTCTTACTTCTGAAGAATTCACCTCTATGAATCCAAACTTGGTTAATATGGTAGAAAAACAAGATACACCTAAGGATCCTTGTATTACATTTGATCCTAGTGAGACCATTAGAGTACCTGATGGCCCTTTATACATAGTTGTGAAGGTTAAGGATATCCCTTGTCGTGGTGCCTTGATTGATCCCTCTTGTGTGGTTAATGTCATAATTGGAGATTATCTTTTCACTTTACGATTGTATAAGCCAATACATGATGCTTCTAATATGATTGTGAAGTAATTTGATGGCTTCTCTTATCCTACCAATGGTTCTATCACCCTTCCTGTTGAGGTTCATACTAAATCCATGGATGTTGACTTTGTTATCATACCTTCTTATGAGCAATTCCGTGTGAAGTTTGGCTATCCTTGGCTATCTTCCATGAAGGCTATTGCTTCTCCACTCCACAAGTGTCTTAAATTTCCTCATGATGGAGAAATCATAACTGTGAACCATAGTTTATTTTGTCCATCCGAAAGAAGCCCCGGTGTTATTATTGATCTCTTTTGGCCTAAACAATTTCAATCTCTTCCATCAAGGAGTGATGCTCTTTTTCAGTCTTATAAAAATGGAAGAACGATATGATCTTATCATTAAGTTAACCTAGATTGGCAACACTTTACATTCCTATTATTCTTCAAAATGAGATTCTTCCCCTCTCAGATAGAACTAATCTCCCTCCTAAGGAAAATTGTCCACCTACTCCTATGGATGTGACATTACCTTCTCTTAAGGAGAACAACAATATTCCTCCTAAGGTTAGACCTATACCTCCTCCTCATGATGGACCTAGTCTCCTTCCTACACCTAATATTCCTCCTTTCTATGGCGCAGTTCCACCTTCTTCCTTTTATCGAGAGAAGAGGCTTGCTTCTCCTATTGTTCAACCAAAAAGACCTCAACCTAAACCTTCCACTATCAAGGAGAGAAACATTCCTACTTCTTCAAATCTTCCTCCTCCTTCTCAGCCTTCCACTAAGACTCGATGAAATCATTGTGTAAGAGAACATCGATGAAGATGCCATGTTCGAGCTTGTGAAGCTATCCCTCAAAATAATCAATCTCCTCAGACTCCAACAATTGACATGATTCCCTTTTCTCCTAAGCAAGATGTTCAACCAACATCTCCAAAACATAAGTTGCATAAAACATGTGATGATTTTACTCCTACTCATGTTCTTGCTCCTCTTTCTCTAAACTTTGATGAAGAAATGGGTGAAAATGTTATTCATAATGGCAATACAACTCCTAAAGCTTATGATAGTGAATTATCTCATTGTGGGTAGGTTCTCGCCATGGTTTTTCCCTTAACCAAGTTTTCCACGTCAAAAATCTAGGTGTTATGTGTTTTATTGCTGTGGTGATGCTTTATACTTCCATTGTCAATAATCAGATCTGAATTTAAGTTTGAGTTGTGTAGAGTTTGTGAGCAAACTGATTTCCCCCCCTCTCAGTTTGTTGCATTGTTGCCAACAATTGGTATCAGAGCTAGATCCTTTAGAAGAAGCTTGACTTCTTGAGGTGATTCGGGATGCCAACCTTTTCTTTTAAGAAGGATAGTCCAAGATTTGATGGAATGAATTACACTCTCTAGAAGAACTGGGTGGAATGTCATTTGAGATTCATCGGTGAAGACAATTGGAAGATTACTAAGAATGTGTACCATGCTCCTATGAATAGTCCTACCACTCCATATGAGATAATGGAAGCTGAATTCAATATTAGAGATAAGGAAGCATTGTTGAGTGCCTTGTCTAATTCTGAGATGACTAATGTGATGGATTTGCAGGTTGCTCATGAGATGTGGAAGAAGCTAGAGACTTTGTATGAAGGTGACAGCCATGTGAAAGTTGCTAAGTTGCAGAGCTCTAAGGGAAAGTATGAAATGTTGAAGATGGGCGAAGATGAGAACATTACTTCTTTATATAGAAAGTAAATGAGCTGGTGTTGAACATCAGATGTGCTGGTGGAGTATTGGAAGAATCTGAGATTGTGGCTAAAGTGTTGAGATCCTTGCCTCCTGCTTACAAGCACAAGGGGCTACTGCTATTGAAGAGGTGCAGGTCAGACCTTTAGGTTCTTGGGTGTAGTTTGGGTTCATAGCCCCAAACTACAAAACTAAAAAGAGGCGTAGGTCGGACCTTTAGGTCCGAACTACACTTCTTGGGTAAAAATCAAAACCAGGTGTAGGTCGAACTTATAAGTCCGTCATACACCTCAAAAAGAGAATCATAGTGTAAGGTGGGTTTGTGACCCTGCCATACATTTGAAAAGGGAAAAACTCAAAATAAGGTGTAAGGCGGGTTTGTAAACCTACCATACACAATAGCAACAAAAGATAGTGTAAGGTGGGTTCGCAAACCTGCCATACACTTAGGTTATGGACGTGATGATTGGTGAGGTGCAGGGTGGGGTCGTAGACCCACCATGCACCAAGTAAAGGTTTTTTGGTGGATGGCGGGCCTACGACCCTACCCTACACCAAACATAAAGGAATAAAAAGGAGGTGGAGTGCGGGTTGGTGAACCTGAAGTCCACCACAGTTTGGTGTAGTTTGGGTTCACGAACCTAAACTCCACCACAATTTGGTGTAGTTCAGGTTCATGAACCTAAACTCCACCATGATATGAGTAGTTTGAAACACTATAAAAACAAACATTTTGGACAATGATGGGTGTCGTTTGAGTATATTGACCTGAGCAACACCATAGACATGGTTTGTTTGCGTCGATAAACTCGAACGACACTATGAATAGGGGATATTGTCAATTCAATAAAAAGAAATGCATTTGGTCATATCATTTGGAAAATAAAAATGATCAAGAATCAAGGATTTCAAAAGCTGATAAGATGCATCAAGGAAGAACAAAAGGTAAAAAGGAAAACTTACCTGAAAAATAAGGAAATCTCTACAAAATCTGAAATGAATTCTCTCCTCATCGATTTCAGCTTGGCTTTGAAATAAAAAATCAAAGTCAAAATGCAAAGGAAACCAATTTAAAACCAAGTGAAAGACTCCAAATCGAACTACAAAGGGGCACATTTAATAACTCAAAGTGTCATGAATACATGCAAATCAAGTTTGTAAACTTGATTTGCACTTGTCAAGGTGAATTTTGGGTTTACAAACTTGATTTGCATCTTGGGGAAAAAAAAAAGTGACAAAGAGGTGTAAATCGGGTTTATAAACCCGATTTACACCAAGACTTCTCATTTGATACAAATTGGGCTTATGAGCCCAATTTACACCTAAAATTCACACTTAGTGAAGAAAGGGAAAACCAAGTGACAATCACGCTTGTGATGATGATTCAAATGTCTTGAAAAGCATGCATAAAGATAAAAATCCACAAATAGGCCAAAAAATTGTGGGGTTGCCTCAATTTTACCCAATGTTAAAATTGAGGATAACATACTGGTAGGCTTTCATGTATCCTTTCTACTAGTGTAGCCTCATGTGAGCCTCATAAATTGTAACCCTATACAATTTACACCACTTTTTGTGCCCCTGTATTGGTGTAACCCATTTTAGCTCTCAACCAAACCTATTTCCATCATTTTACCTTAAAATTGATGTCATATGTCTACATTGTGCTCTGAAGCCCCGCGTCGGGCTATGTGCACCTTACCCTTGACCTGTTCACCTTGTTTTGGATGGACAAGGGTGCTTGGGACACCCTTATCCTAGACAATGGCACCTAGGGCACCCTTTCCCCCAAAAATGGGCCCAAATTTGAATATCCTGATGCATCCTTCCCACAAATCGGCTCCTAATCACAATACCTCAATTTGACCATGTTGGTGTAAATAATTATTCATGTTGGATATTATTACACCTTACTTAAGTTTACTTGGATAATGCATTTTATAGTAGTTTGGATATGAGACACTTGGGTGTTTGTGCCACATTGGGATAGTGTGTGTAGGAGAATTTCTACCTTTTGTGGTCTTGTTACTACTTTATCATATCCACTTATTGTGGAGTGATAATTCCACCTTCGGTGGGTGATCCACCTCATGCGGAATATTTTATTGTTTCTCCTACCTACCACACTTATTTCCTACCTACCCTTGTTTCTTATTGAGCCACATGTCATGTTTGTGTGCTCACATATCCATATAGCCTTTCTTATATATGCAGGCTCATATTCATTGTATGAATAACTATTGATCTATTGATCATTTATCTATTGATGAGAATACAGTTTATTCTTGTCCTATATTTTGTCTCTTTATTTTATACATTTCATTGTGCTCTTAATCTTGGAAAAATCTCACAGACCATTATAGGTCGACCTAATTAGGGAAATACCTTGAGAATGCTATATAAGAGCATTCTTCCTATTCATTTTGATCATCATAACACATCTACACCTTTCATCATCAAGCACTCCAATCCACAAGCATTTATTGAGCATCAAGGCGACGTTTCATCCCACCATATCCTTCAAGCATTCTTCAAGATATATACATCATGGAACATCAAATTACAAGCACATGTTTATGATTAGGTCATTCATTTATGTCTTGTCATGTCATGTTATTCCATCAACAACTATGATCACATTCAAAGAGCATTGCATCATCAACCTTCAATAATCTACAACAAATCTGAGATAATATTCAACATTTTACTTTAGTATTTCAATTCAATTTCAAGGGTCAATTCCAAACCTAGGGTTTGAAATAGGCAAACCTCTATTCCCAGCATCCTTCTCTCTTTTGCAATAGTAGGTGACGTGTTAAAAGGTTATAATTATATAATTAACCAGAGTAGACAGAGACGATCAGATCCAACTTTTGCAAGAGGAAAAAGTAGAGGACAAGGTCACCCCATACACCTATGTCCGATATGTTTTTGGGAAAACTTTTGGGATAGATTTTGAGCGACATTTTAGTCCAAAAAAGGTTTTTTGTTGTTTTCATCTGATATTGTGAGCACGGGGTCACCTAAATCACCATTGTCACGCATTTTTAGGCTTGGATTCTAGTCATGGGTTCTACTTATCTTTCCCATTCCAGATTTGTGTTTATGTCTGCATATCAAATCTAAAATTACCTGTTCATGTTAATTTACGTCAATTTGCCAGCTTTAATCCCAAATATAGCCTTCACTTTACATCTTTACACTACCCATTTCAACTCAAATAAAGAGACGACTTGAAATCAATCAATATTCATCCTTTGGAAGTGAATCTATTGATTTCATTTGCCTTTAATGTAATTGAGTCGAGAAAAAAAGTTCATTCCTTGTTTACATAACTAGAATAGTGAATACCCTATTTTCACTCACATTACATTTTGGTGAACTCGACACTTTTAACATTTTACATATTTCTGATTGGGTGTTTTTAGATCTGATTTTTCATAATGAAATTCATAAAATTTAATTGGTTTGCTAGTTCAGATCTGATTATATTTCTCATTAGTTACTTTTATCAAAATCATGTGTTGAATAATAGCTTCTTTCACTTCATGTTGCTTGCATTCATTCATATAACACAAATGTATTACATCATGAGGGTTTCAAAGATTTTTCTTACATTCAAGGCATTCCTCAAAGATTTTGATAAATATTTAATGTTACTATATGATGATATTTTTAAAGAAGTTAATGAAATATTTAGATTTCACAAAATCTTTTATAGATGTTTCAAATGAAACCCTAGCTAATCTTAGAGATGATATTGAAAGGAATCGTACTTGTACCTCTCCTAGGGTATCTTTTATTCATGATGAAAGAATCACTCCTACCAATGATCTTTCTAATAGAGATGCGACATTGAAGAGTTACATTGAACCATCCTCTTCTCACAAGGATACTTCGATGCAAGAGGGAAAAGGTAAACATGTTAATCTTAGTACATCTATTCCTCTAGATCCTCCTTATTCTCCTAGAGCTTATCTTAATCACCAACATATTTTGAGGCAAGATGATGACTGTAGACACCTAAATTTGATTAATTTGATTAATTGAATTTGGCTATCCTGAAGACCTTTAATTAAATAATTGTGTATTATTTAATTAATCAGTGTCCCTTGTTTTATCTAATTAATCACACAGATTATGCTATAGTCATTCTTTAGTTAATTATTTGATAATCATAAACCAATTAATTAATTAAAATTGATCCCTTCTTCTATTAAATATATCAAATGCATAATTTGATTATTTAATTCATTTTGTCCTTTCCTCCTAATTTCCCTTATTGAATTAATTAATTGTATTTCCCCTACATGTTTCCCAATGCTAACCCTCATCTAACCCTTCCTCTAAACCTAACCCACCTAGATAACCATAGGTTTTAGTCAACCTTATCGTCTTTCCCTCCCCATATGTGTGCACATTCCAAAATATCTTAAATATCCTAATATTTGGGGAAATATCTTCATGTTTGGAAATGATTCCCCTTTTAATTAATTATTTGAGAATTATTAATCATTTAATTAAGTAAATCCACCTCCTTCTTCTATTAAATAAATCAAATACATAATTTTACTATTTAATTCATCTTTTGTCCCTTTCCTCCTTTTTCCCATTATTTAATTAATTCTTATTCTCCCACATGTTTGCTAACTCTAACCCTCCTCTAACCCTCATCTAACCCTTCCTCTAAAACCTTACTCATTGGCTAATCATAGGTTTTAGTCAACCTCATCCTCTTTCCCTCCCCATATGTATGCACATTTCTAAGATATCTTGAATATCCTAATATATGGGGAAATGTTTTAGAATCTTGGGAAATTTCCTAAATTTGGAGAAAATATCTCAAATATCCTAATATTTGGGAATATCTTTATTTTGGAATAGAACCTTTCTATTTGAGTGTCTTTGTCCCAAATAGGCATGTGTCCTCAAGGACACTTGTCATTATTTTCCATGACACTTGCCCTTCTCAAGGACACTTGTCATTTCCATCCATGAATTATGTTGATATTTGGAAGTATCTTCATATTTGGAATGGAACCTTCTTATTTGGGTGTCTCTCTCCCAAATAGGAATGTGTTCTCAAGGACACTTGTCATTCTTTTCCACAACACTTGCCCTTCTCAAGGACACTTGTCATTTGCATCCATGACACTTGCCCTTCTCAAGGATGAGTGTCTCATTTTCATGGCTCTTCTTCTCCCATATTGGCCTATTTAATCCCCTCATTTTCCTTCACAATCCATCCACTTTCATGCTATCATACCATTATTGTACCAATTTAATTACTCACGTCCATACACTTTGCATCCAATTTAGCTTAGTTTTTTGGCATATCCAACCATCCTAGAGCACATTCAAGCACCCTTGGAAGCATAGATTGAGCACATATTTGTTGGCAACAATGCAGCAAACTAAGAGGGGGGGTGAATCAGTTTGCACAAAAATTTACTGCAACTTAAACCACAAAACAGATCTGATAATTAGCAGTTAAAGCACGAAAAAACACCACATCAATAACACACATAACACAAATATTTTTGATGTGGAAAACCCGGTTAAGGGAAAAACCACAATGGGAACCTACCCACAATGAGATAATACCATGTTAGGAGTAAACATAAATATTACAATGGGGAATGCACATGCATTTAGGCACACTGCCTAGAGATCACTGCTCAAAATAAGAAACCTAGAAAGGCTACTACCTTAAGAGAATGCTCACTTCCTTACAGGAAGTCTCACCGACTTACAAAAACATTCAAACTACAATCCGAATCACATGAACTGTGAAAGTAGCATCTCCATATGCTTGAGTACAGTTCTGGTTAAGCACACAATCTGCTCTGCAACACTTCTCTTCTCCTTCACACTTCCGAAAGATCAAATCACTTGTTCACACATACAACTTGATCATACACTCACAGATACAATGCAGACATACATCTTGCATGATTATTACATTTATTTATACAAACCGTCAACCTCAATTTCAAGGTCGGCTAAACCCTCAATACAAGTTACAAAATAATATCCTCGCACGCTATAATAATACATGCACACCAAAACAATGTCAGCTAAGACATAGTCTGGAGCCAAATCAATACCGCAAACATGCAACACCTCCAACAATTATGCCTCGATCATCTGCAACATGCTACAACCACCAAGAATATCACATAACATTAAGAACGTCACCGGATAAGGAAACTCTTCAATAACACGCACAATAATCAATGAAGACCACCAATATGCATAGAACATGATCTAGAGACATTCATAAGCAATGTGAATTGCATCACAACAACCGTAACAACTCAGAGTATCAGAATCAACATCATCTCTCTACCGAAGCTCAAGAACATCAACATAATTGATTATCAACTTGAAAGATTTGCTTGTGGATTTCTAAATCATGAACCAGTCAAACTAAGGACACACATCAATCTCTAGAACATATCCCATACATCCACAACTAAAGATATAGCAATTCCAGAGCAATATGGAGCACAATCCATAATACCGAATAACATGAACAACTGAATAACATCCCCAATACCGGATCTCATAAATTGATCATAAGATCATGCAGACCTCTACAAATGGGAATGAAATATCTATAGACAACATACCAGAAACCCTTTAAACCGCATCAACTCAACTGCAATACACAAGCTAAACCAACTCATCCAATCAAAACTGCAATACTAGAATACAAAGAACAAAACTTTCCAACAATCTCCTTATCAACAATCTCCACATATGTTGACATCAATGACTATATATCAACCAATATCCAAAAATATCCCTCTTTGGCATTGATGGCAACATGTGAATGTGAAAAACAATCAATGCAAAGAAAGAAATCAACTCACAACAATCTCCCTCAAAAGAATGAGGATTAGCTCCCCCTCAGACAAACAACTAAAATCTCAAAATGCTCTAATCTCTTACATAGATTTTCACATTCTTCTCTCCCCCTTTGACATCAATGACAAAGGCTCATGAATCACAATTTTATCCCTCTGAATTATCTTCACAAATCTGAACATCTAAACCACCAACACTGACTACTCCCCCTGAGTAGCAGTTGCACTCATCAATCCGAAGCATAAGATATCTCTGTGAAGTTCACCAGACAAATACAAATCCATGCACCTTAGTTCTTATTAGGAGGGGCAATCACCCCTAACTTCCCTCTGAGATACTCAAAAGTATCTTTAAGCAAAGGCTTTGTAAAGATATCTACAATATGTTCCTTTGTAGATACATACTCCAATCTCACTTCTTTCTCATTCACCTTCTCTCTCTATAAATGAAACTTGATTGATATATGCTTTGTCTTGGAATGCAACACCAGATTATTTGAGATATTGATAGCACTTGAATTGTCACAGTATATAGCAATAGGCTCATCATAAATAACTCCTATGTCCCTCAACATCTGTTTCATCCAAATTACCTAAGTACAATTGCTAGTAGAAGAAATGTAATCAACTTCTACAGTAGGTAGGGAAATAGAATTTTACTTCTTACTTGCCCAAGAGACCAACTTCTTTCCCAAAAAGAATGCACCACCTATAGTACTTTTTCGGTCATCAACATCAC
Source organism: Cryptomeria japonica (assembly GCF_030272615.1). Lineage (NCBI taxonomy): Eukaryota > Viridiplantae > Streptophyta > Pinopsida > Cupressales > Cupressaceae > Cryptomeria > Cryptomeria japonica. The sequence continues at coordinate 716,390,231 of NC_081412.1, forward strand.
CTACCCAATCAACATTTGTAAAAGCACTCAAAGTAAATTCATCATTCTTAGAATACCACAAACCAAAATCATTTGTCCCTTTCAAATATCTAAATATCTTTTTTATAACAATAAAATGAGATTCCTTAGGATCATCTTGAAATCTAGCAACATGACACACAACATTCATTATATCAGGTCTAGTCTAAGTCAAATACAACAAACCACCAATCATAGATCTATATCTAGTCTGATTAGCTTTTGGAGAGTCATCATCTTTTGTCAGCTTACATACGGTCACAATAGGTGTATCGACAGGTTTAGAGTCTTCAAGACCAAATTTCTTCAACAATTCCTTCTCATATTTAGACTAAAATATAAAAATACCTTTGTCCAACTGAGTAATTTGCACTCACCAATCATAGACATCTCAAATTTATTATGCATTTCTTCAGCAAATTTCTTACATAGGCAATCATTTCCTCCAAAGATAATGTCATCAACAAAAAAAATCAACAATCAAGATAATATTTTGATCAATCTTGAAATAAAAATTACTGTCAGTGGTACCTTTATTGAATCCAAGCTTCATCAAATACTTATCCAATTTGCTATACTAGGCTCTAGGGGCTTGCTTCAATCCATACAATGTTTTCTTCAACCGGCAAACCATGTCCTTTTCATCTGTCAGCTAAAATCCATCTGGTTGCTCAATATAGACTTCTTTCAATTCACCATTATGAAAGGTTGATTTGGCATCCATTTGATAAACCTTGAAATATTTGTGAGCAGCATAGGCAAGAAATAATCTAACAGTTTCAATTCTAGCTACCGGAGCAAAGGTCTCCTCATAGTCAATTCCCTCCATTTGAGAATAACCTTTACAAACAAGTCTAGATTTATTTCGAACAACTTCACCCTATTCATTCAGATTTTTCCATAATACCCATTTAGTTCTATTTATATTTTTATCCTTGGATCTAGGAACAAGAATTTGTGTATTATTTTTCTCAATCTAAGTCAATTCTTTTTCCATAGCTTTAATCCAATTTTCATCTTTGCATGCTTCATCAACATTCTTAGGTTCAACTTTACAAATCAAACAAATTTCTTCAGCAAGTCTTCTCCTAGTCATCACATCTTTATTTTTATCACCAATGATCATAATTGGTTAGCAACATAAAGGTCTTTCGTATTCATATATTAATGCATGGGGGGCAAGAATAATGTTTCAATCTTCTCCCTTTTCAAGGATTTCCTTTTCCTTTGTCGAGTTGCATTTTTTTAAAAGTTTGATGTCCTTTCTTTCATATAATTATCCTCCATACAAGTACATGTGTGTCCTTTGTTTGGACTTATTACTTGCTTGAAATGGTATTTCTTATATGAATAATCTCTCCTTAGTTATTACATGCAATCCTTCACTAAGAATTCACTTTTCCTAGCAATAGGGAAGGTGTGTATTCTTAGTTTACTTCCCTTTTCAAAGATATCATCTTTATTAAAGACGTCCTACATTTTGGGGGGTGGATATCTTTAGGCAAATATCTCTTCCTCCTTTCACTATGTATCTCTCAAAAGGATCCCTTTACACTTGTTGCAAGATACGTATTTTATAACTATCTCTTCTTTGCTTTAAAAGAGTTATGTCTCTTTATCTTGGAGTTATGTACTTTATTTCTTAAAGTATATCTCCTTAGTGTTGAAACTGTGTATCCTTGTATCTCATTTCTACCTTTAGACATCAACATAGGGCTATGTTGACATGTAAGGGGGGTGGGTATAGATGCAGCCTCCTTTTTATTTATGTTCAATTTATGTTATGAATTTCCTTGCATACTATGATTTTCTTGGTTATCCTTGTTTGGTTTTTGTGGATTTCCTTGCATACAATGTTTTTCTTGGTTATCCTTTTTCAATTTAGGTTGCAGAATTCCTTGCATGAAATGCTTTGCTTGGTTATCATTGTTCAATTTATGTTGTGGATTTTCCTGTATAATACACTTTTCTTGGTTATCCTTTTCAATTGTTATAAAATTCCTTACATACAATGCTTTGCTTGGTTATCCTCGTTGAGGGTTTCCTTGCATACTATGCTTTATTTGGTTATCCTTCATGTGGTGTCCTAGTAATACCTTTTCAGTTGCTTTCCTTATGATAAGGAACCTTCACTTGGCCAAATATTTCCTTTCAATTTGCATAGATCAATTGCCTTGCAATGAGAAAACTTTTGTTGGCACCCCTTTTGCAGGATGAGTAGAACTAGCACAACACAACTTGCTAGATTATTTTGACTCTTCCTTTATCCTCCCATGGATCACCTAGCATAATATAGCTTGCTAGCTCATGGAACCTATGTTCCTTCCCTCTCTCCCTCTCTCCCTCTCTCCCATGGACCACCTATCATAACATAGCTTGCTAGCCATTGGAATCCATGTTTCCTTTCTCCTTCCACATGAACCCATAGCATAACATACTTTATTAATCATTCGATCATGGTTCATCTCTTGATGCATGCTCTTTCTCTTTTCATGTGACAACTTTTGCTCTTGTAATAATAGTTCAAGAATGATATTAGCGGTTGAGACATTTTGATTATCAAGGTCTCTTCAACAAATTGACTTGGAGCCTTTGTTTTTAGTACCAACTCCTTTTTTTGTGTCTTTTATCTTTGTTTGTCTTTTTGCCTTTTGCTTGTTTTTATCTTGTTTTGTCTGTCCTTTTATATGATTACATGTGAGTTAAGTTCCTAATCTTGGGGCCTTGTTCCCTCAAATTTAGTGATATTTTCTCTCCTTGCTATCTTACTCCCAATTACTCATGTATATTTCTCTTTATTCTACTTTTTGATGAGTATGTGTGTAGGAACATACTCCCAATAAAGTGGGGCTTAAATGTAGGACCGTAAATTATAACCTTGTACAATTTACAACACTTTTTGTGCCCCTACCTTAGTGTGACCCATTTTAGCTCTCATCCAAACCTATTTTTGACCTTTTACCTCAAAATTAATGCCATATGTCTGCATTATGGTTTGATCCCTTGTCTCGGGATATGTGCACCTTTATCCTGAACCTATTCACCATGTTTTGTGTGGACAAGGGCACCTAGGGAACCCTTGTCCTAGAGAAAGGTGCATGGGGTTCCCTTGTACCCCAAAACCAAGCCCACATTTGAATATCCTAGTACACGCTTCTTGCCAGTTGGCTTCCAGTCATGATGCCTCAATTTGATCATTGGAGGTTAGCCTAATATAAGAAATGCCTTGAGAACACTATATAAGATCATTATTACTATTTTTTTTATCATCACAACACATATACATATTTCATCATCAAGCACTCTGATCCTTAAGCATTCATTGAGAATCAAGGCAAATTTTCATCCCACTATATCCTTCAAGAATTCTTCAAGATCTATACATCATGGAGCATCAAATTACATCAATCATCATGCAAACATGTGTTTATGATTAGGTCATTCATTTATGTCTTGTCATGTCATGTTATTGCATTAACACTTGTGATCACATTCAAAGAGCATTGCATCATCAACCTTCAATAATCTACAATAGATCTGAGGTATAATATTCAACATTTTACTTCAATATTTAAACTCACTTGAGTTAATTTCAAACCCCATGGTTTGACCTAGGTAAAACCCTATTCCTAATAGATTTCTCTCTTTTGCAGGTGTACGTTATAGGTTCAAAAGTTGTAATTATAGAATTATGCAAATTACATGGAGACGATCAAATCTAGCTTTTACAGGAGCGAAAAGCAGAGGACAAGGTTGCCCCACATATCTATGTCTGGCAAATTTTTGGTGAAACTTTTTGTATACATTTTGAACATCATTCTAGTCTAAAAAGGGTTTTTGTTGTTCGCATCCAACATTCCAAGGACAAGGCCACCCAGAACACCATTGTCTTGCATTTTTGTGCTCAGATTCCAGTCACAGGTTCTACTCATCTTCCCCATTATAGATCTGTGTTTATTTCTGTATATCAAGTCTAAAACTACTTGATCATCTTACTTTATATCATGTTTTCATCTTTAGTCCTAGATATAGCATTCACTTTACATATTTGCAGTATCCATTTCAACTCAAACAAAGGGACCACATCAATCAACATTCATCCTTTAGAGATGAATCTCTTAATTTCATCCCCCTTTGATGTAATTGAGTTGTGAATATAGGTTTATTCCTTGTTTACATAGCTAGACTAGTGAATAGCCTATTTTCACCCACATTGCAACTAGAAATATTGCAAAGTCAAACTATGTTTTCACCATTTAATCTTGTATGTCAGTAGCCATACACATTAAAGGAATTAGCATCCAATGCATAGCATCATGGTCCAAAATTTGGTACAGAGTATAGTATGTTTTTATAAAATAATCTTCAAAATTGTCAAAGGCAAAAGGTTCATTTTCAAGCTTCTAGATTGGGATGATTGACCTCTCACGACCCTTGATTTTGAACTTAGGAATCGCTACACTTCTATATGGATATATATGCACCTTTTAATTCTCTTAAAACTTTTTAAGCGTGTTTGGCTTCAATGTTGCTTTATCCAAGTAAAAAATCTTTGTAATTTCCAATTTGAACAAACTGATCATCCCCTGGCGAGTAGCTATTAGTACACTTCTCTTTCCAACATCATATCTTTGTTCTACAACCCTCATGAAATCAAAACCTACAAAAACATTGGGCATTGCTAATTTTCTCGTCTCCAAAATCTATGCATTTCTCATTGGAAATTTCACATTTGTATTGGTACCAGTGCTCAAATAGGCTCCATCCTACCTCTAACAATTTTGCATCCCTCACACCAGCCAAATCATCTAGAAATCTACTTTTGCACCCTCATGACTAATCAATCACAAAGGCACTCTTTATCCCTCCACTTTTCTTGAAAAAAAATCATCCAACCTCTGGGAAGATCCAAAAGATGACGCTTTCTTGTTGATTTTCTCTATTAAAGTGTGAACTAGGGTTTCGAACTTTGTAACCTCATTTTTTTATTCAACAAGCTAAGAGTTCAATTTTGCTTCTTAAATTCACTTAGAATTTACACAACTCAAAATTTTGAACATAAACCTAAAAAGAGTTAAGGAATTAGCTCAACTTATTGTTCAAACTGAGCTCTCTTCAACTTTCATCTACAAACCCTAATTTCCTCTACAATTTTCTTTAGAGATCAATTTAGCAAATGACAATAGGTGCAATGAATTATGGTGAGCATAACAGCCTGGATTGTATATTTATTTGCCAACAATAGTTTGAAATATGACCAACTCTAGTCATTTCATCATTACTACATGTTATGTTTGAATTGCATATGAATTAGTCATTCTCCAAGTTTGAATGGGAGTCATCAATTTCAAAGGATCACGAAAAGTTGAACGGCTGGGATTAAAAGATTTTATTTGAAATATCCTTTAACATGCTCACAAGATTCTTGAAAATGAGCACCTTGCAAATCAACACTTACTTTTCAATGGATAGCCATGTGTCATCATATCGTCAGGGTTCAAGAGGCTAAAAGAGGTAGAAACTTTAAACCTAGGGAAAGGCAAAGTAGTCATCAGAGTTGAAGAGCCCAAGGGTGCCACAAAAAAGAGGAAACTCTTAATGAAGCTCAATTTTTTGGCTCTAAACACTATTAACATGGAGGATGTTAGGTTTGGAAATAGGGAAAAATTCTCCCATAGAACACCCCTTGAGCCTACGCTCATCTTCAAAAAAAAAGAAAAAAAGGACATCCTTACTTTCAAAGCAGAGGATTTTCTCACAGATATGATATGTGACCTAGGAGAAAACCAAGGGCTTCTGAAGAAGAATAAAAAAGAGGCAGATCAAGTACCCCATATTGATTTTGTATTAGATGAAGATTTTCATTTGGCCTTATTGGAAGATGAAGCGTTATTGGAGGAAGAGTGGACATTTTTCTTTGGACAACCAATGGATCTGGAATCCAATAAAGAAATGGAAGGGACTATATTCAAATTGGGAAATAGTTAAAAGAAGGCCACAAGAGTAAAATTGAATCACGGGAAAAGTAAGGACAGAGGTAGAAAATTACTTTAAGAAAAGAGACTCGAGGATGGGAAAGAAGAAGACCATACTAAAATCGCTATGTTACTCAAATTAGGGAAGGGTGACACCCTTCCTAGAGAGCCATGAGGCTCCTATATTATAATGTTAGGAGCTTAAATGTCCCTAAAAAGCAACATGTGGTCAAAAGAAGCATGAAAGTGTCCAAGGAACACATTCTTCTAATACAAGAAATAAAATTGACCATTGATGGCAATGGGAGATTTAGGTGGGCTAGCTATCTTTGGAGACCTCAGGCAGTGTCCTTAGATCCAATTGCAGGGGGTGCCTATTGGATTGGGTACAAAATAAGAAGTGTTTCAACAAACCTATAGTTCATCCTTGTTAATGTTTATGGGCATAACTCATGCATACACACGAGGGAGTTGTGGGTTGAGTCCGACCATCATTTGGGCCTCCTCTCCAGCATGTGCTACATTATGGAAGGTGATTTCAATTAAATCTTGGGATTTTATGACAAGCGAGTGTTGGAGTAATTAGGACAATTATCTAATTAGCTATTAATTAGGTCCTTTCATTACTTTTTTCACTTGAGCTAAACTTAGGTACTTTTTTATCTAGAGTTTTCTTTTTAAAGGTAGTTGAGCTTAAGATAACTTCTAATTTGCATTGCTTTAGTTCTCCTAATTTTAGAATTTGGATTTTGTATAGAGGGTTCTATTCATCCTTGTATAAGGATTAATTCATTCATTGTTATTGTATCTCCATCATATTCTTTTGTGCAATAATACAAAATTCTCTGGTTGTTATAGAGCATACAATCTTTGCTTGATCTCTTTTGTGTAATAGGTATTTTTCTTACGAATGATTCTTGGCTCTTGTGGCTGATCATTAACACCTACATGGTATCAGGGGAATCTAAAAATATTGATAACCCTTTTTGGCAGCAATAAAATCTTTGAAGATTTTGAGGAATCTCCACCAATACTTTGGCGATCTAATTTTTTTGACAACCACATATTTTTTCCAGTGACAATAATGTTTCTCAACAAGGAGACTTTTTTCTAGTGACAGGGAATATTTTTCTGACATCAGTAGTTGACCAATTTGACCCTATTTGCCCTTTAAGCTCTAAATACATGTAGTTGGTTTTTTACCCATAATTCAAAATCAATAAAACAAGATATCGTTGGAAAGCTAATTCTAGTGTTGATTTGCTTATGGTGGTGATTTGTTAAATCCTACACCAACTTTTTGTACCAGGCCTCCAAAGTTAGCCTTCAATTTCACAATTTTGAGGTCATATCTTGCACATCCAGACTCCATTTTTTGAAAACTGGATACCGTTGAAAAGCTCTTGGAGTCCCCTATTCAGATATTGGGTCCTTTTCTATTAAATTTTAATTGGGTACTTAGTTATCCTATGAGAAATGGCTACAAGAGTACAAAACAAAGCTCAATGTCAGTATGTTAGTTCAAACATGAAACCAAGAACAAAGAACTAAAAACCATTTCAAAACAAATTCAAAGGAGATTTAAAATAAAATAAAATGAAGGAAGCACAAACAAACAAAAAAAGAAAGACGAGTTCTTCCTAAGATGCCTCTATGATGCTTTAATGGTTTTTCCTCCCTTGTTTCTTTCCTCTCCAAATCCCAAAGTAATGAAGCTCTCAACTTTTAGCACAAGCCATGGATGCCATATGGAGATTCAAGATTGTTTGAAAATTTCTTAAACAAGATGATGATGCTAGGAGAAAGCTCTAAATGTTTATCCTAATATCAGTATAGTAACAATGTTCTAATGCTTCCTCCTTTGCTCGAGGGTGAGGGCTCCTTTTATAGGGAAAAATGTTGATTGAATGGCTAAGATTGAGTGAGCTTGTGAAGGGATAGGATTGATGGGTTTGTGATCCATGTGATGGTTTTCAATCCAATCCCATGATGACAAGTGTCAACATGTAATGGCTTGAGAGGAGAGGAAGGGAACATTAGATGCGAGGGTAACCTCATGTGGTTGGGGTTATTGGATAAAGATTTTATCCAAGGGTAAGGTTATTATCCAATGGGTAAACTCTTGTGCAAATTTTACCCATGGTTAACCCTTGACCAAAGGGTCAAGACCCATGTGGGTTGGAGTGTTGAAAGATGAAATGCATTTAAGACTATGTAAGAGACTTAAATGACTTTTGAAGACTTTTGTGTTGGGGGGGGTAGATTAGGATTGTGCAAATGTTTAGAAGAGGGATTAGGCTAAATTAGAAGGGGTTTAGAGAAATCTAGAAGATTCTAGAAAGAGGTGGGTGTGGGTAAATAGGTTTTTATTAAAATAAAAATCTATTTAAATGTGCAACATGCATTCGTAGGAGAATGCAAGTGGATGGGTTATTTTTAAATAAATATTGATTTATTTAAAAAAGGGATTTAATTTTTAAATAAATGTTAAATTTATTTAAATAGGAAGAAGGGGGGATGAATTAAATAAATTAGATTTATTTAATAACCTGGACTATAGTTAGTAATTGAATGAAATGATTAAATTTATTTAACTTAGAATAGAAGAATAGGCTAAGGTGAATTAATTAAATGTTAATTTAATTAATAGAAGAATATTTGATCATTAAATAAATATTTAATATTCATTTAACTAATAGACAAATTTATGTGTCTACACTTAGATATATCAATATTTTCCTTTTGGGGTTCTTTCTTAGAAAATGCACAAATTAGTTGTTTTTTCTATGATTCAAGTGAATTTTTTGGCATTGAGAAGATATATATTGTTGTATCCGCTCTTTTTTTTACTTGTATTTCATAATTTATCATGAATCCAAATCATATTGCATCCCTTACTCCATTTAACTACCATGGTTTGAAAAAATAAGTGGAGATTCGCCTAAAGCATTTGGGGTTATACAGAGTGACCATGGGTACAAAACTCAAGCCTACAAGTGCTACTAAGAATAAAAAATGGTTCAGTAGGTGTGGTAAGACTTTTTGAACATTGTATCCAAATATTCTCTTTCATCTTGAGTCTTGCACCACACCCTTGATCGGATCTAGACTATATTGGAGTCCCTATTTGAGAAGCAAGATGCATTGATTGAGGGGATTTCAGTTGGACAATGAGCTTATTAACTTGAATCCTAATGATTTTGATAGCATCCAGGACTTCTTCACCAAACTCAAGTCTCATAGATTATAGTTGAAGCAGTACAAAATTGAGGAATCCCATTTGATTATCTTTATCCTTGCCAAGCCTGGTCCAAATTATTATTTTTTTGTTTCTAAATTTTATGCCACTAGAGATGGGTAGATTGAAGTCTTAACTCACTCAAGAAAAAAACCAAGCTGATTTAGATGGGTAGATTGAAGTCTTCCAAATGCCAGGGTCTTGTTTCTTCTTAGGGAACCACAGATCAAAAGGCTTTACATGGAAAAGGCGTAGAATAGAAACAAAAAGATTCCAAGTCACATGAGTAGCCCAAGGACACACAATCACGTGAATATTTGGATTCTTCTTTTTATTCTAATAGGCCATTATCAAAGAAGGATAAGCCAAAGTGTGCAAGTTGTATTAATCCACTTGACATGATAAGCATCAATGTTATGCAAAGAAGATTGATGAGCCAACACATCATCTCCAAAAGCACAATATTCAACTCCCCTCATCTAATACATCTTCTTCTACCACTTCAAGATTTGAACATTCTAGGTCTTCTTCTATGGCATGTGGTGAAGACAAGATGAAGGGTCATGCTCTTTTTGCATCCACACATCAGTCCTCCAAGTGGCTTCTTGATTTAGGAGCCTCACATCATATGGCATCATCAAAGGGTATGTTTTTTTTTTTTTAGTATCTTGCATTTCCATGAATTTTGATGGGTAATAATACTTACATGAGTGTTATAGGAGTGGTTCTATTAAGGTTGATGGTGGCACATGTAATAAATTTCTTTGTATCCCTATGTTATCTTCTGATCTCCTTTCCATTTACCATTTCTCATGGTGTGATTAGCAAGAAAATTGAGTTAACCCCTAATTCAATGCTCATTAGAGATTTGCATAGTAGAGAGCTTGTTGTAGGTGGTAGTGTTGATCATGCATCTCAATTGTGTGAGTTCTCTCATTTTTCTCCCATTGAGCATGCAATTCCATTGGTTGGGCCTACCTCTCATGCATCGAGAATGGATCAAAAATCTGAGGAGAGGTTTTCTCATTTGAACCTATGCGTGCTTCATTCATCAACAATGATTTTTGAGACTTGTGTTGGTCCTCTTCCACCTTCTACTTCATTAGAGATCAGCTCAGTTTAGTAGGTTTATTGTTCCCTTCTATTTTTAACATAGTGGAATGAGGGCTTTCCAGATATTACAACATCGTTTGATTCATCACACACTCCATACATTGGGAAAATGATTGAGGATATTCAATTCCTCCTTGATGGTAGTTTGAGCATTCTTGCCATCCCATCTTTAGTGCCTTTAGAGGTTATTTATTAGGTATCTTCACAATTGTCAGTCAATTTGGCATCTTTGATTTGGATAGTTGGATAGTTAACTAGTCTTCCATGGCACATATCATTTAACTTTTCCTTCCATCTCCTTTCATGGAGTTGATTTTGCCTTGTCCACTTGATTTTTTTTCTAAGGGAGGAATGTGGTTTTTCTCTCTCGGATCTCCATTAGCATTCTTCCTCAATCCTTCATCTCTGGCATTGGAGCTTCTCTCTTATGGGGGATACAATTTTTTTTCTTTTATCTCCTATGGGGGGATCTTGATTGTACTTTTATGACCGATTCAATACTTGGGGGGACATCTCGAGTTCTTCATGCTTGTCACATGTACTTTCTTTTTCATTTCTTTTTCTCTCTTTTGAAGAGGAGTTTTCTCCCACTGGTTTTTTCTCCTTTTCTCTGTTTATGAGAGTTGAATTGCTTTGTATTAGTTTGTACATGAGTTCCTGATCAAGCCTTAGTTGTTGGGACTCATTCATGCATGTATTTTGCATTCATCATTAGCTCTTTAGCTTATCTCTAAGTTAATGATAAGGGGAGGTGTTGAGGTGATTAGGAAAATTATCTAATTATTTATTAATTAGGTCCTTTGATTACTTTTTTCACTTGAGATAAACTTAAGTATTTATTTTTTTTATCTAGAGTTTTCTTTTCTAGATGTAGTTGAGCTTAATTTAGCTCCTACTTTGCATTGCTCTAGTTCTCCTAATTTTAGCATTAGGGTTTTAAACCTAAGGTTTAGTTCATTTTTTTTTATAACAATTCATTTGTTCATTATTATTATATCTTCATCATATTATTTTATGCAATAAAACATATTTCTCTAGTTGTTACAAAGCATATATTCTTTGCTTGATCTCTTTTATGTGATAGGTGTTTTTCTTGTAGATGATTCTTGGCTCCTATGATTGATTTGTTGAACACACAACAAGATTGAGAGGGGGGTTGAATAAGTCTTAAGTGAATCCTTAAACTTTCTTCAATCAAAAACACTTGAATTATCTTTAATCAACTAAACACCAATGAGAAATGAAGCAACAAACACCAAACACATGAACACCAATTTTTTGTAGAAAACCTAATGTGGGAAAAACCACGGCGAGAGTCAAGCTCACTATATGGATAACTAAATACAATGTTTTAGGCACGAGGATGACAGATCTCACTAACCCTAATTTGGACTTGTAGGCTAAGACACACAACCCTAGGGCAAGATATAATAGACTTGCAAGCTGAGACGCACAATCTTAGGACAAGATACATATTTGCACAAGGTGCCAGAAGGAATCATTGTCTTTCAATGAACATATAGGAATGCTAAATTGAAATGAACAAGTTCTCTTAAATTCAATTGACCAATATCATGGATAACATAACTAACACATTTGACTCCTCAAAACTTTGTCACACTAAAAGGTATGATCATCAAATCTCATCACAAATTGGAATTCACACTTTTACTTCCCACATATACTTCCACAACACTCTCAATCAATCCACACCACAATTCACACATTTGCACATCAGTTTATATAACCTTATTCACCAAAACATTTAACTAGGTTGACCACAAATAGATTAAACATAAATTACACCAAGTCAGCCACCATGAGCAACTGTGCTAAATGTGATCCATTTTAGAAGATAAAGAGGACCCAAATACATCACAACATGTCTTCTTAAGTCGATTCCAATGAACCACACACAAAAACACATCCTCCAAAGTCAACGTCAAATGAAATGTGTGGATAAATAGTAAAGTACATTAAACAATTGACCCAAAAATATTATCTAATGAAAATTACTTAATGTAGATATTGACATGACATAGTAAAACCCATAACAACACATTAACCTCCAAAGCATATCTGGACCAAAAGAGTATCATCCGAACTAGATGAACCAACTGAGTCAACTAGAAGCCAACACAAAAGGTCTTGTTGAACAACAAAACAACATAGCTTGACTTGTGAAGTGAACCAATACATGAATTCTGAACTGCAACACTACACAAATAATATAAACATGTCCTCCAAGCTACAAAACTTGAACCAAAATTTTAGAGCATTCTCCAAACTAGTCCTGACAGACAACCTCACTATCAACAAACTGCAATAACTAACTTCAACACCTGAATTACTGAGGACCTGAAGACATAATAATGCAACATACAAAGATCATAGACATCAAATTTAAAACCATAAGCCATCATCTCCAAAAGTGGAGGAATGCGAAGCATTCTCCAATAAAGACTTTAAATAGTCTTTCCTGCATATTTCAAATTCCACTACTATCACCTTCCAAAAACACCACATACTCACTCAATATCACCACCAAACATCATAAAAACATCTGGACACTCATCGATCCATTAATGGGCCTGGTAGGATTAATCGGGTACTAAAGGATCAAAGGGGAAGACAACATGGAAGAAATCAAAGATAGGATGGATAAAGATAAATTTTGACAGGGCCTCGACAAAGAATCCAAGTGTCTTGGGTGCAGCATGCATTGCGTAAAATGAGGAAGGGATCATTTTAGCAAGAGGAGCTCAACTACTATTGGATGGAACCAATAATGAAGACGAAGCAAATGCTGCCTTGCTTGCTATCTCTCTAGCAGACAAACTATTAGTCACAAATACACATTTGAAAGGAGATTCAAAAATAGTTACAAAGGCAATTGCTAAAGGTGTCTCTCAATGCTAGAAAATAAATACAATTATTTTTATTATTGGGCAAAAATTAAAAAACTTCCAAGATTTCAAAATCTCTCATGTCCGAAGGGAAGGAAATGTTGATGTAGATCGACTATCTAATCCAGGGTGTGATTTAAAGGGATAGATTGTGAGGTGGTGAGACAAACCTGGGGAGCATGAGTCTTTAAATGATTTAAGAATAAGGGCTTTATAGTGGAATTGATAGGTGGCGTAGACCACGCTTTCAAATTTATCATTGGGAGGCATTTTGCTTTGTTTTATGTTGCACTATAAATGTGCCTAGAGTTAGTACGCTACCGCTTTTCACTCTATTCAAATACGTGCCAAAGTGATCAAGTGTGAATTGGAGGTGGCATGCTAGTTGTAAACTCATTCAGCTGAGATGGTCGTAACTAGCAGCCATGGAAGTGAATTTTTTGCTCTGTATTATAAAACAAATAATATCATTTTTTAGTAAGATTTTAAAAAAAAGACTTGGGCGTGTTTTTTAATTTGATGACCCCATATTCTTGCAGATCAAGGAAATGTTGCTAGGAAATGAATATTTAATATCAAAATTCTGATACCAAACAAATGAAGACATCATTTCTATGATGGTGGCAAGGGGTTTGACATTTGGGATGAAGGAGGAGGTGATTTGGTGGCAAAAGCATGAATTCTAGATCACTCGTTGTGTGGATTGACCTCCTTGATGGCACAGGCTATGGTAGGACATGGATTGGGGCATTCATTTTGTGAGGGAATGATGCAAGATCAAAATGAGGTAGAGTTTAGACTATTTGTGCTATGGATTCATGGTGCAGATAGAGAGGCCAAAATAGAGGAGGCACATTTGGAATGGGAGAATATGAAAGATTCCCTATGAGAGAAGGAGGTGGAGAGAAGAATGGTGTAGGATGCAAAGCAAAAGGATGTGGCCAAGAAGACCAAATTTGCAGCAGAAGACTATTGGGTTAATGACCTTGGTAAAAAGAAGATGAAAGTGTAGTTTGTTTGTAGTTTTTTTTTTTGTTAAAGAAAGTAGGTAAACTTGGAAAATTAAATTTGTAGTCTTTATCCATGGTGGTAAGCCGTATTTTTGGGTGGTGGGGTAGCAGATGATAGATAGGCTTGTTTTTGTCCATAGGTAGTTTGGTATGAATTGGGTTGTATAGGTGGATTTCTATTTTTCTCAGACAACTTTAGGGGTTAATCCCTGATTTTTTATACTTTAAGAATAGTTAATGTATACATTTTTTTTATATTAATATTAAAATATAATCTATTATCGATAAAAAAAAAACATCTGGACACTCATTTTTGGACCTTTACATTTACATTTCAGGCCAATAATCCACACAAAACAGGTTGACATCAATGATAACATTGAATGCATATTGCTAACAATCCCCCCCTTTGTCATTAATGACAATACTTGTACCATCAATCGACAACCAAGTCTCCAACTGCAACTCTCTCTCCTCATTTGACATGAAATCTAGTATCACAAGCCATCATCTCCAAAAAGTAGAGGAATGTGGAGAATTCTCCCATAAAGACTTTAAATACTCTTTCCTACATATTTCGGCTTTCACTACTATCATCTTTTGGAAATACCACATATTCACTAAATATCACCACCAGGCATCATGACAATGTTTGGACACTCATTTCTAGACCTTTACATTTACATGCTAGGCCAACAATCCACACATATTAGGTTGACATAAATGACAACACTGAACACATATTGCTAACATGATCATCAACTCCTACAATGAGGGGGTTGCATAAGTTTGATTTAATCTCAAAAGGACTTTATAGATTGGGTGGACATGAACTGCCTAATTGATATTGGCTTCACAAATGGAACTTATACCTAGATTAATAGAAGATTGGGTTTCACAACATTGTTGAAAAATTAGACAAGTTTTTCTTTTGGGTGATTTGGGCTCTTTTCCCTTCACCCTAGAAGGGTCTATTGTCCATGTCCTTGGATCGGAATATTATTTGATTAGATTGGAAATTAGTAGAGATAAAAGCCCTATGAGATGTTCCTTGAAATTTAAAAATATGTAGTACTCTTCTCTTTATTTATTTCATATGGTTGAGCTACAGTGGAAGGAAGAACAACCGATGGGATCAAATCTATTTTGTTTTATGACCAAATTGAAACTCCTTAGACGAAAGCTAAAAGATTAGAATTGGAGGTAGTTCAAGAATATTTTTGAAACAAAAACAAAAATTGAATCAAAGTTAAATGCATTGAGCAAGAAGGTGATTAAGAATGGAACAAACCAACAAAGCTACACAAATAAGAAAGAATTCGTGGAGGATTATGAGAGCATCCTATCAAAGGAAGACATATTTTATAAAAGTATCGAGAAACCACGATTAGTGCAGGAGATTGGGATACAAATGTTTTCCACAATAGCACCAAATAAAGAAGGTTCTCTAATAGGATTTCAACCTAGAAACTTCCTTACAGAGACACTTTGGAGGACACCAAAGAAATAGTCAGGAAAATGATTGGGTATTTTAGGAATCTGTTGAATAATATGGATTGATCCAACCTTGGCGCACAACGATAGATCCTCAATAACATCCCAACTTTGATAACAGATGCCCAAAACAAAACATTGAATGAAAAATTTTGACAAAGAGGAGAGATCAAGAATGCTCTCTTCCAATTACATCTGGACAAGTCTCTTGGTCCGAATGGATTTCTAACGGGTTTCTTTCATAAATATTTGTTGATCCTACATAACTAATTCACCAATTCTTCCAAGTTTTTGAGAAGAACCATTCTGGATTTAGATATATGTTCCAACTTTCCACCTGCATTACAAATATTTTTTTCGCAAATTTTCTTCAATCAATGATGCCACGATATCTCACTGAATAATGCCATACAATTGTTGAATTTTTGATTTGAAACTAAACATAGTAGGAGATAAAATGGTCAATGCCATTAAAGCTTCAAAAAATAATAAAAGAAATCAACAACACTTTAATAATCTTGATTATGAAGAAAGAGGCAGGGTGCTCTCTAGATAACTTCTAACCTATATCTCTCTACAACACTATATATAAAGTCATAACAAAGGTGATGTTGAATAGAATAAAAAAGATCTTGGATGATATCATATCAAATAAGAAAAAAAAGTTTAATTATATCACAGGAAGTAGTGCACTCCATTCAACATTCTAGGAAAGAATGCATGGTGATCAAGTTGGATATTAAGAAAGCCCATGATAAGGTAGATTTGAGATTCCTTTTAAAGGTAATAGAAGCTTTTAGCTTCAACAAGAATTGACTGAATTGGGTCCATAATTGCATATCCGCTGCTAAATTTTTTATCTCGGTCAATAGATCTCTAAAAGGGTTTTTGAGGCCTCAAGAAGACTACGACAAGGGGACCCTTTGCCCCCCTTTTTCATTCATCATTATGGCAGAGGCTCCAAGCCAAATGATCAAGAAAGAGATACAAAATGAGAATATAGAAGGCATTGAAGTGATGAGCTCGGTTCCCCTGATATCCCACCACCAGTTTGTCGATGTCACTATGGTCTTCAACATTGCTAAGAGGAGAGAGGCCCTTTAGATAAGTGCAATCTTGGATTTGTATTCCTTGACATTGTGCACATATAAAAATGACCACTTTCCTAAGTGAATATTTAATATTCATTTTAACCTCATTCCTCTATTTAATTAAATTATTCACATTCATCTATTTGATTAAATGAATTACTCAATTTATTTAATTAAGTTCACCTAAGCCTTTCATAGCCTTTAATTAACTAAATCATTTTATTTAATTAGTTCCCCTTTCTCCCCTTTTAATTAAATTGTTCATTGCAAGTAAATAAATCTTATTTATTTATTTAAATCCACGACTTGTATTTATGCAAGTTGCATCTATTTTAGTTGAAATAAAGTAATTTATTTTAATTAAAATTACCCTCCATCCATTTGCATTCTCCTACATTTTCCACTTGCCTCTCTAAACCCCCTTCTAGATTCTTCTAATCACTTCTAATTTAGCCTAACCCATCTCCTAAATATTGTCACATCCCTGAGCAAAGGGAAGTCACTTCTCAAACCCTCAAAGTCTTTGGAAACCATTAAAGGCTTTATGTCTTCAACAAGTTAACCTTGAAAGTCTTCCAAACCATTAATGGTTAACTCAACCCTCTTGCATGATTAGAGACTTTCTCTCTAACTCAACCTTCATCTAGCCCAAGGGTCTCATCAAGCATTCATTGCTTTGACCATGATTATTCCTTTAACCCTTGCACAAGAGTTTATCCTTTGGGTAAAAGCTTTATATAATGGATAACCTTAACCTAACCTTAACCCTTACCTCCTAGGGTAACCATGAGGCCTTCTCAAGCATTTAATGTTTTTTACATCTCCTCTCAAGTAGTCTTATGTTGACAATTGTCACCATTTCATTGGTGATAATTATAAACATGGATTGATAACTTTCAATCCTGACCCTTGTTAAGATCATCCAATCCTGACCATCCATTGCCCTATTTTTTTTATAAATAGAGCTCTCATTCCTCCATTTTCACATCGAAGTCTTTAGTATCAAACTTATAGACATTTTAATAAGCATCTAACATCATCATTTTAAATCAAGCTGTTAGCCTCTCTTTGAATAGAAATCATCTAAATAAGCATTTTTAGAAGTATTTCTATTATCATAAGCATTCTCATATTAGACTAGTATATCATGTTAGGATAGATTTTACTAATCTCTTATCTTATCATCATAATCCATGCTAGTTTAACTCATATTAGATTTAATATCATGCACAACTAGGAGCATTCATATTAAGTTGATCAATATCCCTCGTTCTCATAGTTGTTATTCCTAAGTCACTTTGCTCAGTGATCTGAAAGTAAAGGCATTGGCTTGAGGGATCTTGTGAGATAGAGAACAATGGAACGACCCTTGGGAAGTTGAGCTATTTCAATATAGCTCCATAACTTGCACCAAGAGTCCCATTGGTGTGTGGACTTGTCTAGAAATTGAAATTTTTGTTTCATTGCACCACTTTTTCCGCACACATTTCTGGCGCTCACTGTGGGGCTTTACCCCATAAATAACATCATTTTTTATACAAGACTAATATTGCAGGTACGCATAAAAGATGAGTTAGAACATTGGTGCCCTTTGTTAGCGCACCAAAACCATTTTACAACGCATATTGCTCACTGTTTAGCGCATCAGACCTTATCCTTAGCGCATTCAGTAGTTAGACTAGCGCATAACACTCCTACTGATAACTGTAAAATCACAACACTTTAGGGAGTCAGTCTAACACATCCCAGCCACATCTTATTGCATAGGGTCTTTTTTGTAGCAAATTTGTACCTTTCTGTAGAGCATTGGTACAACACTTTAGCGCATATGGTTGACATAAGAAAAGAAAAAAAAAGTTTGTAACCGAGAAAAATCATTTTAGGCTTGTTTAAGTCCAAACTGACTTTTTGATTATTGACTATGTGCAAGTTTAATCTTTTATGCAACGGAAGGAGTTAGTTTAAAAAATAATAATTTCTTTTAATTTACTTTCTCTCAAAAAGAAGTAGGTTAAAAAGAATTCACTCTCCTTGTTTTATGCAAAGTTAAAATAAACCTCACATTTTCATTTTGGAAAGCTTAAAAATGAACATCAGACTTTCTTTTGGTGCTTAAAAGAAGATTCATATTTCTTTATTTGCAAAGTAAAAAGAACAACAAAAATCACTTTTGATTTCTTGTAAGTTAGAAAAGAAAAACACTTCATTTTTGGAAGCTCTAAAAAGAACAAGACAAAATTTACTTTCTACAAAGCTTAAAATGAATCTCACCACCCTTTAGTGTCTAAAAGGATCCATTTTATTTTGCAAAGGTAAAAGAACTTCATCTTGAATTGTTCGGCAAAGAAAAGAGGGAAAGCTTTCCCCTATCGACTTTACATTTTTGTTGACCAATATCGAAATTTCATTTGTTGACCAGGATTTCTTTTACATAGATAGAAAATCATTGATTTGAAAGATAAAACAAACACCATGCTTTTTGGAGCAACATCTCCAAATAGACTTTAGCAAATCACTGCCTTGAAAAGTAAAAAGAACACTTGTGTGTCTTGTCTCGAAAGAGGAAGGTATATGCTCTCCCCTTAACTAGGTGACCAAAAAGCCAAACCACTCTTAAGATTTCTTTACTTCAAGCATTTACATCCCTTAGCAGGTCTGCCCTCCCGAGTTGCTCTTAGAGCACCATTTAAATGGTCGGTGAGAAGGGAATGACCTAAGTGGGAAACAGATTTATCACCAAGTGTTCCAACCCACTATAATCAAAAGTGGAGGTTGACGAAAGTCCCTTCAATAGTTTTTCTCAACGATTAGCCTTCCCCTAGTATCTTTAAGATACATAAAGCCTTTGTTCTAAAGGTTGGGAAGCCTCCTGAGGGATTTTATCACTGAAGACCGAACATGAAGCTTGATTACGAACTTTAGCAATAAAAACCTTGAGCTGAGTCATTATCCAAACATCTTCAATATCATAGTGCAAGGGTGGGGAAGAATCTGCCCCCAAGATTACTCACCATATATCTCCCAAGATAACTACCCAATTGTGAAGCAATTCACTTTGGGTTAATTTCTGGCAAAAGGCAAAAAACTGGGCACCCCCTAGGGGGTGACACGGTTATTTGAGCTAATGGAGTATCGAGACTAGTGGGTTGTGGTATTGTTGATGACCCTTGAATAAAGAGTTTGTCTGATTTGTCTTCTTTGTACCCAAACCTGTGAAAACATTAGGGATTTGAACACATCCTCGCAGAACATACACTATTTGTTTAGCATAGGAAAAATTGGTTGTCTCTTTCATGTTATGTTTTCAAGTTATATTTTCAAAAAACCATCCATCAAAATCAAACAAGTATTGAAAATTCCAAAAAATCAGAAACAGAGCAATCAAGGAAGTTCAACGCATAAGAGCAACTTCTTAGCGCATCTAAAACATTCTCTAGCACGTACCAACCAAATCTTAGCGCTTTTATCGATCAAGCTCACGCATAATAGTTGTCATATTGATAAACATTTCACTAGCGCTTTTAGGTACCATATTAGCGCTTTCAAGCATCAACCTAGCACATTGGGGGCAAAATTTAGCGCTTTTAGTCTAAACTTTAGCGCTTATTCAGGACACATCGGCGCATAATCATCCCGGTCAAAACAATTTTCAAAATTTTAAGTTAGCGCGTAACGTAGGCAGCTTAGCGCATAGGGTACTTTGGGTAGCGCATCTAGATCATACCTTAGCGCATCTGGCCTCTATTTTAGCGCATGGTTAAAACATTGAAAAACAAAGAGTAAACCAAGCAATTTTGGAAAAAATTATCATCAGTCCTAAATACCCTTTTGGACCTTTTCTCGAACTCACCAATCAGAATTTGAACCAAATCATCAGAGCAAATATTCCAAAAATCTAGCAAACATCCTTAGAGCAAAACTATTGAATCTAAAACTAGCTAGAGATAAAGACTTCATTCAATCCAAATCAAGTAGTACCATCACATTGGTCAAAAGGTCCGCAATCTAAACGGATTCTATCAAACAAACAACATACTGAGTTTAAACCTTAAGTTGTCAAATCGAGTTTCCATGTCAGGAGACTCTTATTTATATCATTTGATACACTTTGTCTTGGGGGCAAATCTAAACATCCACTTGATAAAATAAGCTTATGTTTTTCAAACAAGGTATCTCAATCAAAAAATCGAAGGAAACCATTGATCATTCATGTATGACCACTCCTCATATTTTGAGAAGAACAAGTCTTCATCACAAAACTGAGTTGAAGAAGAGACGACCTATTTCTAAAAAAGTTGTCAAATAGAATAAATTTCTCTATATAAATCGCCAACTTTTTAAATCACATCGCGCATTCTTGCGCCATATGCGATTATATATTCAAGGCGAATCAAACGAGTTTGACAAAGAACCCTTAAGAAGAAGAGATTACATTCAGAAAGCAACATTTGACCAACACTTGAATCGTGGAGGGAAAATCAATCCCACTTTATTCCCACAATTCTGCATCAATTATAACATAGCTCGACCCGAACCACCAAACCCTGAACAAGTAGAAGAAAAGTTTGTTCCTTTTGTCATAGAAAGCTTCTACTAGATGCCCGTTGTCACTCGCTCTCAACAAAACAAGCAAAGCGAACCACAACCAGAGTCAAGTATGGGTCGTAGATTATCAAACCCTTTCAATTATACTAATCTGGGAGAAACAGAGATCACTGAGGAACTTCTCCAAGAATTTCAAGAAAACCCCAAGTTCCAAAAGCTTATGGAAAGACTCATAGAAGCTGACAAAGAAAAATATATGCTCATGTTAACAAGCAAAGGAGTTAGACTTCCTAAAGACTTCGATACTGAAAACTTAAGGAAGGTTGATGCACAAATCTTTAGGACAAGGTCTCGAAATTATGCTTATCAAGAACAATAGAGAGAAGAAGAAACGCATGACCCTCATAACATAGTTGAACAACATAACATACCCAAACACAACCATGCCCGACCTAGGGACAATGAAATGGAAGAACCTTTCCTTCGACGAATAAATACACCTATGGTCACTCTTACGCAATAAATCCAAATGCTGCAAAGACAAATGCAAGACATGCAATAGGGGACCACCATACAATACTCTTTGGACGAAATTTGTCCTTATCCCTTTGACAGGAAATTAAACATGATATCTTTTCCCCCAAATTCAAATATACCCAAATATAATTAATATGATGGTAAGAGTGATCCCAGTGATCATGTTCGATAATTTTGTACCATAAGCCTTGAATTTACGCACGATGATACTTAATTGATGAGGTTATTCCCAAGAAGTTTGGGAGGGAAAACAATGGAGTGGTTGTCTAAAATTACACCTCCCATCAGATCCTTTGATGAATTGGTAAACAAATTTATCACACAATACTCCTATAATATTCAACACGCAATCACCATGTTGGATGTATGTAATACCAAATAGAAAAACAATGAAACATTCATGGTGTTTCTTCAACATTGGAGACGTATGGTTTCGAGATATCCTTGAGATATGCCTGGAAAGGAAAAGATGGAGATCTTTATTCACAACCTGAATAGTGAGATGAGTTATCTACTCAAGCTCCAGTGCATACTATCTTTTGCCAAGTTGATAAAAAATGGAATCCAATTAGAGGAAGCATGCATCAAGAAAGGAACATTGAAGTTCTTTAAGGAAGGAACTAATTCATCCAACACTCACTTTAACAACCAAAACAACAACAACACTTTAGACAAATCCAGGTTCTGGACCATAAACAAAAATGTTGTTAATGAGGGAGGAACTGATGCTAATGATATGAAATCCAAACAACCAGTGTTGGCTTTATCATGTAATTCGCAGGCTAACAAGAATCAAAAGGGTGTTAACCAAGGCACTAACACGTATCCGCAAAATACCAATCAGGGACCTTTAAATTCTGTAGACACCCAAAATTGTCATGTCTAATTAAATAAATATTTTATTTATTTAATTATCTAAGCCTAATTCTTCTATTAATTAAATAAATTTTTATTTATTTAATTAATTCATTTATCCTCTTCTAGCCTTATTTCTCATTTAAATAAATACATTTATTTATTTAAATTATCCCTTTCCTAAATTAAATAAATACTTGTATTTATTTAATTGTCTTATTCTTCTATTAATTAAATAAATCTTTATTTATTTAATTAATTCATTATCCTTTTCTACACATGACACATGTCATTCATCTCTTAATTCATACACTACCTACCTCTTTCATTATTTTACTATTTCTTTTACCTACCCTCTAATCCTAGCCGACCTCTCTTTTTACACCTCTCAATCTTAACCCTACATTTCTTATTGTGTCTTCTATTTAAGGAGATGCTTTCTTCATTGTCAAACCCTAACTACTTGATCAATTGACTACACTACAATTCCACTTGCAACCACAATCCGTTCTTTGTTGAGCTCTTGTGCATATAAAAATCTGAGAGCAAATATATCAAGCAAGATCAATGGAGATAGGAAGAATGGAGATCAAAACCCTATTAGACATGTGATGGTATAATCTTTGTGATTTTGAGTTATTTGCATTGTCTTAGGTAATCTTCATATGTTATGGTGGATCTTTGTTCATTGTTAGGCTAGGGTTTTGGTGGTTGAATCCATTTTAGTCTTTCAATATTGTTATCATTGTTATCCATTTTCACCATATACATTTTGGCACGCCCGGTGGGACCCTTGTCCCTTTGCATTTAACATTTTTGTTGCAGATTTTGCATTTTTGAAGTTGCAGATCGGACGATTTCGACGACATTTTAGGTTTTTTCCGCGTCTGCGAGTATTCGGATCGCGTTTTTGTATTTCACAGGCGTCTGCGATATCTTGGATCGCGTCTGTGTTTCTGTCATTTTCTATTTTTGCAGGTTTCTGAAAGTCACGTTTGTGATTCCGAATCGCGTCTGTGCATCATCTTATCGCGTCTATAGCCGAAAGAAGCGTCTGTGTTCTGTGGCAGCGTCTGTGAACTACAGAACCGCGTCTGTGTAGGACAGACGCGTCTGTGTCTGGTATAACAGCGTCTGTGCTTTCTGATTTGCAAATTTTTCAAGTTTTTCGATTCCGGTTTTCGGATTTTGTATTTAGGGTTTCAGATCTGGTTTATTTTCGGCTAACCTTTGCAGATCTAGCTAACCTGATTTGTGCAGCTTGCTTTGGAGGCAAATACGTTTTTGTTGAAGGCCCCTTTTCACAAAGTCTTTTTGGGTTTTCTAAAAATTTACGTAACTTGTGTGCTTGCAGGAAGGGGTTATCATTTGAAACAATCCAAACTACTAACAATTTTGTTGCAGGGCCTTAGCTAGGGTTTTGTAATTTTTATTGTGTGCCTTGTTTTCATAGCTTAGCAAACACTTCAATTGGTGCACTAAAATTGAATCATTGTCTTTTGTGTCTTGAGCAATAGGCTCTTTTTGTTTACTCTTTAGAGGGCCTGTCTTCCCGTGTGGTCATTAGGACTACTAGTGAGAAGAGAACGATCCAAGTGGTAGCGAGGAAAACCCACCTCATCCAAACCACTATAATCAAATGTATTCGTGGTGAAAACTATGAATAACGTGTGCTGATTAGTTCATACCGACACTATGTCTCCCCATAAACCCGTTTGATCAAATTTATTTGATCATTTGTAGGGCGTAACCCCTACCGGCTGGGAGCCTTCTGTATTTACAGAGCTGAAAGTGTCGCATGTATGGCCACACGAGCGGATGCCCTTACTAGCACCATTTTGTTTTAGAGGCCCAAATCCTTCTAGTTGTTGGGGCAGGAGGTCGGACCTCTGGTAGCGGCCCACACACATACAGTTCTTAGTAGAGATACAAAGTTCGCCATGGGGAGTTTTCATGGGGACTGATGCTTGGCTGACCCGAGAAGTGAGTGCCGAGGGTGGAGCCAGTGAGGTCAAGCATCTAAGTATCCGCTCTGAATAGCGTAGCCTCGGGGGTAAAACCCCATGTGGGATCAACAACTATTGTCTTGGCCAGCCATAAGAATTGTGTTTGACTTATGATAAACATTCAAACAATCAAGACCAAACAGCAAAACATTGTGTCTTTTGTATCTTCAAGTGTATGCAAAACTTTTTACATCAAACAACACCCTTTCTTGGAGTCATTTTGGAGTCTAAACACTAGCAAACATTGAGTCATCAACACTGTGTCCTCTTGTCATGAAAAACAGTCGAACAATCAGATTTGGTCACAACAAAACAACTTCACAGATAGGAAAGATTGCACGAAGGTTACAGAAACGCGTCTGTGTCTGTTCAAACCGCGTCTGTGTCGGATAAACGCGTCTGTGAAGTACAGAATAGCGTCTGTGTTTTTATCAGCGTCTGTGTCGAACAGAGACACGTCTGTGTCTGGGAATCGCGTCCGTGAAGTATACAGGCGCGTCTGTGTCCACAATTGCAAAAACTGTTACAGTCCCAGCAAACATCAACAGGAAAATCTCAGAATCACGTCTGCGTTAAACAGAGTAGCGTCTGTGTCTTAAAACCGCGTCTGTGAAGTATACAGAGGCGTCTGTGTCAAGATTTGAAAATTTTAACAGTCAAACAAACAAAAGAAATCAGTTTCGGCATACTTGAGCTTCCTAGGTTGTCTCTTCAGATTTCATCTAGCATTCAGCCTGTTCTAAGGTCTTACATAGTCCATCATTGCTTCACATCTCATTTTACATTCATACTTGTCTAAACTTGAGTCAAAAGGTCACTTGCTTGTCCTCATCATACTTTGTCAACACACTACATACAACTACACTTTGCTAAGTGGTCCCTCATCAAGGTTTCTTACCTTTGGGTCTCATTTGGTTTTACTTAGAGTCAAGGTCAGCTTACCTCATCAAGAGAAACTATCCTCTCTTTGGAAGTCACACCTACTCTACTACTTACATACTTGGTCTTATACTTTGGACATTGCAAGTACATCTCAAGATTCATTTACACTCCATACAACTCTTGGTCTTCCATACTCTTTTCATATTTTTCGTCTAGTCTCTCACATATTGCTAAACACCTAGTTCATGGTTGAAACCCGCCTTCAAAAGTCTAGGAGAATAGCTAAAGAAGCTCAAGAATCCGCAAACATGAGTTCTTATGAGTATGACAATGATGTCTTCTACAATCCTGAGCACACTACATTACCAGACATGAATGTTTATAGACACAATCCAAATGTGGAAAGCGCAAACGCTATAAACAACAATACTACACACAATGACAATGTTGACAATTCTTCAATACTATCAGCAGACATACAAGAATCTATAATGGATCCTCAATTCAATAGATTGGTTGAAGAGATAATGAGGAGAGATCGTCAATATTTCCTAAACATGATGGCACAAAGTGGAGCTAAAATACCGCATGATTTTGACTTATCTCAACTTATGGAAAGCCGACCTTCACAACAAACTCAACCTAATAGTGGAGGACCAAATAATATGATGCCGGAGTCACCATCAGTTTTGCTTCAGAAACCAGCAATCCCACATACACAATCTCAAATGTATGATACTTACACTCAAAGACCATCATGGAGGCCCTATGCTCAAACACATGCTCAAGATATGGGTCACCCAAGACAAATGGATACTCAAGGACTTCCTCAAAATTTTGACACAAGGAGACCTCATGCCAAAATTGGGGGCAACACAATGGAAAATGAAAGGCCTATTGAATATGGTTTATATACACAAAACAGATATGGGGTCCCTCAGCAAGAAATTATGCCAAGTTCTCCATACATGTCGCAACAATATAGACCTCCATATGGACATGTTTACGATCAGTATCATCCATACATGCAACAAGCTCCTCCTCAAATGGGTGTTTCAAACATGGGATATGCTACAAGAAATCCATCTCCTCCCAAAAATAATTTGGAGCAACAAATTAGAGATCTACAAAAGAAAGTGGAAGACATGGGCACATCAAAACCCACATATACTATGAGAGATATATGCCCTTATCCCTTTGATAAGAGCATTCCAATGCCTCCATTTCCTCCGCACTTTGTAACACCAAAATTTGACAAATATAGAGGGAGAGGAGACCCCAAGGCACACATAAGACAATTCTTCACAGCTTGCATTGAGGTAGCGGCAGAAGAAACATACTTGATGAGGTTGTTCCCACAGAGCTTAGGAGATCAAGCTATGGAATGGTTTTCTCAATTACCTCCCGGTATTAAGTCATGGGGCGACTTAGCAGAGGCATTCATTCAGCATTTCTCTTACAACATTGAAACAGATGTCTCAGTTACTACCTTGTGCAATACGAAACAAAAGGAAGGAGAATCTTTCGCAACATTTTTACAAAGATGGAGAAACTTAGCTAGCAAATGCTCTTGTGAGATCCCGCAAAAACAAATGGTGGAGATGTTCACACAAAATGTTAACAAGGCTATTGGCTATGATCTCAGGAAAGCTTGTTTGTCTACATTCAAGGATGTCATTGAAAAGGGCCTAGCAACAGAAAAGGTCTTAATTGAACAAGGAGTTATCAAACTATTCAAAGAAAACAAAGAGGACTTCAAAGGAAAGGACAAACCAAAATTTTGGAACAAGAACAAGAATACGGTTAATGATGGTGTTGTTGATGCCAATACAGTGAGACCAAAGTTCGTCTTTTCTGGTTCAAGTTCTACCAACAATCAAGTGAACAATCAAACGGCTGCTAAACCACGAAGGAAGTACACTCCATTGGGAGAACCACTTGAATCAGTATTCAAAAAGCTTGTAGCAAACAAAGTGATCATGGTCCCAGATTTTCCTCCATATGAACCAAAGGTAAAACCGAATTGGTGGAATGATGATGAATTTTGCGAATTTCATAAGAGCAAGGGTCACAAGACAAGTAATTGCCATCGATTGAAAAACATTGTGCAAGATCTCATTGACAGAGGAGATATTGAGATTGAGGGACATTCATCTAATCAAGAGCATGAGGTGTTTAAGGAACCATTCCCAAAACATGACAAGGGAAAAGGCAAAGTCACAGATGATCAAGCCAATTACACTAGAGCATCTTACAATTATGATTCCACTATTAATCACATCTCAATGGACAATCATATTTCTACCATTACTATCAAAAATAAAAATCCTGAGAATTCTTCTCAAAGACCCAAAATTGTCCTAAAAGGTGTGGGATCTTCGTCCGCATCTACCTCTGAATGTCATGTTACAACCCGTCGAGGTAAGATCACATTGCCAGGTACCTCTACTAAGAATACCAATCTTCCGTCAACTAAGCCTGAGTACGACCTTGTAGAGCAATTAGGGAAAACACCCGCACTCATCTCTATTCTTGAGCTCTTACGTATATCTCCTGCACATAAAGTTGTCCTTGACAAAACCTTGAGAGACACTACTGTCCCTACTGATCTGAACGTGGACCAGTTTCAAGCCATGGTGGGATATTTATCCATTCCACACTCCCTCACATTCACAGAAGCCGATGACGCCTCCATAAGTCAGCCTCATAATGCACCTCTACATATTGAAGCCTTCATACATAAACACCGAATAAAACGAGTCCTGATAGATGGAGGAGCAGGTCTTAATATTTGTACATTGAGCACCATCAGACAATTGGGATATTCTGACAAGGCTGTGAATGCTACAAACCAAATCACTATTAAGGCTTATGACGATGAAGAGTGCTCGTCCAAGGGCACGGTCATCTTACCACTAAGAATAGGGCCAGTCACAAAGGATGTGGTTTGTCAAGTCCTGGATCTAGACCTCACGTATAACATATTGCTAGGACGTCCGTGGATTCATGAAATGAGGGCAGTCCCATCGACATACCACCAATGCATTAAGTTTCCTCATAATGGAGTCGAGGTAACGGTCAATGGTGATCCAAATCCATTCATATATTGCAATAACTTGAGATCACATACTGAGACTATCATTCCCAGCAATCGTGAGGCTACTCCTTCTTCAGCATATATTGATCCTGAGTCATTAAAGCCCTCGACATCCAAACAAGGTGAACTTAGAGCCAAGTTTCAAGACAAAGGCATGGGAGAATACACTCTGAATCAAACAATGTTCTTACGACAAGTCATGAATTCCCCCAAGGAATATGGGAGGCCACATCCTAATAAGCAAATCTCCATCATGCTACTCAAATGGGATCCTACCGTCTTTCAAAAATGGGGCGAACTAGAGGAAGAAAATTTATATAAAATGCTATATAAGGACGCTGAAGAGGATACACATGATCAAATTATAATACCCTGTGAGAACTATGGCAAAGGTTTCAAAATTTTGCAAAGATTCGGGTATGATGGAAAGAGTCCTCTTGGACTACGCAAAGAAGGTGTCATGGAGCCTTTACAACCTGAGCTAACTACAAGAAGGGAACGCTCCAAGGGGCTTGGTTTTCTAACTCCCAAGATTCATAACAAAAGAACAAAACAGATATGGCGAGTCAAAGTGGCTGAAGTCCAACAAGAAGATGACTATTCTACAGATTCCAACGAATGGGAATGGGGTTCAGACAAATCCTCCAGCGACTATGAGCTCAACGAGACATTTAGAGAGCCAGAGGAACCTACAGAGGAGGAGGAGTTTTACAAGAAATTCAGAGTTGGTCAAGAACCGACCCATAAGGATCCCGCACAAGATTCATTTCAAGGCCCTAGGTCAAGATCACATAGGATGAGGACACCTATCCCTGAGGGTGCTACTAGTGATGATAATTTGGACTCACTCACGATCAAAACTGATGAGGAGAGTGCCATTGACGACCTCGATGACTATCTTGACATACCTGAATATAACCACATCTTCACTATTAGCCTTGCGAACTCTGAAAACACTAAAGACCTTCCCCTCGTTCACCCCCAACTCATTGACTGGGATCAGGATGGACCAGCACAGCTTGATACATTTCAAAATGACGAAGCTATTGTCGATTATCTGGGCATTCGCAATGATCTTCCTCTTGGAGACCATAAAGCAGGATACGCCATAGAGCTTAATAACATGGCATACTTTGGTGAGGGTGTCGGGCCTTCTAGTCGCAAAAATGTGAAAATAAAAACAAAACAAGGGTCTTATGGCGAAAACCACACTGTGGCGCTATCTGACTCTAAAAAAGTAAAAAGAAAGGACGTATCTGAGGGTGAAAACCTCTCTGAGGCGCCCGAAGATGGAAGGCTTGACATTCTCCCAGCATCATACGAGGAAAAATCATCCATGTTGGTAGAGGAGACTATAAAGACAAACATTGGTACAACAGAGGTTCCACATAACATATTTTTGGCTCAATCATTGACAGAGGCCGAGAAAGCAAGGTTCATAAGCTTCTTTAAGGAACGACAAGTCAACTTCGCATGGTCTTATGCTGATATGCCTGGACTAGACCCCGATTTAGTAATGCATCATTTAACAGTCAAACCGGGGGCAAAACCAGTAAAACAGAAATTGAGGAAAATGCATCCACAAGTGGCATTATTAGTCAAGGCAGAGCTGGAGAAATTACTGGATGTCGGATTCATACGCCCGATTGATTATCCCGAATGGATTTCCAACTTAGTACCTGTTAGCAAACCAGATCGCAGCATCCGAATATGTATAGACTTCAGGGATATCAACAAGGCTTGTCCGAAGGACGATTTCCCATTACCAAACATTGATTTAATTGTTGATCTCACAGCAGGCCATGAGATGTTATCTTTAATGGACGGATTCTCTGGATATAATCAGATCAGGATTGCACCTGAAGATCAACATAAAACATCATTTACTTGTCCATGGGGAACCTTCTGCTGGAATGTCATGCCCTTTGGGCTGAAAAATGCAGGTGCCACGTATCAACGAGCTATGACTACTATCTTCCATAATCTCATGCATGTAACGGTGGAAGATTATGTTGACGACCTTTTGGTTAAATCAATAGACAGAAATACACACTTGGACATACTTTCAGTTGCTTTTGATAGGCTGGAAAAATACAAGGTAAGATTAAACCCAAAGAAATGTGTCTTTGGAGTAACCTCCGGGAAGCTCCTAGGATTCATTGTGTCTAAAAGAGGAATAGAAGCTGATCCAGCAAAAGTCAAGGCTATCTTGGACATGCCGCCACCCAAGAATATCAGTCAACTTCAGTCTTTACAAGGGAGACTCCAGTCCATACGAAGATTCATAGCACAACTTGCAGATAAGTGCAATCCTTTCCAGCACCTGCTACACAAAAACATCAAGTTCAAATGGGACGAGAACTGTCAACAGGCTTTTCAGGCACTCAAAGACTATCTTTTGAACCCGCCAGTTTTGATGCCACCAATTCAAGATCAACCATTGCTACTTTACATATCAGCTACTCCAACAGCACTGGGGGCACTCCTAGCACAACAAATACCTGGCGGCAAGGAAAAAGCAGTTTACTATATCAGTCGCACGTTGGTGGGATATGAGCTCAACTACACACCAATTGAGCGTGCATGTCTCGCTGTGGTCTTTGCTTCACAGAAGTTACGACATTATATGCTCACTCACAAGACTAAGTTGATTGCCAGAATTGATCCACTAAAATATCTTCTCAACAAAGCTACACTTACTGGGCGGCTAGCCAAGTGGGTAATGATTTTGAGTGAATTCGACATTGAATACATGGACAGAAAAGCCATAAAAGGACAAGCCATCGCAGATCAACTGGCAGATGCTCCCATGATAGATGATGTTCCTCTACAGTCAGAATTTCCAGATGAGTCCATTCTAACGATATCACCTGCAAAGCCATGGCAACTATACTTTGATGGCTCATACACACAGCATGGGGCAGGAGCGGGTATACTCTTTATAACTCCTCAAGGCGATTCTATACCAAAGTCATACCGCTTATCATTTCCTTGCACCAACAATATAGCGGAATACGAGGCATTAACAACTGGGCTAAGAATTGCAGTTCAGTGGAAGATCCAAGAACTTCGTGTTTTTGGGGATTCTCAACTTGTCATCCGTCAAGCAACTGATGATTATCAAACAAAAGATGAAAAGCTAATGCCTTACAAACAACTGGTAGATGATCTGAAACAGCACTTTGCAAAGATAGAGTTTGAGCAGATACCAAGAGAACAGAATCGCGCTGCTGATGCCATGGCTACAATTGCTTCGCTCATTGATCTACCGCAAAATGAGACCTGCTATGAGTTCCTGGTTGACAACCTGCTGATTCCATCATATGAGATCACTCCTACGGAAATGATATGTGTTGTTGGTCCTGAATCCCAGTTATATGGTTCCATATTCACATACCTTCGCGATAATATCTTACCTCCCGATCTATCGAACAACCAACGCCGCACTTTCATTCGCCAATCCTCCCAATACGTTATCCTAGCTGATATCCTATACCGACGAGGTCTAGATGGCACCCTTCTTAGATGTTTAGAGAGTGACGAAGCTCAGATTGCGTTACGAGAAGTGCACGAAGGGATATGTGGTCCGCATACTAGTGGTCCTACCTTGGCCAAGAAACTCATCAGGACTGGATACTACTGGCCTACTATGGAAAAAGATGCATATCAGTTTGTCAAGAAGTGTAAGCAGTGTCAAATTCATGGAGACCTTATACATGCACCAGCACAAGAACTACAACCACTTGCATCTCCTTGGCCCTTTTGTCAGTGGGGAATCGATCTCATAGGCAAGATTCACCCTCCTTCTTCCAATGGACATAAATTCATTATCACAGCCACAGAGTATTTCACAAAGTGGATTGAAGCCGTGCCTCTCACACAAGTTACTGGGAAACAAATCGCTACTTTCATCCTGAACTACATCATTTGCCGATACGGGATTCCTACTTCCATTATCACCGATAACGGGCGTCCTTTCAAGAACCAGGATGTTCGTGAACTCTATGACCGCTTCCATATCTCTCACCGTTTCTCCACACCATACTACCCCCAAGGTAATGGCCAAGCTGAGGCGTCTAACAAAACAATTCTCAAAATCCTTAAAAAGATAGTCGACGACGCTGGCCGTAACTGGCATGTCCAACTCAATCCCGCACTTTGGGCCTATCGTACCAGTGTCCGCACACCTACAGGAGCTACACCCTACTCACTTGTCTACGGCGTTGAAGCCATCTTGCCTATTGAGGTCGAGCTACCTTCTTTACGGGTCTCCTTGAGAAACATAATCAACGATGAAGACTATAGGGTCTCCCGCTTACAAGAACTAGAACTGCTGGAGGAACGACGACACACTGCTTTTAATCATCTCAAGGCTTACCAACAACGAATGAGTCGCAGTTACAATCACAAGGTCAAGCCTCGCACATTTGAGGTAGGTGACTTAGTCCTCAGAGAGAACCCCAAAAATCAGCAAGACAGAGATAAGAAGGGCAAGTTCGAACCAAATTGGCTTGGTCCTTACATCATCACAGCAGCATATGGATCTGGGGCATATCAGCTCTCTACTACAGAAGGTGAACCTTTGGAGGATCCTATCAACAGCATGCACCTTCGTAGGTTCTACACATAGCTCATCAGAATATCCTAATTCAAAAATACAAAAAAAAAAAATCAAAAAATTTCAAAAATACAAAAAAATTATAAAACAAAAAAATCGTTACTTGGTGAAAACCTGGCAAACAGGCGCCTTGTGACACAAAAAAAAATTGAAAAATCGAAAAAAGTAAAGAAAAATAATTTCGTCCAATGGTGAAAACCACTTCGGTGGCGCCCTGGGCAACTACCATGGTGAAAACTGGGTCACCAGCGCCATGCGTAGAGACTTTGCTCCTCCCTCCTTCAGGATTCACTTTCATTCTTTCACTTTGCACACACTCACAACCTATTCACTCACAATAAACTTACCCATTCCCATCATGGCTTGTTATTGATCTACCTAAGATTGGTTAGCCATCCATAACCCTCCCTTTTCACTCCCTTTTCCATCCATAATAAATCAGATCCTATCTGTGACTACGACCAATTCCTACGTCTAGTAATGGGCATGGAACTGAGAACATCACATGTTTCGAGGAGTACAGTTTCTTCCAGCTTCCTTCAAGTCTATCTGCGCACAATCCGCAATAAAGCAACATCTGCATCGCCAGTCCACAATAAAGTTCCATCTTCTCCGCAATAAAGTATCAGTTTCATGGATTCAGTCAGTTTCAGATGAGACGCAGTAGCAACAATGGGCTTCAACAAATCAAATCTTTCAACAGACTCAGACAACATATGGTTCAGTGTTAATCTATCCTTTTTGTGAAAGTGAACATTGTGACCACAATCAAAATTCGACTTATACAAGTGACAAGAGACACTAAACTTGAGGACTACAGTGGATGTTGGTGTCGAGTCTTGGTTTTCTTTTGATTTTATCTTTTTGGTGACATGTCTTTTAGCTTTTCCAGGATGTCTTTGACTAGAGATTCTATCTCCAAGATGTCTTTGACTAGAAAGGCGAGGATGGGGTATCGTCACCTATTTGCATTTGCTGTCTGTGGATTGTCTTTTAGTAATGCTATGACTTGTCCAAGGATATGAGGACACTGTGAGTCTAGTATGAACTGGGGCATTCCTTGTTTGTGACTGTCTTATCTCCATGCAAATGGGTACAATGACTTTCTGGGTCGAACATATGCCTCGATTGTCATCACCTACCTGCCATAATAAAGCTCAATGATGATAACGCACAAGAAGCTCTTTCACGTTCATATCTTCTGTCTTCCATCCCCCTTTCTTGATTGACTTCCATTGTCCTTCTTGAGTCCGTGTAGCCCGCTATCACATGACTGAGTATAATGACACACCAAAAATATTTGCATTTCATATAGTTACACCTGCATCACCACATATAAGCATTTCATACATACATATAGATATCACAATTGCATCACATCCTGCATACAACACATGTCAGCACATCTCACATTTTCATTATGTAAATAATCATTTGCATTATCATATTCATTTGCATTACATACATTCACATTTGCATCATGCATTACATATACAACATAAAAGAACAAAGATATATTGCATTGCATCATATAAGCATCCATATCATAAAACATGTATCACATAAGGTACACATGCATATAGCTACCGCAAAAAATGGTGACTCATCTCATATATAATCAAAATGTGTCATGATACAATGATGTCAAAAGAATCATATGGCTACAAAAGAATCACCCGCAGGTGTCTACAATACAACAATGATACATATACTGATATAATGGGAGCCCACTATAGCTATGAGGAACTCCCTCCCTCGGAGCCGCCTGGCCTCGACGGAATCTGAGCTATAGAAGGACCCGCCCCGGGATCCCCCTGTCTCTCTGGTGGTGGTGGAGGCCCCATAACCCCACCGCTGGATGCCTGTCTCCTACGGCTCCCTCCCGTAGTCGTCGCTGTGCGCGACGATCTATGGAAGCTCCTAGCCCGCTGATCTGCTGGCACGACTGCATAGTATAGATCCCTCCAGTAGGCGATCTCCTCTCCGGCTCGCAAAACATATGCGTAGCCTGCCCCTGCATCCTCTGCTGCCCGCCTACCTGCTCTCAGAGCTGTCTCGGCCTCTGTGTATCTCTGGATGGCCTGATCCCTCTCCCGCTCTGTGTCTCGGACCCTGATCCTGAGGTGGTTCCTCTCCCGCACC
This sequence comes from Cryptomeria japonica, assembly GCF_030272615.1. Taxonomy (NCBI): domain Eukaryota; kingdom Viridiplantae; phylum Streptophyta; class Pinopsida; order Cupressales; family Cupressaceae; genus Cryptomeria; species Cryptomeria japonica. The sequence continues at coordinate 716,425,758 of NC_081412.1, forward strand.
AAATCCTCAATCTCATCTGCCTGGCCCTGGCAGATCTCCCGCAGCCTCAACACCTCATCCTCCTCAGAGTCTCCGCTCTCCGCCTCCGCCTGTGGCTCCTCCCCTACAGGTACCTGTCCCTCAACCTCTGCCTGCACGTGTCCCTGTGCCTGTATAGGTACCTATGGCTGCACCTGTCTCTGTCCCTCTGCCTGTACCTGTCTCGGTCCCTGTCTAAGACCATGTGCTGCTGGCACCTGTAGGGGCAGTCCACCCCGTCCTCTTACCACCGGAGCTGCTCTCTCCTGTCCTCCCTCCCTCCGAGGTGCCACCCGCCTCTCTCCCACCACTCCCCTCCGCCTCCTCCGACCCCTACCTCCATCCCCTCCTCCATCATCATCATCTCCTCCACCCTCTCCATCCAGTGGCTCTGCCGGATCTGTCAATCTGGGAAATGGATGCTCTGCCCAATACGCAGAATACTCTGCGTCCATCCCTGCATCATCTACCTCTGGCCACATGTCCCATGGCATCGACATCATCTCCGCTAGCTGCGTCACCGCCTGATCATATGATAGTAGTGGACCAAACTGCACCTGATCTCTGACCGTACGGGCATACATGCCCGAGCCCCGTGGCATCCGCTGGATCCGCCCAAACTGCCTGCACACCCTATCAATAAGCTGCCTCTCCAGAATATAGGGCATCCGCCCAATCAGATACCTGCTCCTGAACACATAGGGTAGCTCCAGCGCGTCATCCTCCCACTCCTCGCACCCCAGGTACGGCCTCCAGATGACCATGTCTATATCATCAATGACTCGCCTCCAATGCTCCAATCTCCCAATCCGAGGCTGGGATGTGATCATGTCATACAGGTGCACGAAACTCTGTCCCTGTCCTCTGCCTCTGAAATGAATGGGCCGTGTGATGGGAAGGTGCTCATAGGCCCACACCTGCAAGAGAGTCACGCCGCAGCCCAAACCCACTGATCCGTGGTACACAAACTGATGCAGCTCATAATACAAATGTGCCAGGACACATGGCCCCCATGCATACCTAGTGTGCTCTGCCATCAGCGTCTCCAATGCCCCTCCCCAGCCCACTGCCAATCCTCGTGTGGCCCTGTCTGGACACAAATACCCACTGATGACTCCCCCAATAACTACCGGCAATGCTAAACTTGTGGTAGTCATGGTATCCCAGGCTACATGACCTGCTCGCATCTCCAAATCGGGATCCTGAAAAACCCATCTCAATGCCTCCCTGTCACCGTCACGGTCGTAGGGAATCAACTCTCCATCAATAGGAACATGCAGAATCCTGTATACATCCTCTAATGTCACTGTCATCTCACCCATCGGTAGGTGAAACGTGCACGTCTCTGAGTGCCATCTCTCGGCCAACGCAGTCAGCAACCCCATGTTGGCCCGAAACTCGGGCACATAGAGCATATGTGTGAGACCCATCTCCTCAATGGAAATCATGTCCTGAATCGACAACTCTGGTCGCAGTCTCTGAGTCGACGGGAATCTCTCCCGTGACTCTAACATCGGCAAATACTCCTGCAGTCACACAATCAATCTTGTCAGTTATCGTGGCATTCACTGTTTATCACAAAATGCTACTTGCTACTTAAATGCATCTGGTTATCTATCCTAGTGACACTCACTGTTCATCACAAAGTGTTGCTATCTATCCTAGTAGTGCTCCCTGTTCATCACAAAGTACTACGTGTATGACATTCCCTGTTCATCACAAAGTGTCACTCACATTCGCACTCCCTGTTCATCACAAAGTGCTGCCTATCTTGGTGCTCCCTGTTCATCACAAAGTGCCTAGATCTATCCTAATCTTTCTAGAGGACTTGCTTGAGTGTATCCTCTCAGCAGCTTATCCAATCGACAGCGTATGTTCATCATAGAACTGCCGATTTGACCTAAAAGACTAAAACCATGCATTTAAACACACAAACGCACTTTTACAACACACACGCGCTTTTAACTCATAAACGCACTTATAGACTGCACAAACGCGCTTCTGCAACACAGACGCGTTTTATGAACACAAACGTGCCTATGCCAGACACAAACGCGACCAGGGAACACAGACGTCCCTACATTACATAAACGCTTTTATAAAGCACAGACGCTGCTACATTTCACAAACGCGTCCGCATTCAACACAAACGCGGTTCCAGGCACAGACGCGCCTGGACCCAACACAGACGCGCCTGTTGAACACAGACGCGCCTGGCGCTGACACAGACGCGGTTGCGCGTTTTTGCACCTTTTAAACTATCCTATTCCTAGCACATTAATTGCTCCTAAACATGCATTTATGACAAAACTCGAAATGCGTGAAAGTACGAGGAGGTTTTCGGGTACTTACCGGCTCTCCTGCATCGGCTGGTCGCTGGAATCGGCGGACACGGTCGAATCTATGAATGAATGCCATCGCTACTGACTGCTGCTGCTCTTTTCTCGCTCTGCATTGTGATCTTCTAAGGGTGTGGATGACAATGAGGATGTCTTTTGCCCGTGGTCTATCTTATAGCCTATCCTAGCCCTGGCCTTCATTTCCCGAGTCAGTCTTTCTCATCCCGTGACTTTGTCACTTTATCTGATCAGTCCATTCTATCTCGTCTTTCTTATTGAGAGATTGTTTGCAATCTTTTCAGACATTTTCATCCAATCTCTCGAGGGGGCATATTATTCCCATACTGGGGCAACTTTGTATCAGTTCATCTTATCTTCTTTGAAACAACGCGACAAGCCGCATTGTCTCAAAGAGGGGCAAAATGTAGACACCCAAAATTGTCATGTCTAATTAAATAAATATTTTATTTATTTAATTATCTAAGCCTAATTCTTCTATTAATTAAATAAATTTTTATTTATTTAATTAATTCATTTATCCTCTTCTAGCCTTATTTCTCATTTAAATAAATACATTTATTTATTTAAATTATCCCTTTCCTAAATTAAATAAATACTTGTATTTATTTAATTGTCTTATTCTTCTATTAATTAAATAAATCTTTATTTATTTAATTAATTCATTATCCTTTTCTACACATGACACATGTCATTCATCTCTTAATTCATACACTACCTACCTCTTTCATTATTTTACTATTTCTTTTACCTACCCTCTAATCCTAGCCGACCTCTCTTTTTACACCTCTCAATCTTAACCCTACATTTCTTATTGTGTCTTCTATTTAAGGAGATGCTTTCTTCATTGTCAAACCCTAACTACTTGATCAATTGACTACACTACAATTCCACTTGCAACCACAATCCGTTCTTTGTTGAGCTCTTGTGCATATAAAAATCTGAGAGCAAATATATCAAGCAAGATCAATGGAGATAGGAAGAATGGAGATCAAAACCCTATTGGACATGTGATGGTATAATCTTTGTGATTTTGAGTTATTTGCATTGTCTTAGGTAATCTTCATATGTTATGGTGGATCTTTGTTCATTGTTAGGCTAGGGTTTTGGTGGTTGAATCCATTTTAGTCTTTCAATATTGTTATCATTGTTATCCATTTTCACCATATACAAATTCAACTGCCAACAACAATACCCAAGGAAACAACACTAATCGAGGAACTAATCCAAATCAAAGGGGTAACACCAACAATTTCCCAAATAGACGCATATACACACCATTGGGGCAATCCTTAGAATCAACATTTCGCGAACTCCTAGCAAACAAGATTATCACATTGCCAGCCGTAAACAATTTCGAACCCCAAATCAAACCACCTTGGTGGAATGACTCGCATTTCTATGATTTTCATCGAAACAAAGGATATCACACAAATGATTGCATGAGGCTTAAAAATATTGTTCAAGATATGATCGATAGGGGGTGATTTAACAGCTGATGGTCTCAAAATGAATGGTGATCATGACGCCTTTAAAAATCCTCTTCCAAATTACAACAAGGAAGGAGCTTCATCATCAAACAATACATGGGGAGCTCACATAAATCATCTATACAACAACACTATCAATCACATATCAATGGATGATAACCAAGTAAATTTCATAAAAATCAAAGAGAAACAAGACCATACATCAATCAATGTGACGACCAGAGCTCAAAAATATGTCTTGAAATGGCATACATCAACATCGATCACTATCCTCAAGACTCGATATGATTTGGTAAGTCAACTACAGAGAACTCCTACTCAGATATCCATACTCGAGTTACTCAAACTTTCACCAAAACATAAGGACATCTTGGAACAAGCACTAGTTGAAACAAATGTGCCTCGAGATCTGGATATTGACAAATTTCAAGCCATGGTGGCTCATATGACAGGGCCTCATAATCTCACCTTTTTCAAACATGATAATATCTCTTTGAGTCATCCACATAATACTCCCCTTCATATTGAAGTCTTAGTCTACAAACATCGAGTTAAAAAAGTATTAATAGATGGGGGAGTTGGTCTCAATATATGCACTTTAAAACTTATCTGTGCATTAGGCTTCTCTAAATAGTCTATTGATCCACACAAAAGGATCACCATCAAGTCATATGATGATGAAGAAAGATCATCCAAGGGAACAGTGACACTACCTATTCAGGTAGGACCGATACAAAGGGACACTATGTGCCAAGTCTTAGACATAGACTTAACATACAATATTTTATTGGGTCATCCTTGGATACATGAAATGCAATCAGTGTCGTCAACCTACCATTAGTGTGTCAAACTCCCATATAATGGATAAGATATTTCCATCTCGGTTGACAACAACCCCTTTTAACATTGCAATGCTATGGGGGCAGCTCAAGACAGCTTGGTTCCACACAACAGGGAAGCTCAAAATGCCTCAGCACTAGATCATCATCAAGGAAAGCTCAAATCTTTATCCATGGATTTCAAACAAAAGATGAAAATCAAAGAGCAAGGCATGGGAGAATACTCTTTCGAACCCATGTGCCTATCCAAATTGTCGGTATCACCAAAATCTCATGGATAACCTTCCACATCGACACATCACGCAACATAGCCTATCACCAAATTTGATGGCAAGTTTATCCAATTGGGCACACTAGCACATGAATTAGAAGAGAAATACATCCTCAGTTGGCTATACAAGGATGAGGGAGAAGTCAAAGTTACTACTATGGAGGTAGCCATACCAACACATCAGTATGGAAAAGGATTCCTGATCATGCAACGGATGGGATACAGCGACAAAGGACCTATAGGTAAGCATCAAGAAGGCATTACAGAACCACTAGATCCTCCTTCCCAATTTTCTCGAGACAAAATAGGACTGGGATATGGACACAACATACCCCCATGGCAAAAACAAAATAAATATCAAAAACCTCAGTGGAAAGCAAAGAAGAAATGCAATAAGGACTCATGGCAAGAGGCACTACACCAAGCAGCATAAACAATAAGGAAAGAAAGAGCGAGAACACCAGGAAAAAGAAAAATGAAAAGAGGAACTAATCCTTCAAAAGGAAGAAGCATCTTATGAGGAAGTGCACCATGTTCATTCAAAACAAGGCAGAGTCACCTCCTGAAGAAATCACTACTCCCCAAGGAGAAATAGTGTATGAAAAAATGCAAAGGGTACAAGCAGGCTCTGATTCAGAATAAGAGAAAACTACAAAACTGGTATCAATTATTAGGGATCTCTTGTCACCCTATAACATACCCGTCCACAGCACTGAAAGACTCTGGGACAACACTTCTGAAATGGATTCTAATGACTATGAATGGGGCAGTTGTTCAGATGTCCCTAAAGATGCTATACATACACCCCTTTCTCAGGAAGGACAAGGCACAGAGTCTAGATTACTTGAATTCGGTCCACAACATATCTACGAATCTAAGGAAAACGAGCAAATGCACTACAAGAAAGTCTACACGGAAGATGATACCATCGAAGACCTTGACAATATCATTAACTTAACCAACATCACATATAACCTTAACGATACCTCTATCATGACACTTACCGCAACCGACCTCGACCCACCAAATGACTCTCTACAACACATATTTCATGATTTGATAGATTGGGACGAACTCGAACACCATGATATACCTATTTTCCCAGATGACGCGTCCATTGTCCATTACCTATGAACAGTCAACCTAAAAACAGAGTCTACCAGCGAATGAAATAACAATATTTGCAATCGGGAGGGTGCCAAGTCTCTCAGTCGAAAAAATGAAAGAAACAAAGGATGTAATGTTGAAAACCATTCAATCGCAGCACTATATCACAAAAAAGTCAAACTAAAGGATGCATCTGAGGGTGAAAACCTTTTTAAGGCACCTAGGGATGGGAGACTTGACACTCTTCCTGAACACTATCAGGAGCGATCACCCATATTGATTGAGCCCACTCAATACATCAACATTGGTACATAAGCAACGGCTAAAAACATACACTGAGCAGAATCACTAACCGAAGAAGAAAAACTAGAGTTTATCAGATTCTTCACAGAAAAGCAAATCAATTTTGCTTGGTCCTATGTTGATAAGCCCAGAATAGATCCAAACTTAATCATGCATCATTTATCTATTGCTCCAGGAGCTAAGCCAGTTAAACAAAAATTAAGAAAGATGAATCTGCATGTAGCATTAATGGTCGAAGCTGAACTAAAGAAGTTATTAGACGTCGGATTCATTCGACCTATAGACTATGCTAAATGGATTTCAAACATTTTACCAGTTTCAAAACCAGATGGAAGCATTAGAATATGCACAGATTATAGAGACGTCAATAAATCCTGTCCAAAGGATGAGTTTCCTTTGTCCAACATTGACATAATTGTGGACCTCATAGCGAGCCATGCAATGCTCTCATTAATGGATGGTTTCTCTGGTTAAATCAAATCAAGATAGCTCAAGAGGATCAAGATAAAACAACGTTCACCTGTCCTTGGGGAACGTATTGTTGGAATTTCATGTCATTTGGCTTGAAGAATGTTGTGGCAACTTATCAAAGAGCAATGACGACAATCTTTCATGATATGATGCATACCTTCATGGAGGACTATGTGGATGATTTACTGGCTAAGTCATTCACCCGGGCAGAACATCTGGGCATATTAGATAAAATGTTTCAAAGTCAGGCTAAACCCCAAGAAGTGTGTCTTCGAGGTGACATCAGGTAAATTATTAGGCTACACTGTGTCAACAAAGGGCATTGAAGTAGATCCACCGAAGGTACAGGCCATCATGGAGATGCCACCTCCCAGGAACATTAGTCAACTTAGATCTCTACAGAGACGGCTACAGTCAATCAAGCGATTCATAGCCCAACTAGCAAATAAAAGTCTACCATTCAATCATCTGCTACATAAGAACATACCATTCAGATGGAAAGCTAAGTGTATGAAATCATTCGATCAAATCAAGCAATATCTAATGAATCCACCAGTTCTAGTACCACCAATAGCAGGAAAGCCGCTCATTCTCTACATATCAACAACGAACATATCATTGGGGGCACTGTTAGCACAAGAAGATCAAGAAGGCAAGGAACAAGCTATATATTACATCACCAAAACATTAAATGGATATGAGCTAAATTACACATTCATTGAGAAGGCTTGTTTAGTTGTGGTATTCGCCTCTCAAAACTTCTAACATTTCATGCTATCTCACACAATCAAGCTAGTAGCAAAAATTGATCCTCTCAAGTATTTACTTAGCAAAACAACTCTCACCGGCCGACTGGCTAAATGGGTCATGATTCTTAGTGAGTTTGGTATCCAATACATGGAGCGTTGGGTTGTCAAGGGAAAAGTAATTGCAGATCAATTAGCTGAAGCACCATTACCCGATAAGCAACCAATGAAAGTAGAATTTCCAGACAGGTATGTCCTTACTGTCACACCCAAACAATGGACCCTGTACTTTGACGGTTCCTACACTCAACATGACTCCGGTGTCGGCATCTTGTTCGTCACCCCTGAAGGACACACCATTCCAAGATCGTATATACTCATGTTTCCATGCACCAATAACATCTTTGAGTATGAAGCCCTAGTCACAGGAATCAAAATGGCTGTGGAATGGAGAATCACAGAATTAAAAGTCTATGGAGATTCCAAACTAGTTATAAATCATATCAACAATGAATATCAGACAAAAGATGACAAGGTGTTGCCATACAAAAGAATGGTGGATGACTTCAAACAGTACTTTGTACATATCACCTTCGAGCAAATACCAAGGTTGGACAACATAGTGGTCGATGCAATGGCCACTATCACTTCACTGCTATAAATTCCAAAGCAACAAAGTTGTTATGAGTTCCTAGTAGAGCAACTGTTTTCCCCAACCTATGAGAATTCTACATCCCACATCATCTATGCCTTAACCGGTTCAGACTCTCCTTTATACAGGACAATCTATGAATACCTTAAAACCAATACCCTACCCATTGACCTAACTTGTAATAATAAACACAACTTTATCTAGCAAGTTGCCCGTTATACTTTAACCGTTGACACCCTTTATCGTCGAGGTCTAGATGGTACTCTTCTTTGTTGCCTTGATCGTAATGAATCTGACTCTTCTTTACATGAGCTTCATGAGGGTATCTGTGGCACACAATCAAGTGGTCCTACTCTCGCTAAAAAACTTCTGAGAATGGGATATTAATGGCCGACAATGGAGAAAGACTCTTATCAATTTGCAAAGAAATGTCGTAAGTGCCAAATCCATAAAAATCTTATCCATGCACCAGCACAAGAGTTGCAACCATTTACAACATCATGGCCTTTCTGTTAGTGGGGACTTGATTTAGTAGGGAAAATCCATCCTTCCTCTTCAAATGGACACAAGTTCATTATCACTGCGACAGAGTATTTCACAAAATGGATTAAAGCAGTCCCACTGACCACAATAACTAGAAAACAGATTGCCTCATTTATTCTCAATTATCTAATTTACAGATATGGCATTCCCAGTTCCATCATCACAGACAACGGGCATCCTTTCAAAAATCAGGATGTGCAATAACTATGTGAACAATTCAAAATCCAACATCGTTTCTCTACACCCTACTACCCACAGTGGAATGGTCAAGTAGAGGCGTCAAATAAAACAATCTTGAAAATCCTAAAGAAGACAATAGATGATGCAGGTAAGGATTGGCATGTGCAACTCAATCCAACACTTTGGGCATATAGGACTAGCATCAAGACACCTACAGGAGCTATGCCATATTCATTGGTGTCTGGATCAGAAGCAATTTTACCTCTTGAGGTAGAAATTCCATCACTCAAAGTCTCTTTAAAAGGCCTCATACCAGATGAGGAGTATCGGGTCAACAGATTGCAAGAACTAGAGCTTCTGGATGAAAAATGACAACATGCTTATGATCACCTCAAAGCATACCAGCAAGGCATGTGCAAAAGCTACAACCACAGAGTCATCCCTAGGATTTTTAAAGTCGGTAATCTTGTACTCAAAGAAAATCCCATAAATCAATAGGATCAAGAAAAGAAGGGGAAGTTTGAACCTAATTGGTTAGGTCCCTATGTCATCATATTAGCCTATGGATAAGGCGCCTATCAGCTAACAACTTCAGAAGGAAATGTGCTTGATGAACCAACCAATAACATCCATCTGAAGAAATTCTATATTTGAGTGGCCTAATGCACGGAAAAAGTAAAATAAAATCAAAATCAAAATCAAAATCAAAACATCAGAAAAATACAAAAAAATAAGAAAAACAATAAAAAGGTGCAATAAAAACAAATGGTGAAAACCTGGCAACATGCGCTATTTGTGAGGGAGCAGCTCCTCTATCTATCATTACTCATATCTTTTGCATCCGAAGTCAAAGCTAATGGCTATCACCCGACACTTTATACACAACATTATCTTGGACATACTTAACATAGTCATTGTCCTTGCTTATCTAAAGACCAGTTCATCATATCTCACCATGGCTTGCTAATCACTGTGGATATCCACATCAATTGGTATCTATCACCATGGGCAGTGTTCCTCTGACTTCAAAAAATCCCAACCACAAGCAAACAAGAATCACAACACTCTAAGGACACCCTGCCAACAACAACTCTTCCATAGAGAAAATAAAGCACTGATCCCATTAACAACTTCAACACACACATGATGGATGATTTTTTGAATTATAATTTGTTTACATATTGCATGAAGTTTTGACTGTTTTGCACTTCAATTTTTTTAGTCATTGGATCTCTTGAATTTCTCAACGATGCATCGAGCTAGAGAAAATCGCAGGGGAGTCTAATATATTTTTATTTTTTTGGTTTTCTATCTGTGAGGCGATCACTTGTACTGTGCAAATTTTGTCTTGAGACATGATTGGAAACATATCACTGAAGACATTGTTCCACTTTGCGCATACAAAGGGTTAACTCTTGTATGTTTATACGAAAGCAACACTTAGGTCGTCTTGGTTTAATTATACCTCGACGCTTGTGTCATCTTGCAATACCAAAATCCATGTATGTTTTACTCAGGTCATTATGGTTCAACTATACCATTATGCTTGTATAAACTCCCAACATATCAAAAGCTCAATGATGACAAACAAAAACAGAGCAACAACATGTGACTACATAGGAATGACAACAAGAAAAAGAGGGTGATCAATTAGCTGCATATCATTTTACACTTGCATTTAGTTACGTATCATTTTAATCTTACATTAGTATCATTTCATCATATCATTATCATACATCTCATTTTCAAGATACATCTCACATCATACATCAACAAAATCAAGATAAACAAAGCATCATCATATTTTTATTTTTATCACTCGTACATCATAATCGAAATCAAAAGCATTACCATCTAAGCATTACATCATCATCACAACATCATATCAATGCATATCATAAATCATCATCCATAACACATCACATGTGAATCAGAGAAATTAGTGCCATATATATCTAAAAAATGGTCGAAATGTACACAAGGGGTATCATGTCCGTCAAAATACAACAAAATGATCAAAATACAACAGAGACAGGTCTCTCAGGTATGACGATCTCCTGAGGCTGATGGTCTCGCAACAAATGTCCCAGCTCCTGGATCTCCCTCAGGTGGATCATGTCGAGAAGGCCCCGTAACACCTCTTCTCTTTGTCACCGTCTAACTCCCCCCAGACCGACTGGTTACATAGCTAGGAGATCTCTACTCTCTCGGGACTAGATCTTCATATAACCTCCTATAGTACTCAGCCTCCTTGGCCATATACCATATCTCCCTCAATGTATCTCGCATTGAGGCACCACCTATCGCTCTCTGCAATCTCTCTGCAAGCTCCTCTACCCGACCCCGACGCTCTCTCTCTATATCCCGCTCTGCCGTAATTTATGTAATATGGCATCGTTGTGCTAGTACCTGTACTTGTATCTACTGCACTGTGACCTGTAAGGCTCTAATATGAGAGTCCTCTCGATGGGTAGGTACCCTAATCTGAACGGGTACCTGTGTCATACTCCCACCTAGGCCTATCCCTATCTGAGGCATCGGTGGAGGTAGAACGTCTAATATCGTCCTCTGGGCGGGTCGCCTATCCTCCTCTGTACCCCCCGTAGCTGCTAACACTGCACCTACCCTACCTGTACCACCAATACCAAGGAGTAGTCCTCCTCCTCTCCATCCATCACCACCTCATCCTCTATCTCATCCTCTATCCCTCCCTCCATCGCCACCTCATCCTCTCTCCCTCTCCCCAAACCTCCTCTATCTCCACCATGACCTCCACCACCTCCTCCACCACCTCCTCCTCTACCTCCTCCATCACCTCCTCCATCATCCCCACCTCCATCTCCAACCTCCTCTCCCTCCTCATCTCTCTGTCTAACTCCCCCTCCCCTCTATGGCTGCTCATCCTCCTCATCATCAAAAGCATGTATCATCTCTGCTGGATCTGATATTCGTGCCACTGCATGTGCCACGAAGTAGGTCGAGAACTCCTCTATCATCCCCGCATCCACAACCCCAGCTCCGTAATCCCAGATCTGACCTGCTAATGTCATATACTCCTCTACTGTAGCTATGCTATCTAATGTGGGCCCCCACTCGGGCACATCCTGTCTCCGGCGAGCATATAAGTAAGCTCCCTGCGACATCCCCTATTGTCTCCCATACTGTCGTTGCACACGGCTATGCAAGAATCGCTCGATAATAAAGGGCATCCGCCAGATCAGATATCTAAACATATAAACATAGGGCATCTCTAGCCCATCCTCCACCCATACCTCACAGTCTATATATGGTCTCCAGATGACCGTATCAATATCATCCAACACTCTCCACAAGTGCTCTAGTTTGCTCAGCATACGCTAGACAACTATACCTATATACACCTATGCATAGGCCCGTCCAAATGGCCTATCCCTATCTGTAAGTGGTCTCGACATAAGAATGTGCTCTCAAGCCCACACCTGTAATAACGTCACTCTTGCTGACAAACTATTGTATCTTAGATACCGATGGTATGATGAAAGAATAAGTATCCAGTAGAATACTGAGAGGGGGGGTGAATCAGTATATTGAAAAACTGATACAAAGTTCCCAAACTCAAACTCAGTCAAACAAAGTAAAAATATCTTAGTCAAGATCAATATTCATAAGAATGCTTGACATCAACCGGTTTAACTGTTATGACAACTTTAATAGTAAACAACTTCAATCTTGTAAACATCAACAATGCTTAATCATAACTCAACATATTCATCTCTCAATGCTTATACTTAAGATGCCTTATCGGAAATTAACCAAATCAACAAATAAGATCACAACCATAAAAGCATTCACCACTTGACAAAAATGTTTATAAGTGGAAAACCCAAATAGGTAAAAACCACGGTGAGACGAGACTCACAAGGATAGCTATCTGAACTCTTCTGAAGTTCACCCTGTCAGGAGCCAAGCCTATTAAAGCTTTACAATAAGTCCTGTTAAGAACTAATTTCGATTAGGAATCACCCGGTTAAAGGATTTACAAATATGCCTTGATTAAAAGCACAATACCTTGTTAGGAGTAACCTCCCTGGAGGATTTAAGAATCCAAGATAATGGACCACCTTGTTGGAGGATTTAATGAGTAACCAAGCTTGTTAGAGCTTACCCAGTTAAGGGATTTTACTTTTGCTGTAATTGTTAGAAAACAACAAGTTTTCTTGATCTATCTGAGTAGCACTATATTTGCTTGATCGGATCCTTGTGAGCTTCAATCTGCCTTCACTCAAAGTGCAGATCCATTCACTGGTTGGGCAAGTGCACACTCAACAGGTTTTCTACCAATCTTGCCAACATACTTTACAACAACTTCATCGACCTTAAATAGAAATCAATTAGGTTGGTAACATAACAAAAACCTAATTCTCATCATCGAGATTACAAACGAGTCGGTACAATCTTGACCATTAGAAATCATGACAATCTCTTCACATTCTTCAAGAAAATTCCAATCGCTCCATGATCACTGCTCCATTGGAATTTGTAACTCATCACACATTATGTATTAGATGCAATCCACTTTGCTCCTTCCCTAGACAATAAGCAAATGCGCCAAAACAATTCAAACATATCCTCATTCAATGATCACACGTGTCTTCATCATTACCGCTCATCAGATAATAAACCATCAAACTTGATCGGTTAGGGTTTAACAGTTGATAGGGTTTACCAGTTACATTACATAGAAAGGTTTAACCCTTTACACCTTTACACCGGTTCAACTCACAAACTTTACATATAGGTTTACAACATCTTCTATAAAGCTCTTCTTACTGGTTACTAGCCAATATCAAAAACAACAATATCAATAATAACATACATACTATTACTGGTTCAATTGACATCAATGACAACATATCATTAATGCAATCTCTATGCAAACTACCAACAATCTCAAAATACCAACAAATACACCACCTGATGAAGTTCTCTGTAAAGGTGGGCCAACATGCAGGACCCCCATGCAAACCTGCATCCCTGTGTAACCATGTCCTCCAAAACCAAACCCCATCCAACAGCTAGTCCCTTCGACCTACGATCGGGACACAAGAATCCACCAATAAACCATGCTAGAACATATGGTAGAGGAGCATAATCAAGATCCACAAACTCCTGCCATGGGATCTCATATTTGCAAATCTGATCATCTTGGAAGATGCGGTGGAGAGCTTCTGTCTCACCCTCCTAAGTTTGCTCATATGGCAACAAGGCCCTCATAATCGAAATCCGCAGAATGCGATAACAGTCCTCAGGTGTGACTGTTATGTCGCCAATACCCAAATGGAAGGCGTTCGTATCACTGTGCCACCTCTCTGCCAAAGGTGTCAACAAACCCCGGTTAATGATATACTGAGGCATGTCTAATAATGAAGTCAAGCCGCATCTCTCAATCACATCCCTATCGACCTGTGTCAATTGCAAAATTAATGACCAAGGTCGCGAAAACCGCTCTTGTGACTGAAGTACACCAAGTTGCGCTTGCAAAACAACAAATGTCCATCATCAGTTCCCACATCTATCCGATATATCCAATCAAAACAAAATCAACTTGAAACAACGAAGCATCAAATCAAGTTCCATATCAAAAATAAAGTCCCATATCAAAATCAATCAAGTTCCATATCGAAAATCAAATTCCATATCGAAAATCAAGTCCCATATCGAAAATCAAGTTCCATATCAAAAATCAAGTCCCATATCGCAATCAATCAGGTTCCATATCGAAAATCAATTCCCATATCAAAATCAATCAAGTTCCATATCAAAAATCAAAGACTCATAACACAAGCATCATATCGAGAAATCACATCAAAGACTCATATCAAAGAACCATATCGAAACCATATCAAAGATCCATATCGAGAAATCATATCAAAGACCCATAACACAAGCAACTCAAAAATCTATATCGCAAGAATCATATCAGGAACCATATCGGAAATCATGAATCAAAACTCATATCAGACATCAAATTCAATCGCAAGGCAAAAATCAAAGATCCACATCAACAGAAAATCAAGATCCTCATTAAAACAATCAATCAGCTTGGCACTTCATAATGAAAGCAATTTCAGCAAACTCTCAATCATCATATCAAGACTCGGACATCATCACAACAGGGAAAACATTGGCTCGAAACCCATCCAAAAACACTCAGCAAGCACTTATCCACCCCTACACCATCTACCTCACCTATTTCCCCCGCAACACATTCTCCAAAATCATTTTCTCCCAACTTTTTTATCCCACGCGCTAAAGCAACCTTTCCACGTACTAGGCTGCTAGACATGCGCTATCCTACTCCATCTATGCGCTATAATCTTTCTTCTATGTGCTAACAACGCTATCCTACATCGCCATCGCACCAAAATATTTCATCAAAGCGCTAACCTATTCAATGCGCTATCCTAAAAACCACATGTGCGACCCTGTTTCACTTATGCACTAAAAAACCCTATGCGTTATCTTGCACTTCAGACGCGCTACAAAATTGATCCAAGATGCTACCCTAGTTACAAAACCCTACGCGCTACAATGCTTATCGTATGCGCTACACGAGACACCCTGCATGCTAAAACGGTGAAATTCAAAGCAAAAAATAAAAAAACGTGACCAAAATCGACAAAATAAATAAAAAATCGACAAAATAAATAAAAAACGTGGCAAAATTTAGGTGACTTACAGGTGAACCATATGCGGCGGGCCTCCAGTATTGACGAATGCACTCGAATCGGTGAGAAGCATAAGGAACTGACATTTTCGTCAACGCAAAGGTGTCACAATCATAAGGAGACAAATGTGCAAATGACAATAATAAAATCACTTTTTACTTTTTTATAGGGTAAAAGTCAAAAAGGGTTAGTAGGCAGGGCACGCATTTTGCTCATTTTCTCACTTTTAACCTTATTGCACATCATGTTTTTCGGGAGATGAATCAATTATACTGCATTCAACACAGTCAAAATTTCAAAATACAATCAATTCAAAAACGCTTATCATATCCATAAAATTTTCAAAATACTTGATTCATCTCCTGAGGGGGCATCATCAATATCATTAATCAAATCTAGGGCACAACATCGTCATATCGACATCTTGACGCAAACATAATATCCGACAAAATTTTCTTTGAATTAACATTTGCACACACGTCACTTCAAAGAGGGGCAAAATGTAGATGTATAAAAATGACCACTTTCCTAAGTGAATATTTAATATTCATTTTAACCTCATTCCTCTATTTAATTAAATTATTGACATTCATCTATTTGATTAAATGAATTACTCAATTTATTTAACTAAGTTCACCCAAGCCTTTCATAGCCTTTGATTAAATAAATCATTTTATTTAATTAATTCCCCTTTCTCCCCTTTTAATTAAATTTACATTTAATTAAATTGTGCATTGCAATTAAATAAATCTAATTTATTTATTTAAATCCACCACTTGTATTTATGCAAGTTGCATCTATTTTAGTTGAAATAAAGTAATTTATTTTAATTAAAATTACCTTCCATCCACTTACATTCTCCTACATCTTCCACTTGCCTCTCTAAACCCCCTTCTAGATTCTTCTAATCACTTCTAATTTAGCCTAACCCATCTCCTAAATATTGTCACATTCCTAAGCAAAGGGAAGTCACTTCTCAAACCCTCAAAGTCTTTGGAAACCATTAAAGGCTTTATGTCTTCAACAAGTTAACCTTGAAAGTCTTCCAGACCATTAATGGTTAACTCAACCCTCTTGCATGATTAGAGTCTTTCTCTCTAACTCGACCTTCATCTAACCCAAGGGTCTCATAAAGCATTCATTGCTCTGACCATGGTTATTCCTTTGACCCTCGCACAAGAGTTTATCCTTTGGGTAAAAGCTTTATCCAATGGATAACCTTAACCTAACCTTAACCCTTACCTCCTAGGGTAACCATGAGGTCTTCTCAAGCATTTAATGCTTCTTACATCTCCTCTCAAGCAGTCTTATGTTGACAATTGTCACCATTTAATTGGTGAGAATTGTAAACATATATTGATAAATTTCAATCCTGGCCCTTGTTAAGATCATCCAATCCTGACCATCCATTGCCCTATTTTTCCTATAAATAGAGCTCTCATTCCTCCATTTTCATATCCAAGTCTTTAGTATCAAACTTATAGAAATTTTACTGAGCATCCAAGATAATCATTTTAAATCAAGCATTTAGCCTCTCTTTGAATAGAAATCATCTAAATAAGCATTTTTAGAAGCATTTCTATTATCATAAGCATTCTCATATTAGACTAGTATATCATGTAAGGATAGATTTTACTAATCTCTTATCTTATCATCGTATCCATGCTAGTTTAACTCATACTGGATTTAATATCATGCACAACTAGGAATGTATTCATATTAAGTTGATCAATATCCCTCCTTCTCATAGTTGTCATTCCTAAGTCACTTTGCTCAGTGATCTAAGAGCAAAGGCATTGGCTTGAGGGATCCTGTGAGTTAGAGAACAATGGAATGTCCCTTGGGAAGTTGAGCTATTTCAATATAGCTCCATAACTTGCACCAAGAGTCCCATTGGTGTGTGGACTTGTCTAGAAATTGAAATTTCTGTTTTATTGCACCACTTTTCCTGCACACAGACATCGTGATAGGAGGTCAATAAAAACAAATCCAAAGTTTTCTTTTTCAACACCTTTGCACACAAATAAAATGAGATTCCAAGAATTCTCAACTACAAGAGAGGACAACTACCATGCATATACTAGGTCTGCCCTTGGCTAAGGGGTTAAGTTCGGGCAAGATATGGGATCCACTCAAACAAAAAGTGAGCATGAAGGCTACTTCTTGGAAAGGATGGTGGCTATCCTAGGTTGGGAGAATCACAATGATAAGGTTTTATTCTCAGCCATCCCTGTTTACCTCCGCTTTCCTGCCTTTGTTTGCTTGTCAGGGTTGGGAATAGTCTTGGTCAGTAGCGAAGGAAATTCTTTTGACAGTGCTTAGAGGAAAATAACAAGATAACTTTGATTGCTTGGGAAAAAATCTATAGAGAAAAAGAAGATGGGGGTGTGGAGATCAAAAATCTCTTCTCTCAAAATAGGGCCCTAGAGGTGAAGTTAGTCTGGAGAATGTATATAAGGAGTTGAGCAGGAAGTGGGTGAGAATTCTACAAGGAAAGTGTCTTGGATTGGATGAGATTGATGCTATTTTGACCACAACTGATCCACCTAATGGTTCCAAAATTTGTAATTTCATCTAGACCTACAAGCCAATGGTTGTAGATTACCTCTCATGGGAAATTCATAGTGGAAGCAAGACATAATTTTGTGAAGACTCTTGGGTTGGCTTCCCAAGTCTCAATAACATTCTTAGACTGGTTTAGTCCAAGGATGTTTTGAAATAGCTATGGGGAAGCCATGTCAAAAAAAATGTCACCTTTGTGGAAGGAGACTTGTCTCTTGACTAGGTGTGGAAGGATTTGTCTTCCCTTGGCCTCTTGGTTGGTGAAGTTGAGCAAATTTCTAGAGCATGAGATCATAGGAAGACTGTCTTTAGCAAAGGGAGTGATGCCCTAATATTGGGAGGATCTAATACATGGCAATACAATGTGAGGGGAGGTTACCTTTGCATGTCTCAAGACTTGGAGCATTTTGGAGCCACCATTTCTTTAAATATATGTTGGAGCAAGTTTTGTTTGTCAAAGGTCAATACCTTTGCTTGGGCCGTGCTCCATAAAGGAATCTTAACAATGGATAGGTTTTGCAATTTAGGCTACCATGGTCCCTCTAGATGTGTGTTATGTAAGAAGCACGAAGAAATTGTTGATCATCTGCTTTTAGGGTGCCCTTTTGCACATGAGTATTGGCAGTGGCTCTATGCAAAATTAGGTTGGTAGAGTATATTTCCAAATGTTATCCTCACCCTTTTCCAAATCTGGCCAACCATTAAGATAATTGTTGCATATGGGTGTATTTGGATACTAAGCCCTTCTATTCTCATTTAAGAATTGTGGAAGGAAAGTAACAAAAGAATTTTCAAAGATTAAGAAATTTACCATACATCACTATAGAACAAGATTGAATCCTTCATCATTGAATTGGCAAACTCAAGAAACTCTCTTCTCTGCCATGGGAATGTAAAATTCACAAAATGGGATGCTTGCCTTAGACTGAGTTGGCTTGGAATTAAGGTGTCGCAATAGGTTAGGGAAGGCAGTTTGACATCATCTTCTATGTCGAAGTCGGTTGAACGGAATCCCCCAGAAAGTGACTTGTTAAAGTCGATGATGGTTCATCATGAGGAAATCCGAGAAAGTCTGGTTTGGGATACATCATAAGATATTGTGAAGGAAAGGTGGTTGTGGAATTTGTTGAACCCAAGGTAGGACTGATAGGGGGGTGAATCAGTCTAACAAGACATTTAATGCAACACATAAACAATTAATCAACAACACATGAACACCAAGATTTTCTATGTGGAAAACCCAAACAGGGAAAAACCACCATGAGCACTTGCCCACAAAATATATCCACTATGTATACCAGATTACAATGAAAAGAGATCACCGCTTTGGACTTGCAAACCAAGGCTAACTGCTCTTGGGGCAATATACGAAAGAGGACTTGCAAAACTTGAAGCTAACTGCAACAGGGTAAGATACAAAAATAATCTGAAAAGAAGGATCTCCTGACCGTGAAGCTGTCCTTGAACTCTGCATCAAGCGACCAACATCAACACACACAACTCAGACCTCAACTGTCAACACTCTATCTCATACATTTGCCACAATCTGAAAACAACTTGTATATCATTCAAACATAACTCATCTTCTTTGCTCTTCGCTAAATTTTGCACACTTCCTTTCACATTCACACACTTCCTCTCACATCCTCTACAATGTTCTTCCCACTCTCTCTACACTCAACACCTCGTTGCATCTTTAACTCAATCACATTCATTCCTTATATATAAGATAGATCATCAAAGCTTGAACTAAGTTGACCTGAACCAAAATATACCTTCTAGACCAAAAGCACACACACTGTTCCACTGTAGGAGAAAGAGGGGACCAAAACACATCTTCCAAAGATCAAATCACCGATTCACAATCATCGAAACATACCAACACACTACGCATCCATATAATCAATTAACGATCAAAATGTATTCTCTAATGCATATAACTCTAATCCAGATCTCCACACACTACGATGAGACCCATAACACATCAAATTACCTTCCACAAATCATATCTGGACCCAAAGATAGGTCTAGCATAGAGTATCACAACCTGCTATGAAATATACCATAACTTTTGCAGAACATAAATATATTTTCGAACCACAAAACCAACATGTCCATGATACCAAAAACATAACCAAAGAAGATAACAACATCAAACAATGTCATCAACACTTTCTAGACCATAACACTTCTGAAAAAACCAATAGAACAATTGCAACATCAACACAATAAGATATCTCTACACCAATAGACATTTCAGACCAACAACTATCTATAACAACAAGTTTAACATCAACGACAACCACAACAACACATTCTTCCAACACAAGGGAATCTAGGCAAGTCTGGTGTGAGATACATCATAAGAGATTGTGAAGGAAAGGTGGTTGTGAAATCTTCCAAAGCACTTTGAAATGGCACGAATAATGAATCTGAGTTCTTCTAGCAGGTATTACACATGATCCTTTTAGGCATAAAAATTGGTGCCCACCAGTTAGAATTCAAAGGTGATTTAGCTTTGGTTGTTAATGCTCTAAGACCACAAATCACCCCCGATTGGAAATTGAAAGGACTGCTAGAATGGGCATTGGAATTATCTACATCCTTCACTTCGTACACTATCAACCATATCTAGAGAGAAGGAAATCTAGAGGTTGATTGTCTGGAAAATCAAGGAGTAGATGGCATGAAGAAGACACAAATGAATCTCACTCCAATCATGATAGGGCTCTAAAATTGGGTCACTTCACATCAAACGAATTTAAAAATGATAGAATTACTTGCATACAATAAATAGTAAACAAAATAGGGCTCAAACTTCAATTGTATAATAGGAGTTGTTTGTGGAAAGATTTCCTCAGAAATTGATAATTCTCCTTGCTATTGAATTCTACTTGGTGATGGTGTGGCAACTGCTAGAACTTGACAAGGACTAGGCATTAAAGTTGGTAGTTAATGTGCTAGGTTGGATTGGTAGAAGAATGAAGGCATTCTTCCTCTAAATTGCAAGATCACCTTTCAAAATTAACACTATAAATAAGCAAAGAAGTGATGAAGTTTGGTCTTAAAATGGAATGCCCAATTCATTCGAGATACAATAAAAGGTAGATGTCCTTTCTAGGGCTTATCTCAGAGTTACATTTGTAGTTAGTTTTTAAGGATGTCAGGCTCTTGACAATGGAGGCCATCAAGGTATTAAGGAGGGATTTTCTCTTCTTTGTCAATTGATATTAGGTGAATACAAATATTTCGTCAAGGTTTCTAGCTTTTCTCTTGGACTTGGGTTGTGCAAAGGTAGATACTATTGTTCCTATGAGAAGTCTTCGAGGAAGAGTTCTTGGTCGATGACATTGAAATTGTGGTTTTTGCGGAGTTGGGCGTAGGGATTTTGTGGCCCATTGACCTTCCCAAACTTCTATAATTGAGCATAGATATGCTCAAGCAACCATTCATCATGAAATTAGATGTTGCCGGGTTGGCTAGGCATTGATAGTGGGCTACAATTGGCCGTGATTTCCTCCAACGATGGAAGGGCATATAGGTGGAGCAAAATTTAGACTGATTGGACCATTTTGTAGACATTGATTGCTCGGATACCTTCTATGAGGATTAGGGCAGGGAGGCATAGCTCCTTTTTGATCTATTGATTATACTGGACATGAGCATATGATCGAGGGGATGAACAACGTGAGGAGTTATGGTGTGGGGTTAATGTGTATGTTGGTGTGTTTATTGGGTGAGGTTGTTAGATTGATCCTTTTGGTCATGGTGTTTTGGTTGGTGAGACTCCAACAAATAATTTTAATTTTTGTATATGGACAAGTTTGGTCTTTCTAGGTCATTTGGTGTCATTGTGTGGCATATTGTCCCACTTTTTTTTTTTTATGTAACCATCTTTGTTTTGATCGAAAAACATATAAATACTTTATGTAATTTATTTTTTGAATGAATATAATCTTCATAACCTTATGCTACATATTACAAATTAAATAAATAAATAAATATTAATTACAATATAAATATTTAACAATTTTTAAATAGAATATTGAACAAGTATGATATTTTTTGACATACTTTACCTACATTCCTCTAAAAATAAATATACTAGTTATTAGAAATGTTACACAATTTTAACCTAAATAATTTATTTTAAATTTATACATGTAACAACTTTTTGTACCATTATAATTTTTTTTCTAAATTCCCTTTTATACTTTTTTCCCAAGTTTACATAAAACTAAAAACAAAATTTAAACAATAAAACAAACAAAATATATACTAACTCCACATGCCAACATCTGAATTCATTAGAACTTCAAATTCCAATCTTCGATAGCAGCCGAAGGCCTTGTCTTTCTCTAGGGCACTGTTTTTTTTTCTTCCTTTCTTCAACTCTACTGAGTCGTTATTTTTTATTTTTACTTTTCCACTCAGATCCACAAGGTACTGAACCTACAGGATAACAAATTACACATTTTCAGGATTGCTACTTGATGTGTTACCGCTCCTTTGGTAGAGACCAGGAGGAGCCACAGTAGCCACTTCAGCTTTATTATCAGGTAAGATGTTTTTCTGAGTTAGGCATGCTTGAATCCATATGTGCAGAAACGGTTTGGATTTTCAGGTGTGTTAATTGGCTTTTACGTTCATTTATTCATGTTGGTCTGATAATTTTCTCGTGGCTATGGCCATTTAATCCTAAAAACAACAGTTTTCCAAGTTTTTAGTTGAGGGTCCTGGTCTGAGTGTAATGGGGACTAAGTTGGTCATCCTCGTTTAGGAAAATAAGAAAGTACTTTTGGGTGTTAACATTGAATTGTTAAATTTAAATTTCTTAGTTAATGGGTCTGCACATAGTCCTAAATGGAAATTATATTGGTGATCAATTTTTTCTTGTGGGTATTGCCATTGAGTTTCTAAATTCAGAGCTTTCAAGTCTGTAATTGATGGGTTTGTTCCGGGTTTTGTGAGAAACATGCGAACCGAGTTTCCCCGGTTGATTAGGATTTTAGTCCTACTTTACAGACATATACAAAAGCAACTTTTACCTTTATAATCCTCGTGTATGTCGATTGGCAGTGTACTGTTTATTGCCGAATTTTATTTTTTGGTTGGATTTTGGCACCTGTATATGCAAAGTTTGAACAATGCACGAAGAAGATAATAGAAAGAAAATCCCGACAACTGAGGATTTTGGTTCTCTACCTGGATAGTCTTCCTCCGTTTGTACCACTTTGCAGGGTTCTCCCTATGCTTTTCTTTTTATAGTTGTACTAGCTTTGGAGTTACTCATTTTAAGCTAAACTGTGTTCAGTTATTTTCACTTTTTTTTTTGTTTCAATTTTTTTTTCATGTGTAGGGTTGGTTTTGCCCTAATCCGTTGCTATTGTACCTGCCGTGTTCTAGTCCCCTTTATCCATTTTTGGACATTTGTGGGTGTTAGTATATTTTCTTTGTTTCTTTCTTTTCTAATGGGGATTTGATATTTCAGATAGATAGCCTAATTAGTAATTTTTTTATACAATCCGATTGTGATGTATATGCTGAAATGTATATGTGTATTTGGAGTGCTAAGGGTTCCAGAGTTGGTATGTTTTGTATCTGAATCTTGGTGAAGTTTTCGACTAACACTCAGAACTTTGTCAGATAGGCCTTGAAAGAAATTGAATTTATCTATTGTCAGAGAAAGGTTTCAGATTCATAATGCAGGTCCTGTCTTGGATATGTATTAATAATATGTTCTATCCAGATGTGTGGAGTTTCAGTCACATATTGCAGGTTTAACTTGCAACTGCTCAACTTGTCAAGAATCATATTGG